>NW_008794443.1:333154-334817 GCF_000699145.1 Aptenodytes forsteri
GGAGGGGAGGGGTTGGAGTCCCCTGATCAGACCGAGGGGGGGGGGTGGGGGTCCTTGGGGGAGAGGGGGGGGTTGGGGGCCCCTGCTTGGGTTGAGGGAGGAGATCAGGGTTGTTCCCCCACACACCCACACCTGTAGTTTGGGTCCCCTGCAGTGTTGGTCCCCACTTGATGGGTGTCAACGAGGTGTCCTTGCAACAAAGGGGCTCCTAAACAAAGGGGCACATAAAACCAAGCCCCAAAGCCCCTGTGCCTTTTTTTTCCAAAACACCACTGTTTATTGGGGAAATAAAACTCGGGATCTTGATGCTGCTTTGCTGCTGCACGTGTCGATTTCGTGAAACGCGAAAGTTGTCAGTTTTGTTTTGTGGCTGCAGACAGGGGCTTCGATCTCACTTTCCGGACAGCGGATGATGCGGGGCTGTCCCTGATAAAATATGGAGAATTTCTGTATGACAACTTGATCATCTTCTCACCATCCATAGAAGGTAAACACAGGAGGGGAAAACTCAAGCGCTTTTGAAGCTTGGTGGCATTTTTGGAAGGGGATTTCCGACTGCTTTGTGAATTTTAATTAAATCTTGCGCTGTAGACGTTATCCTTTGTGTCTTGTACCCAGCAGCAAACTGGATGCTTCCAGGCCTTTAATGGTGGTTCTTTCAGCCACGATAAAAATGATTTGGTGTTTTGCTGTGGTTTAATTCTGCCGGGGTATTATTTCTGAGAGCCAGTCACGAATTTCTGGCGTGCGCTTTCAGATTTTGGTGGAAACATCAACGTGGAGACCATCACCGCTTTCATTGACGGCGGTGGCAGCGTCCTCGTCGCCGCCAGCTCGGACATCGGTAAGTACAAACGCTCGTCAGAGCAAATTAGCGCGCTTCAGCCACTTCTTGTAACAGGTTCCTACACTGCTTTCGCTCTGCAATGAGCAAATAGTTTATTCATCCTTCTCTGAGTTCCTGCAACAAAAATGGTGAGAAAACACAGTTTCTTGTTTCTCATTGTGAACCTCAAGGTTTGTACTGTAAGGAAATGGGTGATAAATAGCCAATTTTTTTTCTTCCCACGTTTTGAATGGGAATTTAGCTGGGAGAGGTTGTGTTGCTCCTCGGGGTTTGGCTCGTAGTGTCGATCGCGTGACTCTAAGCTGAATTTACTTTTTATTTTGAGTGCTGAGAGTGGCGTCGCGTCCCGAACGCGCTGCCTAACGGAGAATCCGTTTGTCCTTCCAGGCGACCCGCTGCGAGAGCTGGGCAGTGAGTGTGGGATCGAGTTTGATGAGGAAAGGACAGCTGTCATCGACCATCACAACTACGATATATCCGACCCCGGCCAGGTAAACGGGTTTGCCTGCACGTTTTGTTTTGTTTTTTTTTTTAATGAGAACTTCGGTGTAAAGGTTTGGGGATGAATCTTCTGTCCTTGTTTTCCCTTTTTTTTCTTCCATCCATTCTCCGTTTTCTCAGCTTCCTCCCAAGAAAGTCATAAATAGTTCTGCTTGGCAGCGTGACATAACGCTACAAAGCTGTGCCCGTTCGGGGTCTTTGCCCTCAAATCCATCTTTCTGAATGTCCCGGGTCTGATCTTTCCACCGCTCTGAGTAATACCAAATTGTCACCGTGTCTCGGGCAGCCACACCACGATTAATGGTGGGGTTGGAG
>NW_008794443.1:334828-338723 GCF_000699145.1 Aptenodytes forsteri
GTGGGGGGGGGATTTCGCCTGTGGGTGAAGCGCTCCGGACACCGAGTGCGACGCTTTGGGTGAGGGAAGGGGGATTTTCAGTCCCAGAGACCAGTATAGAAATGTACACGTTGCCATGGTCGGTTCCCCCCCCCCCCACGCACTCCCCACTCTTAAAATACAATTAAAACCTATATTAAGCTCTGAACTTAATATACTCTGCTAATTTTCTTATTTAATTTTATCTAAACAGTATATGGATGTTGTCCTCGTTTAAGGATGCAAGTGGATAAATATGGGGAAGTAAAATACCGTAGGTCTTGCTATCTTTATCAAAAGGTGGTTTACATTTCCTTAAGTATCAGCCTTAATTTAATTCGATCATAATTAAACAAAAAAAAAATGCTGGTTTTCTGCTTTTTAATTGAATTGTAACGTTCACCCAACAGCCGCTCGGTTTTAATTGTCTGTAAAAACAAAGTTAACTTTCAAGTAACAAGAGAAGCTGTTGCTTGCCGTTAGAACCCAGCAAACGTCACCCCCCCCCGCCCGTGCAGCGCGTTCACGCCGATCTCTCCGGTTTCTCCCAGCACACGCTCATAGTCGCAGACGCTGAAAATCTCCTGAAGGCCCCCACCATCGTGGGGAAAGCGGCGCTGAACCCCGTCCTTTTCCGAGGAGTCGGGTAAGCGACCTGCAGCGCGGCGTGGGGAGCGAGGCGGGGTTGGCCGGTGTTGGGGAAGCGGAGCAAACGTACCGGTGTTGCTGCGAGGTAAGCGTAGGGTTAGCCGGCTGTGACTCTTAACACGAGCGACCTCTCTTGGTTTCAGGTAACGATGAAAAGAACGTCTCCAAAGCAGCTTAGTTGTTGACTTAGGAATGATTCTTAACGTAAATTAGCGAAGCTTGACTATGTATCTTGAGGAAAATACGTCATTTCTCGGTGTGCGCAGTTGTCTTGCCACATCCGAAGGGTGAGGAGGTTGGCGCGGTTGAGTTGGCGGCTGCGTGTTCCTGGGGGGGGGGGGACTTCGTCCCGTCACCGCGCCTCTCCCTGCAAGGATGGTGGCTGATCCTGACAACCCGCTGGTGCTCGACATCGTGACTGGCTCTTCTACCTCGGGGGGTCTTCGTGCCGCTCACCGCGCCTCTCCCTGCAAGGATGGTGGCTGATCCTGACAACCCGCTGGTGCTGGACATCCTGACTGGCTCTTCTACCTCGTACTCCTTCTTCCCGGATAAGCCTATTACTCAGGTACGCTCGGTTACTTTTTCCCCTCTTCTGGGCTATACTTCTACGATTAAAGTCCCTCACGTTTCAGCAGCTTGGAAAAATCCTCGAGTGTTTAGTCTCCGGATTGATCGATTTATTATTTTTTTTCCTGAAAGCGTCAGGCTGGCGTCTGCTTTCCGACGTTGCCCTGGCAATCTTCCTCTCTGCTTTTTGTCGGTGGGAAAAATGTCCCGCGTGAGGGATGCTTTGGAAGAAAGGCCAGCCTAGATCAAAGCCTATCTCCTGGTTTCATTCCAGCCGGAGAGGGCAGAAGCTGTGAATCCCTTACCGGTTATTCTGAGCTTCTTGGTTCCTAGTTAATTGCGGACTGTGCTGGCTGCAGTCAGACTGTTCCACCCCGCAGCAAACCGGAGATTAATTCTCCTTTAATCGTCCCCGAATTGGCTAAACGCCTTTCTAAACGCGTTCCTTTTCAGTACCCGCACGCGGTCGGGAAGAACACCCTTCTGATCGCGGGGCTCCAAGCCCGGAACAACGCCCGCGTTGTTTTCAGTGGCTCCCTGGATTTCTTTAGCGACGCCTTCTTCAACTCGGCCGTGCAGAAAGCTACCCCTGGCTCCAAGAGGTACGCTGGCTTCCTGGCGTCCCTGGCCAAGGAACATTTGGGGAGCTCTTCGATGAAGAAAGTCCTGGGAAACGGGCAGCAAATACTCATGTTGACGGGGAACAGCAGAAAGCGGGAATGAAATCGGGGGTGACGCGTTCCTTTGGCCTCGTGGAACAAAGGGCTTTGGGAAGCAATTCCCTCCTTTAACCCCGGCCGGCTTTTTGTTGCTTTCACATCTATTAATGGTTCGGGTTTCGGCACGCGGTGTGTTTCTCCGGCGCGGCTGCCATCCTTTCTCAGCCTTCCTTCGTCCGTAGATACTCGCAGACGGGAAATTATGAGCTGGCTGTTGCCTTGTCCCGCTGGGTGTTCAAGGAGGAGGGAGTGCTGCGCGTCGGAGCGGTGTCCCACCACCGCGTGGGGGAACTCGCGCCTCCCAATGCCTACACCGTCACCGATCTCGTGGTAAGGCTGCCTGCTCGGAGCCTGCGGTGCGGGCAGGAAGGGGACGCGGGAGCTGCTTTGGAAAAGGAATTTGGGAGAATATGAACTCGGAATGGGTTGAGGTTCGTTTTCGGGCATCGCTCGTTAACTTCGCGCGCTGTGGCTTCGTTCCAGGAGTACAGCATCGTAATCGAAAAGCTTTCTGACGGCAAGTGGGTCCCCTTCGACGGAGACGATATTCAGCTGGAGTTCGTCCGCATCGATCCCTTCGTGCGGACCTTCCTGAAGAGGAACGGTAGGTTTCCCTCGCCGCCCCGGCCCCGCGTTGGGGGCGTTTTCACCGCTCGGCTTCCACACCTTCTGGCGTCGCCCGAACCTCGCCGCCGTCTCTTTCTCAGGCGGCAAATACAGCGTGCGGTTCAAGCTGCCGGACGTCTACGGAGTGTTTCAGTTCAAAGTGGATTACAACCGGCTGGGCTATACCCACCTCTACTCCTCTACCCAGGTACGCGCGGTGGGAGTTACTCGCCGGAGAGGGAGGGGTGGCCAGGCCGCCGGACTCACGGGGCCGCTCTCTCCCCTCCCAGGTGTCCGTGCGTCCCCTCCAGCACACGCAGTACGAACGTTTCATCCCCTCGGCGTACCCGTACTACGCCGGCGCCTTCTCCATGATGGTTGGCCTCTTCATGTTCAGCATCGTCTTCCTGCACATGAAGGAGAAGGAGAAATCCGACTGAGCTCCCCGTGGGAGGAAGAGCCTTTTTTTTTTTTCCCCCCGGCGCCAGGCAGGGACGGGCAGCGCTCGGGACCCTCGTTTGTAACCCTGTGAGGACTGGTAGGTGCCAGGCACGCTGTGGGTCCGCGTTCGGTCTTTTTTATTTTTACACGTGTGTGTGGGGGGGATTAACAGGAAAGAAGACGAAATTTTGGGGGGGAAACCCGTCGCCAAAGCGTCGGCAAACGCGGGAACGCGACGCCTCTGGCGGTGTTCCCTGATTGAGCTCGCGATGTTTGTCTCGCCCTGCCCTCGGAGTGATTTTGAGTCGAGGTTTAACTCCTTTTCCAAATAAAGTCTCGTTCCTCTCGCCCTGGGTTGAAGCGAAGTGAATTCACCGCGTGGGGCTTTCGGCCGCGTCCCCGGACTTTGCGGGTGGCACCTGGGGGGACGTGTCCCCGCGTCACCCTCACGAGCTCGGGGTGTTCCGTGGGGTGGGCTGTGAGGGAACAGTCGGGACGGCGCCGAGGCTGGAGCACGCCGAGAGGCAAAAGGGGGAGTCTGGGGTGCGCGGAGGGGCTTGGGGCACCCTGAAAAGCACACCGCGGGGTCCGGGGTGTCCCCAGAGGCGCACCGAGGAAGACAGGGCACCCCAAAAGCCGGGCTGTGCCCCAAAAAGCGAACGGGCGGGTTCAGGGACACCCCTAAAGGCCCACCGAGGGCCTTGGAGCACCCCAAAATGAGCGCTGAGGGGTCCGGGGAGGAAAAAGCAGCCAGAAGACGCGATCCCAGGAAAACCGGGGTGAAGTGGAGGAGCCGAAGGGGTGGCAGGGGTGGGGGACGGAGCGAGCAGCTTTTGGGGTGCGCCGGGGCTGTATCGGGGCGGGAGAGGGGGCAACGGGGCTGGGGGTTTCCC
>NW_008794443.1:339822-367748 GCF_000699145.1 Aptenodytes forsteri
GTTTCCCCCGGCAGAGATCCCCCTCCGGCCCAAATTCGGGGCTCGCTCGTCGCGAGCGTGCCAAAAGACACGGCAGGCTGCGGCGTGGGGGCGGCTCTCGTCCGTCCGTCTGGGGTTTACTCACTGTTTTGGGTTCAGTCCCGCTTCTTTTGGTTTTTTGGGGGTTTTTTTGCGATTTCTACCCGTTTATCAGCGGGGCGACGCGCTGCTGGACGGGGCGATGTCGGCTCCTTTCCCCGGGGCGCTGGCCGCGCCTGGCAGAGTTTGCGGAGATTTGTGGCGACGGCTTTTGCTTCCCGAGCCCTCTCCTAGGCTAAATTAATAATCCCAATCAAGCGAATATTAGTCAGTGACGGAAAAACGGCTGGACCTCGTTTTGCCGGGAGTTCCCTTGCTTTGAGTTTTTGCTCCACCGCAGCGAAACCGCTGCGGAGTTTTGCGATTATATCAGCGGCAGGTAACGGGGATCGGCGCTGTGCTTTTTGTAACCACCTCTGCTGTCCTTCTGCTCACCCATCTGCCGTTCATGCATCGTTTTGCTTCCTTTTTCTTTAATGTTTTCTATTTATTGTTTCTTTATCTCCTGTTTGTGAAGTGTTTTGAGGACCTTCGGTGGGGAGAAAGTTATAAAAATACAAGTTATCGGCGAAGCAGCTTGTCGCGTAGAAGGGTTTTGCGTGCTCAAACCACCCTCCGCAAATAGGCGGTATTACATTTACCAAACTTGGTGGTTTGCTGCCGCTTTTCCATAACCGCGGCGTACGTTGCGTTAAAGGTGTCACGTTGGCACAAAAGGGAGGGTGAATTTAATAGTAGGGGTCGCACGAACCACTGCTGTGTGTGGAGGAGGGTTGATCCCCGTCTTGTTTTCCGCTGTTTTGTGAAATTAATTCCGGGTGCCGCAGTTTGGGGTGGAGGTGAGCAGGGGGCTGCGAGGTTTCCGAGGGATGGCTGCGGTCGCAAGGTGCGGAGGACGGCGTGAGATAACGGGGACGGCTGCTGGCGGGCTGCGGTGATAAGAGGAGCTGCGCCAGGAGAGGGGAAATAATTCGGCTCGCCGCGGTTTCCTCCACGCATCGAGGCGGTGGGTGGCTTTTCTGGAGGGGGGACGGGGAGGCTCTCGGCAGAACCGCATTCTTCCGGCAGCGCCGTGGATTTCCTTCGTTTCTCTTTCTTTACGTGCCGTCCATCTCCTGTCCTTGGCTGTGCCAGGGAGATGTAACGGGTTCTGGGTTTGGATTGATTTGTGGTTGCTGGTGGTATCTAGCACTCTTGATTGGGGTTCCTTGCCCCCTAAGGAGGTTCTACCCTACGGCATCATGCAAAATCCAACCGTTGTGCGGTCTTGGTGCCTACATCCCTGCCCAGGTCACCTCCGGAAGCGCCCGTGTCCGGTACCTGGCCAGCCCACAAGCTCGCCTTCTAAAATATGCTACAAACCAGATAATCAAAACGCGGCAAAATTAAATCAGTTTGTTTTAACAGCGGAGCGGAATGGGTCAAAAGCGTATTAAGCCGCGCTGCTAATGGGTGTAGAGTGAGTGCCAGGCGCTTAAATTCATTGTCGGAGGTGTTAAGACCGAACGCTCATAAATCCAATCCCAGCAAGATGACAGAGGTAAAACCTCACTTAAACTTATTAACTTGTCTCTTCCAGAGTGTCTGCGCGGGGAAACTGCCATTTAAGATTTGCGCGTGCAGCTCGGGTTTATTACAAGCTTGCTCTCTGCGGGCAGCAGCGTTACTGAGTCAGGCCGGGCGGGACGCGTCCGGTAACGTGAAAGGATGCACTGGGATTCTCCCCATCACAAGCTAACCTTAATTATGCCGGTAACGTCCTGCAAACCATCGGAGTAGAGGCTGCGCGCCTTCATATAGCTTGCAAACGGACCCGTGTTTGCTTAGGAAGGGACCCGGTCCGGCGCAGTGCCGCTGAGGCTGTTAAGCGTGTCGTTAATGGGAAGGTAGGAAGCTCGCGCTTGTTTCTAATCGCGTGTGTTTCTCTAATTCTGATAGCTCTGATTGCTGCCGTATGCGGTTCTCACTATTTTTGCTTTTTCTGTCTTGTCTTTGGCACCACCGCTGACGATGGAGCTCCGCTCTTCGAGTGCATTAGTGTAATATTTCTGTGTAATATTTCTGAGTTGCTGCAGTAAAGCAGTGAAAGTCTGTAGCGTCTTCCAAACCTTAAGACGCGTAGTAATTGGTTTTTTTGGATCTGCTACTTGCGATAGCATCGGGTAGAGCCGTAGCCCATCCGCGCAAGGGACTGCGAAAGCTTCTCCCACGTGGCTCTGCCGGTCCCGACCTGCGGCAAACCTGTTGTTGCTGAACCGGCCTTTTCCAGACCCAGAGAGACGCGGTCTTGCTAAACGAGGTGGTAAACGTGAAATTCAATCGTATGCCCGACGGGTTTAGGCCGAGTTCTCCGGCACTTCTTGCTTTGGACTCCTGCCAGGGGTAGGAGGCTGTTGAACCGATCTGCCTAGTCTCGCGCTCTGATGAAGGCACAGAAACCTTGATGTTTAGCAGATATCGCTTCTGGGAACTTCTGTTCCCGTAAAGTGCTTCTTTATTTTATTTCTTTTGCTTCCCTGTAATTTAGGACATTCGTAGGTATTACAGTTCTAATGTTAACAGAAATGTTCCCATGGTGATTATTCGTTTTTATCTCAATATGGTTTTATGTTTAATCCACGGACCCCTTGTTAAGTCAGATTATCGTAATAGAAAATGATGTGACTGTGTTTTATAGTCAAAAGAAGTTAGTTCCCCGCCATGGACTGATTGCAGTCTTGGGAGTGGTGTCTCTGGGTGCTGAACCTTCGAGTCTGGACAGAGTTACATCGCTGAAGTTAACTGGAAATCACTGAGCTAATCATTGAGGTCCCTGTAAAACTGGTTATTCTGGGGAACCGAGTTGTGGGAAAAGGCAGAGATCATAGATATTGGACTGGATCATCCATGGATCAATCCTGATCGACGCTGCCTGCGTGCATGCAGTCGGTCCGTGGTCAGTAGGTGCTGACTTGGGGGGAGATAACGCTGTAGGAGATGGCCGTCACTTGCGTAATCATAGAGATTGGATTTTGGAAAAGTGTGGCAAACAGCCCAGGTCCAAGGCTTTCTTTCTGTTAAAAATCTTGGCCTCTAATTAAGAGAGACCAGCCCTTCTCCGAGATGCTGGGTTTCGAGAAACCACCGCCGGGTTTCAGTAAGACCAACTCTGCGTCGTTGTCCAACCACTTACTTGTTGAGGTCTGTCTGTGCCTGAGGTAGAGGTGCTTTGGCAGGGCCCGCCTGCGCCCGTGGCGAGAATTGCACCTTCCCTTCTGAAGCTTGAGGTGGGTCCAGAGGATTTACCCAGAACACTTTCCAAAAAAAAAAAAAAAAAAAAAAGAAATTAAAAGCGCAAGATGTTGTCTGCTTTGTCACACGCGGTGTTTTTCATTGCACTCTCTCCATGAACAGATAGTCTATGCGGAGCGGCCTCTAACTGACAACAACAGATCTTTGGCCTCCTATGGCTTGAAAGACGGGGACGTGGTGATTTTGCGACAGAAAGAGACTGTAGAGCCACGGCCCTCCATCCGTTTCCCAGGTGAGGAAGGATTTGTGCGAACTTCTGCTCTGAGCCTGCAAAGATCCCGATATTTATCAAACACCAACTCCATCTCTTGTCAGCCTCCTTTAGTACCTTGCTAGGCAAAACACTTAGGAAAGGAGGGCGGCTAGGGATGAGGCAGGGGGCTTTTAAAATTAGCTCAAGGGCTTGTTATTTAATGGGGTTTTTTTAATTCCAAGGAAGCAAATACCATTTTACTGTTCTTTTGGGGAAACGCAGAGAAGGTGAGGAGGGTAACTGGTTCAGAACAGCAGTTTTTGTAAAGGCGTGTGAATTTTCATGCGACCGCCGGTTGCCTTCCCGCTCGGTGTAATGGCGCAATAATCTGCGGTCTGTGCGGCTCAGACACTTTAAGAGGCTGTTGCGATGCACGCTCTGAATCTGTACTGTGACAAATACCCAGAGAAGCCACGTCTTAACAAACCCAGTTACGCAATCGTAACATGCGAAAGATTCCTCAGATAACATCTGAGCGGAGCCCTGCTTCTCTGTCCTGCCTTCTGCAGCGATTCCTAGCAAATCCCCGTCATAAAATATCGCTGGAAAAGAAGGTACCGCTGGCTGAGAAGGGCGTGGGAGCGTTGCTTGAGGTCCTCGTCTTCCTGCCTCAGCTGGAGGATTGGTACCTGCAATGCAGGTCTGCAGAAATGTTACTTCCCCCCTCCCCCGCCCCCCCCCCTCCGGCTTTTCTTTAATCCGAGAGATTCACGAGTGCCTTAGAGACACTGGGTTTAGCCTCGCGGTCCCTCCGTGCGGTATTCACATTTGTGAAGCTGGAAATAACTAGTCTGCGATTCAGTAAGTGCATTTCAGGGGATAAAAAATGGGCCAGATAGAAGGCTAGACCAGTTACATAAATACGTGCTAGCATTCCTAACCCAGTAACCCGAGTACGTGGCCGTGCTTCCGACACGAGCTGCTATTCGCAGAATCCCGTCTAATCCTGTAGCGTTAAGAGCGGCTCATCCTTCCTGCAGTTTTCCCACTACATTTTTCAAGCAGAACTGTAAACGTGAAGCGCCGACACATCTGACCTCTTATTTCCCCTCAAGGTCTGCCGAGGATAGACTTCAGCAGCATCGCGGTTCCCGGGACATCCACTCAGCAGCATCAGCCACCAGCACAGCGTCTTCGCCCGTCGCCTCCCGATGCACCTTCATTCCCTCAGGGTCTGGACAATCCGGCGCTGCTACGGGAGATGTTGCTTGCGAATCCTCACGAGCTGTCCCTGCTGAAGGAGCGCAACCCGCCCTTGGCGGAGGCGTTGCTCAGTGGAGACCTCGGTAAGTTGGGTTTTTAATCTGCGGGAGGTGGTTTTAAATCTGTTGGAGCTCGGTTCTAATAAAGGGCGGCCACAGGTTTTTAACTAGCTGGGATGTTCGCTGCCAACTCATTGATGACGCTGATAAAAGGTGCCAGTTGGGAGTACTCCTTCTAACAGGACTGTTTCTGCCAAGTTGGGCGTATTTCTCCTGCTTGGCTTTTTTTAATACCCTCTGTCCCCTACTTTGAAATATCAGAGGCACAGGTAAGTCGAGTTTCTGTGAAGACGAGTGGCTCAGCTCCCGATTTTTATGCTGAGACTCTCGGAATGCACATTTTCCAATAACGGTGTTGTGTTTGCTGCATCCCAGAGCCCACTGAGACCTCGGTGTAGAGCAGTACACTATAAAACCAGCTCTGTCCGTAATGATTAGCTGCTATGGAAGTGGATGTCAGAAAGGGAGAGGAGAAGGAACAAGCAAATACTGGCTTTAGGGAGCTTTTTCGATAGGAATAGTCATAAATGTTGAAGTTTCTGTTAATCTTGAAAGTGTTCACGTATTTTGGGCACAGTTGAAGCCTAGTACCGTGTCACTGTCTCTGCTGGTGAGTAGCCGATGTTGGTCCCTCGTTCTTCATGTGATGAAAGCTTTGAGCTCTAGCGTCCTTTCAGTATGAAAACAGAGTGGTGTTTGGGGCATCAGAAGATGTGCTTCTAAACCTCTGCAAGATGTTTAGTTAGGAAATAAATCCTGTTGAGTTCGGGGAAATGAATGAAGAGAAGGAGCTTCCAGCAGGAGACTTTTTTCCCACTTTCAAGGTTACATCCTAGTGATTTCTCTCTGTCGAAGGAAGCTAGAAAGGAACTTGCATGGATATCGTCAGCCTGTTTCATTTTTTAATTCTGACTTTAGTTCATATCCAGAGTTAAAACCACGTCCTTTGCGCTCTCAAGCTTCTTCACGCTTCTTGCAAGCGCTGCGTCCGTAGTGCAGGAGTTTTTCCCGTCACCTTGAGAAGATGTGCTGCTCTTGGCACAGGAAACGAGAGGTTAAGCCCAAGGCACCCAGAACTGGCTCATCTGCTGATCTGTCTTGTTGTGCACATTAAACTTTGAATCAGATGTGCCTTTTTAGTCCCAAATCGCCGCAGTGGGCTGTCAGAAGGAAGTGGTTTGGTCTGGTTATGCTCTCATCGTTCCGTACTGCTCCTTGTCGGTATTTGGGCACAGATCCAGTTCAGCACTGGCTCTGATGCCCAAATGTACACATAGATACATGCCATGTGACTGTGCTGGATGCACCGCAAGCACTTTAGAAGGCACCTGCTATACAGAAGCCTAATTTAAAAGGAAAAAAAAACAAACAAGAAAACATACCCAATGCCTTCCTGAACACGTTAACAGCCTTTGAGCCAGAGCGCTTCTTCATGGGAACTGCATTTCTGGAAGCAAACCCACAGCCTTCTGTGTTTACAGAACTTAATTTATTGCCAAGTCCTTTGCGGAACGTACGTGATCACATCCAAGTAGTAAAAAAATAGCCAGAGGCCATCCAAAAAGCGGGGATCTAAAATCTATGTCCTTAAAACGTGGTGCTAGAGTTTGTGAAGCAGGTGTCCTGCCTAGGACCTCTTGATTTCAGTGGTAGGCATTCAGCTGTAGGGATTACAGTGTCGCTGTCTTTGCCTGTGTTGCCTGGGCTTAAAGTAGGTTTTGTTGTTAGCCTTTTTATGTCTCACAATTTTGCGTTTGCTCTTTGCTGGATCTACAGGCTGTTATTTTACCGGGGATTGCCGAGCGTAAAACGTGATAGATTTTGCAAGCTGTTCTTGTAGATGGGCCATCTTACTGAGAGCTATGAAATCTCGCTTCTATCTCTGAAGCTTTTTCAAAATACACATGCACTCAAGCTTCTCGTTTGGATTGTGCAAGTTCTGTAGTCCTGATTTCTGCTTTGGGTCTCATTTATCTGCTGGTTTTGCAGCTGGTTTTTTTGGTTTTTTTGAGTATTGCGTAGGCAAACCTTGCTGCAACAGAAGAATGAATTCCTGTTTTAGTGGCAGCTCTTTGTTTTAAATATTGTTGTCTTCATGTTTTTTCCATTTTCCTTCCATATGAAAATACACGCGCAAGGAAATTGAGTTTGATTGTGCTGAGTTTGGGTAGCAGACACAAGGAGAAAGAGCTCTGTCCAGTTGCTCTTCATCTCAGTGGGTTCCCAGGTTTGCCACCGATCCTTTGACGTCCATCCATGCTGCCTTCAGACGAAGCCTTTTTTGCGTGTGCTGCTGAGTCTACCCCTGAGTGCATGCTGGCACAGGAAGAAGTTTGCTGTGCCAGAACTTGATTTGCAAGAGTAATTTCCAGTAAAAAGCATTTCTGTATCTCCTTCTTACTGCAGAGAAATTCACCAGGGTGTTGCTGGAGCAACAGCAGGACCGAGCCCGGCGGGAGCAGGAGAGGATCCGACTCTATTCAGCTGACCCTTTTGATCTCGAGGCACAGGCCAAGATAGAAGAAGACATAAGGTAGCAAACCAAAGTTGCTTGCAGGCTTTGGAGGTCTTCATGGCGCTTTTTTTCCACAGGGCGCTTCCATCCGTGGTGCTTTTTCCTTGGAGGAATGCTCTCCGAGCCACCTTTGCGCGTGGGAAGGTTGGGATTCGGGGACGTGTAAGCACACCCCATCCTTTAGATGTATCCAGTTGAGCACAGATCGTGAGGTAGCAGCACCGCTGTCCGTGTGTGTGATGTCCCGGAGCCGTCTAAGCTGGTCCACTCTGAAGCAGGAGCACTTGTGGAAAGCACTTGGCCGAGATCCTCTTGAGAGGCGGTACTTGGGCGCCCTGGGCGTGTTTTGAACCGGAGAGCTGGGCCTGTGTTAGTCTCTAAGCTGAGCTCTCTGCACAGCAACGTGGCGTCATTTCTCCCAGCTGCCTTTGAGATTTGGTTTCGCGTACTGCTAATTGTTTTGTCTCTCTGGCTGATTCCAGACTCTGAGCATCACTGCTGTCAGAAAGAGATGTTCTGTAGAAATATGTTCTGCTCATCAGCGCTCGCTCCCTCTTGCTGTCTTCCGAATGTAATTGCATTGGGCTGAGGCTTGATTTCTTAAATTGAGTGATAAATCCTTGAGTCAGAACATGACTGATGTTTTTTCCCCAATAAAGAAATGTCTTTGTGATACAGGCTCGTAGTTGGTCATAACCAAAATTCATTTGTGGTAAGAGTCATTCTTGCATTATGACTGACAAGGTGTTGGTGCCGGATAAATGCTTAGCTTAGCAATGCAGAAAAATAGACATTTATAGATAGCAAAACATTGCTCGGAGGCACAGGAACGGTTTCCTTCTTCCATAGATGAGGGGACAGATGAAAGTGACGTGCCCAAGGCTGTGCAGCTGTTAGGGAGCAGTTTGGGCATCTAGCAGTCCCCAGATTTCACACCCCACTTAGTTTCTCTGAACTCCTTGCTTCATTAGATGCGCTCTGCCCAAGCTTGATTGGAAGCTATTGCAAGCATCGTATTTTTTGAGACACGTCTCTGTCCTTCAAGTGGAGAGAGTGTCAAGCACAGAGAAAACAGAATAATGGATTTGACGAGAAAACAAACTGAAGATTAACCACTGTATATCTGATTTAAGCTTAAATAATAAAAGATAGGACAACGCGTGGCTCTTTGTTTCACAAGTATATGAGGCGGGACAGACTGGCAGCGGGGTAGCAGGGTGCTTTAACTCCCAAGCGAGCCAGGTCTCGGATGCTGTTAGCTGTTTGCCTCCCCCACCAAGAAACCACGTCTACCCATCTTCTTGTGGGAAGGCTGCCACAGTACAGGAGATGGGTAAGAGAGGAGCTCAGGGGTTTTTCCCCTTCCCCTACTGAGGAGGAAAAGCAAAATGGCATCAAAATGGGAAGCCCTTTTCCATTTTTGGTAGGTAAAGCTATTTTGGATGCAGTCGCTACGGATACCCACCACTTCCAAGATTACTGTAGGGGCTGTGATGGGCTTCTTGAAGAGCGTTTCTTCTGTAGGCTTGAATTTGCAGTGAGGGCTTGTGCTCATGGTGGTGTTCTTGCTGCGGTTTTGCTCACCTCCCTTCCTATGCCTGGAAAAGGAAGGATACCAGGGAAACGTTGGAGGATGTTAATGTTCAGCTGCTGTGTGAGATTCCAGCATTGTAGCTACTGGCAACACCTTCATCGTGTGCCCTCAGCGCTTTATTTTAGCGTGACTAATAAATACACAAGTTTTTCACTCACAAGTTCTCCAGGTTAACTCTGTGGTGACCGGTTTCGTTGCAAACAGAAGGTTGTCAGGTGCTGTCGTGTGAGTTAGGCAAGGTGTTGGAAGGAGCAGTCTTCCTGGCTGCTGAGGAGCGACTTGGTGTCTCTGGATTAAGCCAAGATCATTACTAGCAATCCCTCTGCTAAGGCGGCTCTGGTTAGCTAACGAAGCAGTCTTTGTTGTGGTTTAAACGTGCTGTTTGTAAGGTGAGCTGCAGCAGGTGGGATTACCAGATCTGTCTGTAAGTCAGAGGGATGCTTATAAGGTTTGGCTGATGGAACGTCTTGATTTTTCTCTCTCTTCTCCATTAAATTCAGGCAACAAAACATTGAAGAAAATATGACGATAGCAATGGAAGAGGCCCCTGAGAGTTTTGGCCAGGTGGTGATGCTGTATATTAACTGCAAAGTCAATGGACATCCAGTGAAAGCCTTTGTTGACTCAGGTGAGTAGCCCCCATTTTCATCTCTTTCTCCGCACTCTCCTTTCCCTCCCTGAGGGAGACTGTAAATGCTCCAGAAGTTTTGCCCAAAAATTCCATAATAAAGCACTGCATTACGTGATCTTGAAGCACCTAATTAAAACCCGAGAGCAGCCTGGGCATTGTTTAAGGCGAACAGAGTAAATCGTTGTGAGAAGCAGCGCACATGAGTGCTTGAACACCCCCAGATCAAGGCTCCTGTGAGAATTTCTGGGGCCGCGATGCCAGAAAGGTAACTGCCACATGTGTATCTTACCTCATTTTACAGATGGGGGGGATTTTGTATGCCTTTAATGCTGTGCTTCCCATCCACAGCCTTAAAGGGAAAGCACTTGGGGTTATTCCAGCTCTACAGTAATACGTACTTTACTGTCAGTGCTGATCTGTGTATACACAGTCAGTTCAACGCAGCGGGATTCACAGGAAGCCTTTATGCCCTAATGCAGTTGCTGATGCAGTGTGGTTTCCCGGCTGCTGAGTGCAAGATCTTAAGCCCTTCCAGGAGGGAATTGTAATTTGTGATGAGCTGTCAGGACTTAACACCAATTCTGTCGCTGGTAGGTGCCCAGATGACCATCATGAGCCAAGCTTGTGCTGAAAGGTGCAACATAATGAGGCTGGTAGATCGACGATGGGCTGGCATTGCTAAAGGTGTAGGGACGCAGAAAATAATTGGCAGGGTGCACTTAGGTAAGTACTGGCATTCTTCTTGGGGCAGCTTTAGCAGCAGTCTGACTGCATTTCCCACAGTCGTGGCACCGAGGAGTATCTGGTTTAATGCTGTAATTGTTAGAAACTCCTGCAGAATAAAATAAAAGTGCATATGCAATATGTTCGTTTGTCTCGGGCACAGTAGCCTGGCTTCTGTCTCATTTAATGCTTATTTAATGGAATTACCTTAACACTTTTAGGTGAGGGAGTCCTCAGCTCAGAGGATGTGTTCACTCTGGGTGCAAAAAACGGGGCTAACGTGAAATAGCGGGATCTTTCCTGTTTGGGGTGGGACTTGGGCAGTGTGAGTCGCTCAGGAAGGGTTCCGGTACAGTGGAGTGTTTCATATTCCTTTGGGAAGAGAAGGCTCTCTGTGCTCTTGTGCAGGTTTTCTGGGTGAGAGACGATTGCCCTTATTGTCTGAAAAATCCATTCTCTTCACTGTTGTTGCTTTTTAGACTTGTGCTCTAACGAGCTGTACGCAGCTCCTCTAGCTTGGAGGGTTAGCTAAGCAGTACTTCAGGCTCTAGAGCAGGTCAGCTTTTAAAATAATTAACTTCTTGAGACCAAGGCAGGCCTGGTAGTCCTAGGGCTTGCACAGGGTTAGGCTTTCTGTGACCCAAACAGTACGTCAGAGCTCTGGTTTCAGATTTACCCAGCAGACCTTTCCCAGGAGATGGAAGAGCAGAAAGTAGATTTGTTGCGCTGTAGCGTTGCGAGGTGGTAACTTCTCTCCCTTGCATTTCAGCTCAGGTCCAGATTGAAGGGGATTTCCTGGCGTGCTCCTTCTCAATCCTTGAAGAGCAGCCCATGGACATGCTTCTAGGACTGGATATGCTGAAGAGGCATCAGGTATCTTTTGAAACAGTTACTGGCTCTTCCAAGTTAAGTGCTAAGTGCAACATAAACGCCAAGCCTGTGAATTTATTAGGATTTTTCTGGGGAGAGTTGATAGTGGATTATCTTCCAGTCAGTTATGAAAGAAGTACATAACATAAACGCAAGCCTGTGAATTTATTAGGATTTTTCTGGGGAGAGTTGATAGTGGATTACCTTCCAGTCAGTTATGAAAGAAGTACATACGCTACATACATCACGGATAGCTATAGGGTGTCTGCCTGCTCCCTGAAGTTTATTGCTCTCATCAAAGATGCTCAGAGCTTTCCAACAGAATGATTTATTACAAATCAAGTCATACGGAGCCCTTTGCTTATAGCTGGTGCTCTTGGCCCACTGTGCTTAGCTGCTATGAGCTGTTCCCGTTGGAAATGGATTGTTTAACCGCTACATACATCACGGATAGCTATAGGGTGTCTGCCTGCTCCCTGAAGTTTATTGCTCTCATCAAAGATGCTCAGAGCTTTCCAACAGAATGATTTATTACAAATCAAGTCATACGGAGCCCTTTGCTTATAGCTGGTGCTCTTGGCCCACTGTGCTTAGCTGCTATGAGCTGTTCCCGTTGGAAATGGATTGTTTAACCTTGTTTCTCCTTCTTCTTCTCCGGGAATTGACTGGCTCTTATGCAGGCCCCTGATGTCTCGATGCTCTTTCACAGTGTTCGATTGATCTCAAGAAGAATGTACTAGTGATCGGCACGACTGGCTCGCAGACCACTTTCCTCCCGGAGGGCGAGCTCCCAGAGTGTGCCCGGCTGGCTTACGGGGCCGGGCGGGAAGACATGCGGCCGGAGGAGATTGCAGACCAGGAACTAGCAGAAGCAATACAGAAGTCCGTAGAGGAAGCAGGTACCAGGAGGAGCCCAGTTGAAATATTAATCCGCGTAGTTTTCTTGCTGTGCATCAGGATGCCTGTCAGCAGTCCCCCTTCTCAGCTCCTAGGAGATACAGTCTAATCCAGCATCAGCGAGTAAATGGTGGAGAGAGAGGGGCTTTATTCTTGCTCGTGGCCTCTAACCGCACTTCTCTCTTCCTTTCTGTACAGTAAAATCTGTCGCATGAAGGCATTCGGGGGTGCCTGCTGTTTAATTTGTGCTCTCCTTGCAACTTCCTTACCCGCTCTGGTTTCTTGGCCTTCGAAGGTGTGGAGAAAAATGGTTTGTCTCTGGCACCCGTTCACCTGGGTGAAGGTGCAGTCCCTAGTCAGGGACATGGTTCAGCTGTGTGATCTTTTAGCAGCCTCATGTAAGGGCAGTTTTGTGGAGTCTTCTGCAAACCCTGTTCTTAATAGCTGCAGCATATAAAAATAGAGGAGCTATAGCAGTAAGTACAAATTTCTGGACAAAAGTTCATGACAATTTTTAGAAATAGTACTATTTCAGCATTTTTGTCATTAGAATGGTGCTTCTGCCCTTGGAAGGTGAATTGCTTCTCTTACTGAAGATTACTGTTGCTCTAAATTTCAAGAGAAGCAGCTGAACTCACATCCTAATATATATCATCAGCCTTAAATGGGATCTGCAAAGAGAATTTTCACCCTCCCCATAGATTTGTTCCCTGTGCCTCTGGAATCTGTAAGCTGCACAAATGCAGACTGACTGGGCTACGGAAGATTTTGGTAGCTGCAAAATTTAGTTAAGTGGAGACGCCAAAATAGCTGAACGCTGAGCTATGAGCCAAACTATCTGAAACTCAGATTTTCCTTTTAACTCCTCCCTTAACTTCAGCATATGTTTTTGACTAAAGGAAAGCTTCATAATTTTTTTTCCCCGCTATTGCAGTGAAGCTGTGAATACCTCACAGAGTGTATTCCTTAGGCCTTTTACAAAGCTTTTAAAGGTAACGTTTTATATGCAAGTGTTTTATAGAGACTTTTGAGTTTTACTGCTAATTTTTCCTCTGAAAGCACGCAGTAAGGTTCTGCTTCCCACACACATGCAAAACTCTTTGCCGGGTCATGTTTAAGCTGATAAAGTTGATTTCTTCAACGTTTTTATTGCTAATTTTTTAAGGCTCTAGCATGCCCATATTTAAAATTGAAATGCAATAACCAGATTTAACCATGTGTGTATATATATACATATACATCTATATATAGCTATATAGCTAGATGCAACCAGTTGTAATGCACTGAAATTTTTCTTGAACACTTCCCATTTGCTGCTTGATAGTCCAAAGAGTAAGCAGTGACTTTCTTGCAAATAACGAAGTTGTTTACATTAAGGGGAGCACGGGACTGCACTTGTGGGTCCCTTTGACCAATTTTCTTCCATTCTAAGAACACAGGTTTTCCAGAGACGTAAAAACCTCTGGACGTAAAAACCGAGAGGAAGGCCTGGCTTTAATGAATCAGCAAGAAATGGTTTACGTGTTTTACATGTTTGACTTTTAAAGCCAAATTTGAATGCTTATTAACTTAAGTTGCAGCAAGTAGAGAGAAACACAAACATAGATTTGACCTTGCCCCTGTCAGGTTTTGACATAGCTAAAGGTTGGACTTGGTAGCTTGGGCTCATGTCTCTTCACATAATCTGGCAGAGAAAATGTGCAGATGTAAATATTAATTCTTTTCCTGTTAAAACTTTGAGCCTGATGAAGCCCGGGTTGGTTTTTGCAGTCTCTCTCCATTTCGGATGAGACTTTGCAGACATCATAGTTGGTTGGACTTAGTTCTCTGCTGAAAGGGTCAAATAAGAAGCAAACCTTGGCCCAAAATATGAGAGTCTTTACAATTAAAGCATTTCAGTCAAATGCTTTAAAATGAAAAGCGCCTAAAATGACTTAAATCAAAGCTGCTTATGTACCAGTACAGTTCTAAAGACCACGTGGCTTTGTTCAGACTAATCAGCAGTCTACCGTTTTCCATTGATGCTGAGCCCTAGAGGAACGTAAAAGATTTACGAGAATAGGAAATCCGTTTTGCGTATTCACTTAATTCTTGTAGAACACCCGTGCACAAAACTAAGGTAGGCCTTGTTTAGATTGACTGTGTGTAAGTCTTAGACGTATTACAAGCCTCTGGCTCACAGGCTGTATCCTAAGATGTCAGAATATTAATATATACCCTCTTCCTCTCTTCCAAAACTATTAGCTGCTGCTAGATGGTACCAGGAAAACCGAGTGAAAGAACAGGAAACTGGAGAGGGAGAGAACATAATGCGGGACCAAGGAAGCTCAGCTCCCCGCAAGGCCTGTGTTCTTTCATAACAGCTTGAATTTTCGCTGCCTTCTGGTAGATGGTACAACAGAAATCACTGCGTACGTCTGTAGGCTATTAAAGTTCTCCTTTTGAATGCACCTGGATTATTCTTGAGCTTTATTTAACTCCCCAAAGCCCACTTTAGCAAGTGTCACGATTTCTGCCAGCTGACTTGCCGGTGTTTCAGCACCTACGGCAAGGCAGCTGAGGTGGTAGTGGAGTCCTGGTATGTTTTACTGTGATCTAGACCCTCCACATCTGCTTCATTTATGTCTGCGAGCTTGCTCTTTTCTGCCAATATGCGGCGTTTTCCCCACCACCACCACTGGTAACGATTCTGTGATTATGGAGGATTTACAAAACTGGCAGCAAAACTACAGTTGCTTTAGGAGGAAACGTATTCAGGTAGCTTACCCCATATACAGCTTTTTATCCAGACAGCCTCGATATAAGAAGGGCACTGCCACCACATATGCAACTCGGGCTTTTCCTAATATAGAGAGGAATTTATCCCTGATGGTGCACTTTGTGGAGAAGAGTTTGTTCCCGGTGTTAGCTGGATCGATATCCTTGATGGGGCTGGGATTCAGCTCCTGTAGATACCCTGGGAGGAGGATGACAGTGGGTCTCGGAAGGATGACGCTGAGGAGCGCTTGGCAGAATACCAGCTACTTCTGCTGTCTAAATGACTGCAAACCCCTTGATGTGTTTGATCAGACCCTTATTACCGATCCACTGAGTCAAAAGACAGTTCTGCTTCCTCTCTAAAGGATTGGCTTGGGAGCAGAGAGCGTGAACGTAATCCTACCGCGTAGAAACAGAAAAAGATCCCTCCGGTTTTCATCCGTATCCTCTGTCACAAGCCTCTTTTGCCACCCTTATGAAAGATGAGTGGTCTGAAAATCTGCAGGATAATTCTGGCTTTTTAATACTCCAGCGTCGCCAAGTTGTTGTAGCTGTATTAAGACCAGATGTGCAGCCAACAGAAGGGATTGCTCTGTGCAACGGCCACTGTATTTTATACCAAAGTGTATTGATCGGAGGTGTGGTATCGCAGCATGCAGTGCACCATTTTTATTTAACGGAAAATAAAAGAAACGAGTAGGTGAGGTGAAAAAGGCAGGTTTCTTCCATGATGTGGAACTTAAAGGAAATCCTGGCTGTACATGGGAGCGTGGTTAGCTGTCCCCCAGTACACCTGGGTATCTGTAAAAAGAGAAAGACTTAAGGGAAAACAGTGGTATATGTTTAAGACCGCTGAGTCTGGAGGCCTTTGGAAAGGGAAAGGGAACTAGTGCAACAAATCACGCAGCACAAAACCTGGGTCACTGTTTGGGTATCTGACACTGGACAGAGTAGGGCTTTAATGGAAGAACAGGCGCTCTTAAGCAAAGGTCATGTTAGTGATTTAACGAGAGCATGAGAGCCAATACATGAGCAAGATTAGACTATTAGCAAGATAAGTTCACTTACTTAATCTGTCCTGATAACGAGACCCAGTGTTTGGTGCTACTGATAGAGATCTGCAATTCATCCGTTCTCCGTGTGGAGAAGGAAACAGCGAGCGGAGTTTGACTTCTGGCTGTCTCTTCCTTTGCTTTGCTCTTCCCAGCCCCGGGCAGCAGTTCCTTTTGGGGATTTCTGCCTTTCACCCTAGGATCCTTACGCTTCCCTTTTGCAGCAAGCTGATGTTTGCTCGCCTTCTCCTCCCTGTGATGCCACTAGCCATCGCAAAGCAATAGCTGCTGGGAGCGCAGTCCGAGAATGGCGATGCCCTCTTAATTGTCATTTCCCTGAAAGATGGCTCCTGAATATCTTCAGCTGTACGGAGAACAAACCAGTACGGTGCTAGACACGTGCCTTGTGCTGCGTATATTTTATCAAGCACATAGTATCACCCACGGACCACTCTGCAGCGTAGAGAGTACAGAACAGCCTTTAAATTGTTCTCCAGCAGAGTTATTTTTGACTTGACGTAACGAATTTCCCAGGCAGAACTCCTTCTGGAAGGCAGCGAACGTGAGGAGCTCCTGCTGCTCGTACGCTGTCTTGATGGACAGTCGGGAGGGGAGCTGCGAGGCCGCAGGACTATAACCATGCATGTGGTGTGCTCTGAATGCTAACACAAGTTTGGTGTGTTTGTTTCCTAATCCAAACAGAACGTCAGAAGCCTTGATGCATGTAGTGTGTGTTTACTGCAGCTGGAGTGGGCCACAGACCAGGTATTTATAGCCATTGGTTTATAAGTTTTCGCTACTACAGTGAAAACAGTCGTTCTCGTGTGTCCTAACTACTTCTTTCTTTCTGTCTTCTGTCAGAGAATAGTGACAAAGAAACTACCTCACTGGAAATGCCCTCATTACCAGCTTCTGATGGGTTTCAAAATCCAGTCCAGTCTTCAGGACTAAATTCCAAGATCTGTAATCCCACCAATCAATTACTTGATCGTTCTGTCTCTGCCCCTGCTTCAGTTTGCTCATCCGAATCTAGTCTCGCAGAGCCCATTGATCCTAGAGCCGTCGAGTCTTTTGAGTCTTCAACTGAATGCCAGATAACCCCAGAAAAAGAACATCCTCTTTTATTACAGCATCTTTCCAATAACACTTCCTTGGCACATAACGACCCTTCTTCCCCAGCAGGGGAGGTAACCTGTTGCAATCCAGCTTGCCTTTCACAGAAGACACTCAAAGAAATGTTTATTGCTGACAGTCTAAAGGAATGTAACGCTAAAGAACAAGACTGTGGTCAGGAACTTCGTTTGGAAGTGACAAAAGAAACTAGTTTGGCTGACACTGCTGCTAAGCACGGGCAAAATCAAGATCTATGTCTGTCTTCAGAACAGGAGCAAAAGCATGAGCTTCCCATAGACCATCAGACGTGCAAAGAACCAGAAAAGGAACATCTGGAGAAGCAAACTGAGACAACTGACCCAGAACCTCCGTGCCATGTTGGTGGGGTTGAGAAACCTGTTGTGGAAGAAGCCAGCCAGCCAGAAAATCCTCCTACGGAAATGAAAGGACATGGACAGGAGAAAGCAGGTCTTTCCTGTGCGAAAGGGAGTATCCAAATGTCAGCCTCCCGTAGCTGTATGCATACGGAAGCCTTCATGGAAGTAGATGTAGTTGAGCAGTCTGTAGCTGAAGCGCACAGCTCGGCAAGCGAGCAGAAGCGGCAGGCTGAGAACAGAAATGTATCTGACCTGAACTCGGATGCCTTTTCTATGGAGGTGGAGTCACTGAAGTCTGCATCCTCCTTGAGTGATCCGCTTTCCACCGGTGATGTCCCACAGCCTAAAAGCACTAGTGAAATTCCTGCAAAGTATGATGAGTTGTCAGCTGAAGGCAGCTCTTCCCCCTCCAGCATCCATCAGCTGGACACGGATCCAGGAAGACCTTCAGAAGAGCCATGTTTCTCTCTAGCATCAGCCTTGAAAGAGCTGCACAAACTCTTGATTATCAGTCGGAAAGGAGAATGTAAAATCCTTGCCTCTGAAGAAGTCTCTCAGCTGGAAATGGCTCACAGAGAGTCAGCAGCACAACAGAAGGGGCTTTCTGAAGATGAGCAGAAAGACTCGGATCCAGCCAGCCAGGAACGGAGTTGTTCCTTCTATAAGGTGAGGTCTGAAGGTGGAGGAGCAGAGGGGAAACAGCCTTGTGATTCTGGCGTAGAAAACATCAGCATTGGGTCTGTCAGCTGCATGCAGTCAGCTCTCGGAGAAGGTGCTTCAGAGATTCAGAACTTTTCAGGTAAGAGTGATTTGGTCGTGGTGAATTCTGCAGCGACATCTGACCAGCAACAGAGCTCTGAGCAGGCAGAGGTTTTGGCAGAAGGTTATCAGAGTCCAACGAGTCCGACTTTGGGGCAAAATGCATCCGTTTCCTCTACACCTGCTTTGGATGAAGGCGCACCTCAAGATACTCGGAGCCTGTTCACAGGAGAACCTGGGAGAAGCAGCAGTTCTGCTCCTGAAGGTCTGTGGCCGTTGGATGGGTGTGAGGAACCACTGCTGAGCCCACCAGCTGGCTATACTGGACTTACCTCGGGTGCTTCTCTACCACCTGCTTTCCCTGCGGCTGACGTTGATCGGATCCTTGGTGCTGGTTTTACCACACGGGAGGCTCTCGAGGCTTTGGAACAAGCGGATGGAAACGCAGATCTTGCTCTTCTCATTTTGCTAGCCAAGAGTATCGTTGTTCCTACATAACTACGGAAGAGGTAGCTGACTGGGGTGTCTTTTCTTTTAAAGGACGTATCTAAATTATACACCATAATGTACAAGCAGAATGTTGAGCCAGATTTTTTAATTATTTGCAGCCAAAGTAACTTGTCTCTTCTGTTTCACTCGTTAGATTTGGCCTTTTAAAAGAAAGAAAACATCCTAGCATTGTGTGGACAGGATAGCTTTTAATTATGCATACTGGATTAAAATTAATGTTTTTATTTAAATGTACAATTTTAGAATAAGCTCCAATGTTACGAATAAAAAGCAGAAGCCATTAAGATCACCGCCCTGTCCAGCGCAAAGCAGATTGTGAAGTGAATTGACCGTGCGTGTGCACAGGACAGGAGGCGCACGCCGAGTTCGGTATGGCACAGACGCGAAACAGCGCTTGTCCAAACGGACTTTGTGGATTTGTTTTAGCTCTCCTGCGCTTTGTAACCCAATGTCCACCTGTGACGCTGATGAAACTATTATGGCAGCTACTAAAGGTATGTAGATGCCCACAGACGTGTAACGCTTTGCAAGAGGAGTGAGGGGTGGAGGGGGTTTTTGGAAGCGCACGCTTTTTGTGTGTGCACGGGGAAGGCTGATGCCTATTTTTGCCAAACCCTTTTACGCTCTTGGGCCAGTGTGTTCAAGTTTACAACATGGGGATAGAAGAAGGGAAGGGATAGAATTTGGTGCTACCAAAACTTAAGAGACGTTTTAACTTATTTGAAGATGTGCTGGTATTAATTGTAGGGGCGGGGGGGAAGGGAAAAGGAGTATTTTACATTTTTTTTTCTAGCCTTGCCCACATCATGTTTCCCCCACCCAAAAGAACAAGCTCAACCACTTTAAGGCAAAACCTTAACGATGAAATTGTTTAACAAACCAACCGTGTGTTATGGCTCTTAATCCCCCTCCGCCCCTGGAAGAATGAACTGTTTCAGTAGATGTATTCTCTATGCACCGAGCGCGGGTGTGAACAGAAGAATGAAGAAATCTGCTCTGCACTAGTTTATCTCGATGTTTGGGGATGATCAGCCTCTCAGCTGTGGAAATGCAAACTGTGGAAAGCCTGTAGCGGCTGGTGGGGTACTAATTTAATACCTCTTAAAGAGCGAGGGCTCCCCAATAGGGTTTATGAAACAAATGCACTGACGTGGCTTCTGCGTTATAACCATCGTGGCCTTCTGGGAAGTCCCTGGTGAGTAGCCTGCATGATGAGGACTCACGGAGGCTGTGCTGTAGGAAGCCCTTTCCAGATGCTTTTTTTGGGGATTAACTACTTTGTGATGCTCTGCAAAGCCCCGAAACACTGTTGGGGCTGGGGAAGGGGAAGGAAAGTGTGGCTGAAACATGATACCAAATTTTAAGTAGGAACTTTTGCTTAGTCCCACTTGCAAATCTCAGAAGTGGCTTTGTGTCAAGTGTTCGTCTTGAACTTCCCGCTGTGAGCTAAACCCGAAGTGATGGGTCAGCAGCAGCTGGAAACATGTTTTTGTTCATGGCTTTCGTTTGTTGTTATCATTGTCTCAGGCCTGTGTTCCTGGTGTTTTGTTTTCCCTGTTGCTTAGCAGATTTGCCTACGTGTGTGCCAGGCTTTTTTCATGCAGGGTGGCATTTAAAAACAAGACCAATTTGGTTTCATCTGTGAACTTGCAGGAGTTTCTGATGTCAGTGGGCAGTGGTTGTCAGGTTTTTCTTAGACGCTTGGGCAGCCAGGAGATCCTTTAGAATAAAGAAGAGCTTTAAGGCATTCCTCTGTCTGTTGAATGGAGCTTCTGCATGAGCTGTGAACGTACCAGCTAGGCCTGGGGCTCCCAGACACGTTTAGTTCATATCCCACTACTTGTGATGCCGGCAGCAGGCGTTGCTCCGTGAGTACGTAGGAAGCAGCGCTTGGCTGTTTGGGGACCCCTTGCCAGAGCAGCATCGAGTAATTAATTCACTTGAGGCTCTGTTCAAAATGAGTTACTGAGGCAAGACTACAGCTTTATGATCTTTACCGTGCAGGTGGTCAAGAGTTACCCCTGCTGAAGTTTTTAAAAATATATTAATATTTAAATAATTAATTAATATATAAATATTAATGAGCACCTCAGATCAGCGAAAGCCGCCTCTGTAAAGGGTAACGCTTGGGCTGGTACAGGAGTACAGTGTCATCAGATCTCTCTCTAGAAGCCTTAGGAAATAAGATATATTAGACCCATTCCCATCTGCATCTGGTTCACGATCAAAAGCAGCAACAAGAATGAAGCTCCCAGCTCTCGGGTCCAGAGAGCGTCCTCAGTCTAAACAGCCGAATCTGCTCCCGATTCACGCCACGGGTCTCAGTGAGGTGGTCCTGGGAGCAAGCCCCCATCTGGTACGCAGAGACCAGCTGCGGGTTGGCCCTCTTGGATGCGCGAGAGCTGAATTTGCGCCCTTAGCCTGCAGGTTCACCTACTGCCAGCTTCTTGACGTTACGGCATCAGATGTTAGCCATTCAATGTTAGACCCTTTTCGTATTTACACGTTATGTTTTTAAGAGCAATTGCTAATAGCTAGACGAAGTACTGCTGCTTTGCACCAAACTGGTTAAAGGCTCTAGTTTTATGGCCACGTTTACTTAGCCTGCATATACAGAATTTATGCTATAAAAGCTTTAGAGCATCAGCCAACTTGCTTCAATGCTCAGTTTTATTCTTTGTCAAATATAATTTTTGAAACCTGCCCTTCTGCCAAAGCTGTACTGAAGCATTTATCAATAGTGCTAGAATTTCCTGGGTAACTTTCTCTGAAGTGCTAGAAACAAAGCCTGACCCCCCAACTGAAAAATACTTGTAAAACTATTTTATCAAGTTGGTCCAAGCCTGGTGATTTAAATCTCTTAATTTCAGAGCCTTGCTTTGAGTGAACGGCTACATGCTGCTAAATTAGAGAATAGTTTTTTTAGGAGCAACATTTATGTTGGAGAAAATCTGGGCAGTGGTGAGTATTTAAGGTTGAAATAAAATGCAATAGAACATGTATTTAGCGAACGCTGTCTAAAAGTTGTCTTCTGTTTTAACGTGCACGTGTGTCCTCTCTGCTGTATGCACACATCCCTTGCTCAGCCTTTAGCAATCCCTTAACTGGTCTCTGTGCTTACCTGGCCCACACGGTGAATACTTCTATTCAAGCATGGATGGCAGACTGCTTGTTGGCTAGAGCGGGGGATAAAGGTAATGCCAAAAGCTGTTCAGGTTTCCAAGGAGCCATGTACCCTGGCCTAAAATAAGGCTCTTCACTCTCTTCTCTTCCCCCTCCTCATTCATCAGTGCCCCGATGTACTAATGTCACATCAGCTTAGCAAAATGATTTCACTATGAAAAGTCCATCTATAGAGAATAAAGCAACACTCGGAAGCTGCCTCATAAAGATGCCGGCGCCTGTGGGGGACCCTTGAGGGTCTGTAGAGCTTTGTTTCTGGGTGTTTCCTGAAGCCACTGTGGTCATGTACCTTGCCGTTGGTTTCTGGGATGTATTCTTTTGCTTAAAGATACCGAAGGAATTTACTCAGCCTCTTGCTGAATGCATGTTCCTGTACACGAGGCTCTAGGTGAGTTTAGAGGTGATGTTTAGTGACATACCGACATCTGAAAGCTGCTGGACACAGATAATTCTGACGAGAGGAGGAAATTATTTCCTGGTGACGGTCCCTGGCATGTTTACCTGCTGCTGGACAGAGCTGAGCTACGCTGCGTTATCGTGACAATCTCTGCCTTGTTGCTACGTATGTTCAACTTTCTACGTAGACACTTGGTCTCCAGGACTGTTAACCTTGTACCTCCTAGATATGTTCCCCTCTTTCTGTCTTTGTCTCTCCCTCTTGCCGTCCCCTTTCCTCAAAAGTAGCAATATTTAAGTGTACTTGCTGAATGCTTAACTTCCAGATAAGTTTTCTTTAAAACACTATGCCATTTACGAATAAAAGGAGGAACAGATCCTAGAGGTTTCTTCACCAGACTTGGACTTCTTGCCAAACGGCTCCCCAGAACTCTAACGTGAATTCAAAGAGGAGAAATCAAGAATATTTTTGCCTGCCTCTCTCAGAAGTCGGCTTGGGAAATGGGGTTGGTTTCGTGTACATCGTTCCCCTCTGAAGCGTTCAAGAGATCTCTTCCTGCACTGTGTAGACGAGGCTTAGTCCGTGATCCAAATGCGTAGCGGTTTGGGTTACTCTTTGACTGATGCTTTTTAGCTTAAGAGTTTTTTTACAAACTCACTTGAGGAACTTGAGGGAATCAATACTCAGGAATCCTAAAGCTGGTTGCATTTGTGTCATTTACTCTTCTGGGCTGAACATACTGCGGTTGTCCTCGCAGGTGGCTGAAGGGAGGAGTGGTTGTGTCATCAGAGAGTGGGATGTGGTTCTGCCCAAAGTAATACACACTTGATTCTTTTTTTGATTTTTTTTTTTTGTTAATATTGGGGGACTGTTTATCAACAAAATTGATGTGTAAAAAAAAAAAAATTTGATATTTAAAAAAAATGAATAAACACTTTATCATAATGTTGCTTGATTGGTCTGTCTGTATTTCTGAGGTCAGCATCTCTGCACTTAAATCCTTCTCTGGCTTTTTTTCCAAAGCCAATAAAATTTCCTTAACGTTAATGTTGCCATTTTGAACATAAATGAGTAGAAATCTGTGCTTAAAATTATTCCAGTTGGCAGGGCCTGAGAACAGGCGTGAGAGATTCATGTATTCCCCTTCTACGGAGGTGGGCTGTTGAATCCTTCAGGCAGGACTTGGAAGAGCGTTAGAGTACGATACAAAAGGTAGCACTTGGCCGCAGCACGGTCTGCTGGAAAAATGAATGCGGCGCTCTTCATGTCGCCTGTGTAAATACCTCATTTCCAGACAGATTAGGAGGCGGTTGGTTTTATTTTTCTGGAGCTGGAAGCTGATCTCTTGGGACATCAAAAAATTGGCGTTTATATCCCTAGAAAGCTCATGACAGTTTTAGTTAGAAATAACTTTTAAAGTCCCATTCTCTTAGTGTCATGTAATAGAACAGCTTTTGGAAAGGGGGAGCAGAGGATCTTCCTCCTCTGAGACTTGTGGTGCAGTCAGCTAACCCTAAGCACCAGCATTTGTCTCATGGAGCAGTAATTCCTTTTTCGTATCTTGAAAAACAGATGCACTTTTCCTTGAGACAAGCACTGAGTTTTTGACCATTTTAAATCTCGGATATCCAGGGAGCAGTCAGTACCAAATGAGCAGAGACACTCAAAAACGCGAAGGGTTATTAATCAGTTGCCGTGACAAAGCAGTTCTTGGACAGTGGTTTCCTCCTCGAAGTGTTCAGAGCTCCCATGTGATGCTGTTGTCACTATTATAGCTGAGTTATGTCATAAAAGGCAGATATTAATTAGGAGGGCAAAACTACATTTTGAATTCTGTTCTTGGGGTGGGAAAGGGGAAGGTTTTAATGTGTGGGCTGCTACAGCCCCCTTCAACATTTTCATACAGCCACAATGCTGGTTGCAGTTTCTTCTGCAGGGAGATGATTTAAGGACTGAATGCTCTGACTGTTTGAAAACTATTTTGAGCGTTTGGCCTTGTCTGTTCTGCTTTATGAAGATGGTTTTCTTTTGGTACTGTATGCAAGTACAAATTAACCACAGTTACGGTTGCGTTCACGTTTGGGATCGTCCCAGTCTGTCTGAATTGGGGCATTAGCACTTTTAAATCTGCGGCCCCTTATATGGCCAAGAGAGGTTCAGAGCCTATGTAATAAATGTAAAGCTTACTGCAGGGTGGTGTGCTTTCCTTGGTAATCTTTTCTGGACGCTTTAGGAGTAGGACAAGGGACTCCCCCCAGAGGTCTACGAGTTTAAAAATGACAGGTGAAGGGGTTTTTTGAGTAGTCACGTGGGTGCAGAAGCTGCATTAAGAGCAGGAGCCGGATGCAGAGAGGTGAGCATTGCATCATAACCTCACCAGAATAGTTCAGAGAATGGTCAACAGAAGAAACGCGACTGAGCCATCACTCATAAATTCTGCAGTGACGCTCACTTAGGTCCACTTCCTCGCTTCCCTGCAGTCTCATGGTTTTAGCACGTGCCTGGTGTTGCTTTGCCAAGCGAACAACTTTTTGGGCAGGTTTTGTCACCAGAAGGGGATTTGGGAAATCCTGCTGGCCAGCTTGGCTTTTGATTCACTGCGGCCTTACATCGATTATCTGCTCTACCCCTTCTTCCCTCGAGGGTAAACTGGGGGTGAAGGACCCCCTCGGAAGCGTACTGTGATGATTGCTCCACTATTACATAATTGTCTCTAACAACCAAGCTTACTAATTACAAGGTGCTGTCATGATTGCCAATAAAAGCATTGAGTCACGCAGACGAGGACGTGAGTGGTTGGTGGTTGAAATCCCTCACAACAGCAGCTGCCAAAGGAGTGTCTAGTTTTGAGTCTCTTTGTTAACAAATGAAAATGGAAAGCGTTTTAAAATCGAACACTTGTGCCTGGTTGTGAAAATGGAGGTGCGCTCACAGGGCTGCACGTTGGTCATGAGATGCAGGGCTCGCTGTTTTACTTATCCTGATAAGCCTGTGGTTTCTTCCGTGTTTTTTCCTAATACTAAATTTTTTTCTTGCCTAAATCCATACTGCTATCTCCTGAAATATTTCTCGTGTCTCTTTAATTTCCTTCCGGATCACTGGCAACATTACTAAAGTGCCCTGCGACTGCGCTGTGTGAGAAGGTATGTATCTTAGGAGGATGGTATCTTGCACTTAGCACGCTTTGCTGCAGGAGATGAGGTACACCTCAGTGAGTCATTCTGTCCTTCCTTGCTATCCATTTGTGACAAACACCTGATGGCTCCTCTCTTCATGGGTAATGTTCTTCATGCTAACTTTGGCCTGTAAGTACTGAGCAAAGAGTTAAAAATCTCTTGGGAAGAGGGTAGGAAGCAGATTATCATGTGGTGGGAGTGGGATGGTTGCCCCTGAGCTTGTCCAGGGAGAATGGGGGCTGTCTTTAAATGCTGGGAGCAGGGAATTCTCCATGTAAATCCGTAATTGCGTGGAGGGTGCTTTAAGGGATTACAACCAACTCGTTTTACTTGGAGTAAAACAGAGACTTGGGGCATTCAAAACATCCAGGAAAACTATAGGACACCAGGAAGTCTGCCGTACCACGGGATTATACAGGTGTATACACTGCGCTGCGTCTAGTACCTTCAAAGCAACGAAGAACGCAAACAGATGCACTTACCTGCTGGCTGGTGCTGTACAGCTTGTTTTCTTTATACCCTGAGCATGCTTTAAATCCTAAAATTCACCAGTAAAGAATAAAACGGTGCGTTGGATCTGTTGGGCTTCTTTAAAAGGGGCTGACTTTAGCTTGCTAATCTCCACTGACTTGTTAGGGATCAGGCTCAAATGTTTCATGCTCAGGAGGTCTCTCCACTGACTTGTTAGGGATCAGGCTCAAATGTTTCATGCTCAGGACTGCTACTAAGGAGTTGTGTGTGCATTTTAGTGGGGTCGTTTCCCTCTAATCTCCCCCCAGTTCAGCAGGAGAGGTTTACCTTCTTCCCCAGGTGCCGAGACAAGCTCTCATCCTTGTTGGGATCTCACTCAACGCAACGCTTCCGCTTCTCCAGCTGCTGGTGGGGAGCTGAGAAAAGAAGAGGAGTTTTATGGTTTGGCTTGGTTTTAGCCCAGGCACTAGCGAGCTGCGCTCTCTTCCCTTCCCTGGGAGTTTCTCCCATAGTTTCCAAAGCTGTTAAACTGGCTGGGCCGTTCCTGCAACTGCAGGGAAAGAGCAGGCTTGGCCTGGCGTGTTTTCTCCATCCAACTCCTTGCTCAGCCCTTCCCTTCCCTGCCAGCAGGTTATTTACAGAGGAAGGGATGGGAATGACGCAGGGAACGCGCTCCTGACAGCTGCTGGCTTTTCCTTTTCTAATTGCTTTTACTTTCGGTACCATTTTCAGTTATCAGGGTTGAATGTTGCAAGGGCAATAAGCCAGCCCTGAGGGACAGCCCCAGCATCAGGGCCTTTCACCTGAATCTCAGGAGGAGGGTTTATCTTTTATTTCTTTAACACCACCACCACCACCCCCATTAAGCCTTTGCACCAACTCCTAGCTCTGTCCTGCGATGATGAGGTTTTTTAGGAGCTTTTTCCACCGACGGAGATTTGGGCCCGAGCAACGCTTATCTGGCCCATTTTTGGCCTGAAAGTGCTGCGCGACCAAGCGCATGAATCTTAGCAGAGAGGCGGATCCCCTGCTCATCTCCGGGGTTGCCGAAGCCCTCGGTGGTGGGGGGCTGTGTGCCCAAGCAGCTAGGGGATCCCCTGCTCATCTCCGGGGTTGCCGAAGCCCTCGGTGGTGGGGGGCCATGCCCCCCCCCCCCCCTTTTTCCCTCACACCACCATATATTTCTCTTTCCTTTGAGGCTGGCCTCTGCCAGCACCCCCAAGCGCAGCAAAGCCGTGGGCTGGGCCCTGGCTAGGAGGGCTGGGTGTCTGGTGGCCACCTCGCCTGGTGTGCCCAAACTGGGGCCTGCTGACCCCACTGTATGTCCTCCCAGCAGGCACCCAACACCGTTGTCCCCTCATGTCCCCTCAGGGGGCTGTGAGGGACCCAACACCATCTCCCCTCATATCCCCTTGCTGAACCTTGGGCTGAGAAGGACCCAATGCCTTCTCCCATGTCCCCTCACTGGGTCATGAGGGTCCCAAATGCCATCTCCCCTCACACCCCTCACTGAGGCCAGGGCCATGATGGACCCCAAGCCATCTCCCCTCATCCCCCTCGTGTCCCCTCACTGTCCCCAGTGCCATCTCCCTCCTCACAGAGCCTGGGGCTGTGAGGGACCCGATGCCATCTCCCTTCACCCCCACACTGTCCCCAACATCATCTCCCTTCATGTCCCCTCACTGTGCCAACAGTCCCCTCAACTGGGTCATGAGGGACCAAGCGCCATCTCCCCTCGCATCCCCCTCGTGTCCCCTCACTGTCCGCAATGCCATCTCCCCTCACATTCCCCTCGTGTCCCTTCACTGGGCCCAACGCCATCTCCCCTCATGTCCCCTCACTGAGGCCAGGGCCATGAGGGACCCAGTGCCATCTCCCTTCACGTCCCCTCACTGGGTCATGAGGGTCCCAAATGCCACCTCCCCTCACACCCCTCACTGAGGCCAGGGCCACGATGGACCCCAAGCCACCTCCCCTCATCCCCCTCACTGGTTCATGAGGGACCCAGCGCCATTCC
>NW_008794443.1:368408-371930 GCF_000699145.1 Aptenodytes forsteri
CCGGGGCTGTGGGGCTGGGGACAGCCCTGGGGACCCCCTCTGCAAGGGCTGTGGGCTTGGGGACAGCCCTGGGACAGCCCTGGGGACCCCTCTGCCCTGCAGTGTCCCGGGGGACTGCCTCTGCCTGAGGTGCAGGGCTGGGGGACACTCCTGCGGACTCCCCAGACACACACCACCACCAGAGATGTGGGGCTGAGGGACAGTCCCAAGGGGACCCCCCTGCCTGAGGTGTGGGGCTGGAGGACAGTCCTTAGAGACACCCCCCACCCCCCAAGGTAGGGGGCTGGGGACACCCCAGGGACGCTGGGGGACTCTTTGGGACAGGAGTACGGGGTCAAGGACACCCTGCCATTCCTCTGTGCGGGTTTGGGGATGTCCCTAGGGACCCTCTGTGCTGGGAATGTGAGATTGGAGGCATCCTTTTTGCTGGTGCCATGGGACACCCCAGAGGCACCCCTGGGAGTGTGGGGTCACCTGCTGGCCCACCTTGCCAAAGGGACACTGCCAGGATCACCCCCAGGAGCTGGTCTCTGCTGGTCAGAATATACTGGGGTTACCCCCTGGGGCTCCCCCTTTTCAAAGGGTTTCTTTTTCCTGTGGACAGGACTGGGGGGATCCTGGGGGGATCCCTTTTCCTGGGGCTCTATGGTGGGGGGATCTGGATGAGTCCAGCATGAAACCCTCTTTCCAGAGGTCCTCCTTCCAGGCAGGCGTACGCCATGGGTTGGCCGTGCTCTGGTCTGAGCCCTCAAAGCGGGGGCTCTGAAGACATGTCCCGTCATGCCTTACCTCTCACCTTGTCCTTCTGCTTGCCCCTTGTTTCTCCTTGCCCCTCAGCATCTGCTGCCAGTGAGAGCATTTCTTAAAGCCCATCCCTTTGGTGGGGAACGTGTGCGTGCTGGCACGAAGGGGACCAGGACGCTGGAGCCTGTTTGGGGTGGTCACAGGAGTGAGTTGTAAGGACATGCTGGAAGTTTTGGTTTGGGCCACATGTCCTGCCTGGTCCACATGTGAACTCCAGCCATCTTTGAGAAAGAACGCAAGCTCTGTTTGAGGAGGTAAAGGGAGTCTTGTTCCAGTTTTCATCCCAAGTTTTGGGGGAAAGGAGGCTTTCTGGACTCGCTGACATTTCTCCAGTTACTGGGTTTCCGCTGCCTTATGGAATAGGAGTTTTCCTGTGGTCTGCAGTGTGTCCTGACACAGATTCATCCATGAAAACTTGTCTTACGAAGACCGTCACGAGTGAATTCCTGGCACTATTAAGGAAGGGATGGCCTGACATCACCTCTGGGATGTAGGATGGATGTGCAAACCTTTCCCAGCCTTTCTCTTTTCTTCCATGAGTAACCCTGTCCCCCTGGTCTCTCACCTTTCTGTCCTCTAAAAATTAAGGATAGTCTTTTATCTACCTGGAAATCAGTGGATGTTCAGCCTGCTCCAAGCTCTGTTACGACGCTCTACAGCACTGACCTAGCTGCCTCAGTTTCCCCGTACGTGTAAGGATATACTACTTCCCATACAGGATTTGTTGGACTAGTTTGTTTGCATTCAGAAAATCCTTGGGGATCCCTGTTGAAAATGCTATAAAATCAACACGGTGGTTATTTTAATTATTATTGTACTTGAACAGGACTCATCAACTACAGCTCTGCCAGCACACCTCTGCCTAGACCTGCCTCAATCTCTGCCAGCTCCTGTCTTGGTCCAATGGTGAAGAGGGGTTTGGGGATTTTTCAGTGCTGCCCCTTTTGCTCTCCTGTTCAGTTCAGAGCAAGAAAGCTCAGGGAAACGTAGGAACCTACGTGAGACTTGAGGCTGACAGACTTATTTACACCATCCCAGCGAAACCAAACTCAGCCACATGGCAGAAGTCCAGCGCCGGCACACCCCTGCTTTTTACCCCCCGGGATGCAGTTCTCCTTCCTTGGGGACGTCTCTCCCCTTTAGCTATGGAGATGCTAATTTTTCCCAACGCTTCCCTGTCTGACTTCAGCCCTCAAGTCCCTGATATTTCTCTTTTTGTCTGTGTTATCGGGGAGAGTAAGGTAGTAGGTTAGGGGAGCAGGTACGCCCTTCCCACGCCCTAGCTGCGCGCTGGGAAATCCTGCTCTCATTCATTCTCCTCTCTGGGTCCGTCTTGAGTAACTCCTCATCGCTGGGATTGTGTCATGGGGCGTGGAGGAGTTTTCTAAGTATCTCGCCTCTGATTTCAAAAGCTTCCTAGCTGTGTAGGTTGCTCGCTCCTTACTTTCGCCATCGTTGCAGGTTTGAGTTGTAGAGCAGAGGGTTTGGATGTGTCTGCGGTGCTGCGCACACCTCTTCACACCACTTTTGGGCCAGATGATGATAGGTTTTCTTTTCTCAGCTTCAGACCCAAAGAGGAGTTTGTGGACTCTCAGCAGTCCATGGACTGCAAGTCGGATGTTATTTTAGAAGACAGCCAGGACTAAACCCCACCTCAAGACTGGGTAAACTGGGACAAACCACTGCTAAGGCTGAGGTACCTGGTTACGATGTCAGGCTTTAAATAGTGGCAGCAGAAAAAATGCCTTATTTTCACCGAGTGGCACAGGGAAAACCATCCAGATGCTTGTCGGCTTCCCTCTGCCTCAGATGGGATAGGCAACGAGCAGCAGCACAGCCTTGGGCAGGGTTTGTGCCGCGGAGACCTGTGGCTGTGACTTTACCTGGCTGTGACTTCAGTTTCTCCAGGGTGCTTCTGAATTTCAGGAGTGGGAGGTCAGAGCACAAGCAGTGAGTAAACTCTGTACAAATCAACAGCAAAAAAAGTGCTTCAATTCCAAGCGAATCCCTCAAGCCTTAGTGAACAGGACTGCTTCTCTCTTATTTTCCTAGAAATACATGAGGGATGGAGCACAGCTAGAAAAGGTAGGGATGCAAACCTGCTCGGAGAGGGTAATTACAAACCTGTGGGTTTCTCTGTGTGATACCCAAGTGCCACATCTGGACCGTTTGTGTACTTCACCTGTATCTCGGAGATCAGCTTTGCCATTGACTGCAGAGGTGTGAGATCAGAGGTGTGAGATCAGGCCTCCACTGCAAAGAGAGGGACAAAACATCTAATTTAGACAAAATTGGCTTCTCCAGCTGGAGAGATGTCAAGAGGCTTCTGCCTGCTTCAGGAAGGGTTGGGAGAGCTCAGCAGTAGCGAGTTGGGTCCCTGCTTCAATTCCAGCAGACATCCAAGGGAACTGTGAGCATGGTGTTGATTTCCCATTTACAGCTTGTCCTTTCTGTCCTCCCTGGGAGATATAAATTAATTCAGCGGGCAGTGCTTTCTGCTCTGATTACGTGGACGGTGTGATGCCACAGAGCGCGTTGCTTCTGTCTTGTGACCGTTTCTTTTCCCCTTTCCCATCCAGTGCTCCCTCACCCTGCTTTCTGCTAAGAGGGCTGTGCTTCAGCACAAATTACTGTGCAAATTGATGCCTAATCCTTTTTTTTTTTTTTTTTTTTTGAAGAATTAGGGCTTTTTTTAGGCAGAAGGGTGGGGGAGGGGAT
>NW_008794443.1:372008-395272 GCF_000699145.1 Aptenodytes forsteri
AATTTTTTGCATCCTTTTTTTTTTTTTTTTTTTCTGAAGAATTAGGGCTTTATTGAGGCAGAAGGCTGGAGATGGGCATGTTATGGCTCAGTGTGCATTCACCGCTTTCTGTGCATCCTCTCCCAGTGGGGCGCAGACCCTTGTTCACTCAAGTGCTTGTTTTCTTCTAGGAGATATTGCTGTGCGTGGCAGCAGTGGGATGAGAGCTGCCTCCTGGTGCCTCCCAGTTGAACTCTTGCCATGATAAGCACGCTAGAAATGCCAACAGCTTCAAATCCGTCCTTGGCTAACCATCTCCTGGTAGCTAGAACCTATCACGGCTGACCTGGTCCATGCTGAAGCTGGTAGCCTAGATGTTTTGTATTCTCTTGTTGGATTTCCGTGCCCTCCTGGACATTGCAGTGTGTTAAGGAGAGATTTATTGCTGTCCTGCCTGTGGTTAGGTGGCAAAAATGCGATGTCCTTAAACAGTGCTCCTTGTTGGCAATTCCAGGAGCTAAACTTAAAATCAGAAAGGAGATCAGAATCCAAGATTTTGGGGCTCTTCTCTGTTTTTCAGGCTTTCCTACTGGCTTTGAAGGACACACATTCCCATGAACTCTAGAGCAGCTGATCCTTGGTGCATGTCAATCAGGAGGAGCGATGGTTTTGCCGATGTTGCAGGAGTTCTTGCCAGAAGCTCTGGCTCTGCTCTGTTTATGCAGGACTTTGGGAAGGTTTCCACTTCCCCCACAGTGAATTAATGCTGTGCCTTTTCTGCTTATCTCCAGATCAGATTTTCAGCCCCGTACCAGTGAAATGCCTTTGCAGTCCCCCAGGCTCTCTGAGCCCTGCCTTCCAACATCTCTGCTTCTCCTGCACGGCGAGGGAGGGTAGATTTGGGGATGGCTTAGTGCCCTCATGTCCTGGAAAGGAGCAGGTAGCACTGGAGTGGAGCATCCCTCCTCAAATCATGTAGGGAACATGCTCATCTCTGGCTGGGTGGATTTATTTAGCCCAGCCGCCGTGACATGGAGGTAGCAATTCTGGAGATGTGAAAATAGCCAAATAGCGACTTGCCTTCTGCTTCCCGTTGAGGGGCACCTCGCTGGCTCTAAGACCACAGGGGTTTTTATCTCTGCCAGGGTATTTCCTCTCGCTCATGTTTGCTCCAGGCCACATCTGCTGTTGCTGTGGGGAGCACGCAGTAGGGATCGGCATCGCTCCCGTTGGCAGTCCTGGCCTGCCCCTTTGCCACGTGTACCAGGGTTGCCAGCCACCAGACCACAAGACCACCAGAAGCCCGTGGCTGAAGCTAGCAGCAATCTTGCGGAGCTCATAAGTCAGCCGTGAAGACACAAGGGTCGCTCAGGTGCTTTAGGAAGTCTGCGAACGCTTACAGCTCCAACACTGCGTATTTTGGTGGTCCTCTAAGGGCTTTGCCACTGTTTGGCAAGCAAAGCAAGCCGTTTGTGGTTCCGCTGAGAGCGCAGCAGTGTATTTCTTGGGTTACTTGAGTATTTCAAGGTTTATCTGTTTTGAAATTCCTAATGCCGCATCCTGACATAGGTCTGGCGATGATATGAGGTTCGTTGTCTGCAGTTGCAAGGGGATTGGATTCTGTGGGTACCTAAACTGATGATGTCTCTTTATACCCAGAGGAGGTGTTTCTCAAAACCAGCTCTGGATCTGCTGGTGGACAAGGCTATGGTAGCCTTTTGGAGAGAAAAAAATCCCGTTTGTTCTCCTACCGCTAATGCAAAGCGTTTTTCTGGGAGATCAGTTGGTTTAGGAGGATGAATTGCAGCAGTGGGTTTTGTACAAGGCGCTGAGGCAATGCTTCCGAGCCTCTCTGCCTCCGATTGCACAATTTCAGCGGCTGTTGAGTGATTTCAGCTTTCCCCACTTCTGATATCCTGGTCCAAGAGGAGAAACTGAAATAACTGCGGGCCAGAGGACTTGGTTGATGGGGAGAAATTCAAAGCCGGCGTGTGAGTAAGCGGCAGCTCTCTGGGAGAGCAGCGCCATTACCAAGACTTGCAGGGCACAAGCACCCTGCGCTCGCTTGTTTTGGTGTGTTTGCCAACCAGACTTGTTTTTTCCTTCCCATGAAATCTGTTTTTTCTGTTATGCCGAGCGTGTGACCTTTCCATCTGCCTTCAGTGAGCGCAGGGATCCTGTTCCACAGCAGCCAGCTCCGTGCCTGTCCCCTGCTCCGTGCACTCTGCTCGCTGTGACAGAGGAATGGGATGCTCCCCGCGACTTGCAAGGTGTCACCACTGGAAAAAATCCTGTCCTTGGCTGAGCCACGCGCAGCTCCAGCCTGCTGCAAGGTTTGCTGCTCAGAAATAATGAAGGAAAGCCCTGGAAGAGCCTTGGGGGTGTGGGAGCTGACGAGCGTACGTGTCCCAGGAGGTGACAGCCTTGCTGGCGCTGGATTGCAAATGCTTCAAGGCCCTGCGTTTCCAGCCACGGAGCATCTTTGCTGTGGGTTTCAGCTTCAGCTGTTTCAGGCTCCTGCCTCTGCACATCATGAGCATGCTCTGTTTCTCTCCGGGCTGCTCCAGCATCACTTGTGGTGCCTTCAACGTGCTGATGTTCTGAGCGTGCCCATGTATTTCATCGGGAAAGCCACAAGAACCAGGCAAGGTGTACCGAGTCCAGGATGGGAAGCTGGGCGCTGAGACTGGTGCTGGTTTGGAAGCTTGTTGTAAGAAATGTTGAGTCAGATCATATATGCAACCTCCAAAACGTCCTGCTAGAGCTGAAGTTTGAGCTTTGTGTTATACAAGTGTACAAGAGAGAATAACACCCCTGCCTTGAAATTCAGCCTGCTTTTATGGGTGCTATGGAAGACTAGGAGTTTTCCAGGCAGAGTAGTTCAGCCCCCTCTTTATCCATTTGCCGTTGAATGTCTGTACTCCCCTGAGCAGGTATGAGAGTGCCGGTTCTTATGCGTCTTTCCTGTCCCTTCCCATTGCCTCTTGCCTTGGGGTTGAGCTGCCATCGCTTGCTTGGGACAAGATCAGTCACCTGCCACCTTTTTTTGGTGCTCCCTGGAGCTCCAGGCTTGCTCCTGAGGGTGCTCAGTTCCGGGTCCAGCCCCAGACTGAGTGCCAAGACCCAGAGCTGGCTTCTTAATCAGCGTTTTTTTAATCATGTAGTTAGACAGCTTTGCAAGCTGCGTTCACAGGAAACCATACGGGTTTTCTCTTGCTGCAGAGGGTTATTCTGGCTGTGCAGTGTGGTAGGTAATGTGCCACCATCCTTCTCCAGTCGTGCAGTGTGGTGGAAAAGCAGGTGCTGGGAGCAGGCTTGGGAAGGGTTTTGGGCCTAGCAAAGGGTTTGCATCTTCAGCTGCCTGCCTGGATGGCTCACAAAATACTGCCCTCAAAGAAAACCACCTACTTGATAGCTTGGAGGTGTCTTTCCAGCCGCTGGGGAAGACAGTGAGAAGACAGGAATTGAGGCAGAAAAAAGGCTGCTGCAGTTTCTGTTATGTTTTGGCTGTCCGATTGCTGCTTTGTGGTACTGCTTTTGTTTGTGTTGCTGCAGCTGGGGAAAACCCCTCGCCGGCCCGTGTGCTGTGGGTGGGAAAGCGGGTTTCGAAGCGCCTCTCGCCTTTCTCATGCAGTGAGCGCCGTGGTTAGGGAGCCGGAGGAATGCAAAGGGTGCCCGACTGGGCTGTTTGCTTTTCTTTCGCCATGTTTGTCCTGTCAAGGAAATACCAAGCAGAACAAGGGAAATGAACTTGGTGTTGGAAAGCTGCTAGTGAAACATCTGCGGGCCAGATTTACGGAGGGGAGATGGAGACTCGGTTGGGTTGTGGCCAGCCGTGAACAGGTCAGAAGACTGTATTTTAATATTTCAATAAGGTTGTAGAAATACTGGAGAGATTTCAAAGGAGAGCCACAAGAATGATTAGATTCGGAGCATGGACTTCACAGTGTGGCTGCCTGATTGTTTTTTGGCATCTCTTGCAACACAGGAGCTCTGCAAATAGGCCTGGAGAGCTTCACACTCCTTGAGAACGGGTGCAATTAGTAGACTATAAAATTGTGCAAGGAATATCCTTTCTCCTGTGTGCCAGAGTGGGGTGTGGTGCATCACTGCAAAAAAAAAAAAAACCAAACAACAAACCAACTCATGATTGATAAACAGCTATTAAATCTACCTTCTCCTCAACGGGGACAAGGTGTGATCGTTAGGAGCGCAAACCCAGTGTTCCCCTCAGTGCAAACCAGCTCTCTGTTGCCTTTGGACAAACGCCCTTCTGCTCTGCTTTCTTCTCAAGTGTGTTTAACTCGCCAGCCTCAAGTGTTTGGGCTTTTGTAACCAGTTCACCAAAGCAGGTTTTGTCTCACGCTGTCGCAACACCGGTGCTCGGACCCAGTTGGGGCTGCAGAGTGGTCTCGGCGGGGATGCCTTCTGCATGGCGATGGCGCTTATTTTGGCCGCAGGAATGTCTATAAATAACCCCGGGCCAGGGCTCGAGGCGTTCGCCGTGCCCCATACGAGGCCTCCGTCTGAGCCAGCCTTCAACCCTTCCTTCTGGTTTTGGAGCGTGGAGGAGATGAGGGGAAGCACATCTCTCCGGAAAACCCAGAGATGACCAATGTCACTTTTGGTTAATGCTTTTTAACGTTATTGCTTGCATCCTTCCTGATTTTCCCCGGCTCGCTGCCCAGGTATGTCAGGGAGCTGCTTTGCGGATGCTTCATAAAGTTTGGTCACCACCTCCCAAACAGGTCTGTCTGCCACGCCGTGATTAGGGAGAGGTTGGTTTCAAATTATTCATTTGTGTTTTATGGCAATTTACAGGAGAGAAGTAAACACTCCATATAAATGCCATTTTTTCAGGGCAGTGCCACATCACTCCTGCCTGTGCTGCACAGTCAGGGTCGGATGCTGGGACTGTCCGTGGTCTGTGCCTCTGCCCCAAGATGCTTGAGGTCTTAATTCCTACGGATTTTGGGCAAGGTGGATCTTGGAGCAGGCCAGCAGGCCTGTGGGAAATGATGCAACTGGATTTTGTTCCCCAGCTGGGAAAGCTATTTCACTGTACCTTTCCTCTGTGTGTGTCTTCACCCTTCTTCCCAAGCCCAAAACGCCTCCCCATCAGCTTTTGCAAGTCGCAGCCTTTCGCCACCCTCGCTGTAGGGATGACTCCACCCAGGAGATCCCAAGGCTTGTTCTGTCTTGTTTCCTCCTCGGAAATGTGGTAGCTCGGCAGGGATTCACCTGGTCTCTCCTGCTGATCTCTTTCTGGGGCTTGTTGTGCTCCGGCAAGCCGTGCACATCCTTTGCTCAGGGCTGGAAGCCGTTGGCCCTGTTTATTTTGGAGGGATGCTGGAAACGGCACCATTCCTTGATGCAGCACCATCCGGGGAACGCGGCGGCACACCTTTGTGCCTGTGGGTAGGAGCAAGCACTTGGTGCGCTTCCCTGTGACTGACAGCTTCTAAAATGCTGTGACTCGGCGCGCTCGAATCCAAATCCAAAACTGCTGAGCATGCGTTTCCAGCTTGCAGGGTCCCACGTGCGCAGGGCTGGCGTAACCCCGTGACTCTGAGCAAAGCACAGTCACGCCAGCTCGTCCTCTGGCTCCTGATGTTGCAGAGGGGCAGACCTGAGCCTTTTGGGGTAGGTTTGCTCTGGACATCGCTGTGGGGCTGGGTTTTCCAGCAGCCTCCCCAGGAAGGGGGTGCCGTGCAGGGGTAGCTGGTTTGTGCAGGGCAGGAGGCTGCGTGCTCCTTGCAGAGCAGCTAAAAGTAACACCAAGCCTTAACGTAATGCAGAACGAGCTCTTCAAAACCTAGATCCCTTCATGGGGGAAGATTTGGCTTTTCTAGGGAAGAGAAATCTGTTTTTCAGAAATTCCCTGGTGCTTCTCCATGTGTGGAGATGTTGAGATGAGACAACCACCGTTTGCTAACGGTTTGCATTCTCTGATGATGGGAGCAGGTCGGTTGCATGTAGCAATGGAGAGGGTTGGGAGCTGTGAACTGGCTGCAGGAAGGACTGTAACAAAGATCTAAGTTATTTTTGGAGAAGGAAGGAAAGAAAAAAAGAGGAAATGCTTCCATTTGCTCATCTCTTTCGCTGCCCAGGCTTGGAGTCTCTCTGTCATGGGGAATTCCTCCAGTCGGTGGCACAGACAGGCTCCAAGTTCCCTCCAAGATGACCTCCCCGAACTGTGTGTGCAGAGCTGGCTGAGTGGCTCCTTGATTTTAGTGGTAAGCTAATGTAGGGCCTGGTTATTTTTGTTTTTCCCTAGCTGTCTCCCACAGCTGCATTTCCTCAAGGGAGCACAGAACCTGCAGAAACACCCAGGACAGGAACCCTCCTCTGAGGGTACCCCAGCTCTCCGCAGAGGTAACAGCCTGGTTGGGAGAAGCCGGGAATTTCTGCCTTCAAATCCTGGCTCACGTCCCGTATGGCAGGGCCTTTGCTTCCTGCCTCAGTTTCCCCAAAAATGGGATATTTTAGTGAGCTCCAGACAGCTCTTGGAGAACATCCCCCGTGGCTCCGTCTATCCATTGCCAGAGGGATACGGCTCTAAATTATGACTTTGTTTCTTCCTCTAGTGTCCTCTTTGCAGGAGTGAGCTTAAAACACTGGCTGCAGGTAGCTCCTGAAATAGTTCTTGAATAGTGGGATTTTAGGGCATTCTTCTCCCTGCTTGGGTCTGGGCTGCCTATTAATAGTGTAAATCTTCTGGGACAGCTTCCTCCCAAAACCAGCTAAGAGCTGCTGAGCTGAAATGCTTCGGGTCTCACCTGGGTGTTGTGAAGCGGTCTGTGCATCGCCGGAGCACCCACAGGTACCTGCAAACAAAACATTATTGCCTATTTCCTTCCCCAGCGGATTTACCTCCTGGACTAGACGGGACAAAGACAGGCTGAACTGTGTTGTGCGATCGGACGAGGGAATTTGGCTGCGATTATTGCGGCTCAGCAGTTCTTTCTCACGTAAGGGCTGGGACCTGCTCCATGCAGGAACACGCCTGGCTCTCCCATCTTGCCTAAGAGCTCCAGAGAGAGACAAGGTCTTCAAGCCAGGAGGGTGTTGGAGCTAGATATGGTCATGTTTTTAAGAGGATTGTTGTGAGCAGTTCCCCAGGTGCCATGAAGTGTTCTCTGTCCCCTTGATAACTTTTCATAGAATCATAGAATCATTGAGGTTGGAAAAGACCTCTAAGATCATCGAGTCCAACCGTCTGATCCAACACCATCACGTCCACTAAACCATGTCCCTAAGCGCCTCATCTACACGTCTTTTAAATCCCTCCAGGGATGGGGCCTCCACCACTTCCCTGGGCAGCCTGTTCCAATGTTTAACCACTCTTTCAGTAAAGAAATTTTTCCTCACGTCCAATCTAAACCTCCCCTGGCGCAACTTGAGGCCGTTTCCTCTTGTCCTATCACTTGTTCCTTGGGAGAAGAGACCGACCCCCACCTCGCTACAACCTCCTTTCAGGTGGTTGTAGAGAGCGATCTTTACATCGAGACTGGATGATTTTCTAAAGGAGCTTCTCTGGCTCTAGTAATAATTCAGGAGGAGAAACCAGTTTCTGGGGACAGGTCAGACTCGACAGGCACAATACCGTCAAGTTTTGGGTTTTTTTAAATCTACCGTCTAACTGGTGAGGTTTGGCAAAGATGTATCGGGTCACCAAAATAACGTACGTACGGGTGATGTGTTGTCGTGGCTCAGCTGAACTGTGCTCACTTGTCACCAGCCAGAGCAAATAAACGTGGCATATACAGCTGAGATTACATCCTGGGTGAGTAATCTCCCTGCCTGAATGCCAAGTATGTGCGAGATGGGGACCTAAATAGATCTGTAAGCTCCAGGGGCAGGAGGAGGCCGGTGGGTCAGCTGGGAAGGGATATAGGATTTGGGTGTAAGGGGATTTCTAGGATTTCTATTGAGTGGTTTTACAGAAGCAGAAAAGCAATTTACGCTGTGTCGAGCCTCCAGGGCTGCTGTCAGCAGAGCACGGGGCCAGCGCTGACCTTAGACCTAACTTTGCAGCTGCGAACGGGTTAACTGAGGATGGGTCAAGCTGTCCTGATTTTTGAGACAGCATCAGCTACGTGACGTGATGTGTCGTAGCGATGCAGCCTCGCCCCAGCAGAGGCAAACGACTCGGGATTAATTGAGCTGCCTTTGTCCCATGCGCATGTGCCTCCGTCCGTATCTGCGCTGCCCTCTGCACCCTCCCGAGTCCCTGCTGCTGTGCGGCCAGGCAATCCGTACCAGCCTGTGTTTGAAAGTCTGGGGCAGCTCTCAGCTGCCTGGCGTCAATACCCAGCATCGTGGCGATCGCTTGAGCCGCCTGTAACAAGAAAACCTCTGTCTCTTCCCGGGATGCCAAAACTGCGCTGAGATTTCACACTAGCACAGAGCACGCGTGCTGCAAGAATGAGGCCCCTGGACTCAGAGCATCTTTTATACCTGGAAGCAACATCTCTCCGCAACCAGGGTTTCCCGTGCCAAGACCCTGAGACCGGGGAGGGGACTCGTCCATGGCAGAGCCAGAAATGGAGCCCAGAGCCCTGATTTATTTCTGTTCTGAACGGCTTTGCGATGGCTGCATCGCTGCAGAGGAACCACCAAAACCCCGCTGTAGTGTTAGCTGTAAAGGAGGAGGCTGCGCAGCTCAGCCCACCTGCTCAACAAACAGGGAAGTTGGTTGTGCAGCTGCGGCCACGTTGCTGGCACGTCTCTGAAAAATGCACAAATCTTTGTGGGTGAGGTTCTCCCTATGAGTTACTGCCTTTAGGGTACTCTTGAAACCAATTGCTATACCCTGTGAGTAACCTGCATCAAGGTTTAGCAAGCTGAGAGATTAAAAAAAGCTATTTAATGCTGGCTGTGAGTGTGTTGGCATCTCCATCTGCCTCCTCAGTGGGCTGTAGAAGGGCGTTTCAGCCATCCCATCTTTTTGCAGCTGCAGAGCTACTTTGCTGCCTGTGAAGACGAGACGCCGGCCATCAGAAACCATGACAAGGTCCTGCAGCGGCTCTGTGAACATCTGGACCACGCTCTGCTCTATGGGTAAGCGTGGAGCCTGCCTCTGGGCTGCTGGGATGCTTTTCACCGTGCTTTGCCTAGCATGTAGCCTCAGCATGGGGAAGCCATCTAGGCAGTAACTGGGATGGAGACAATGAAGCCCTTGCTTAACCTTCCTCTGGGCTTCTTTCTTCTTCCAGCCTGCAAGATCTTTCCTCGGGCTACTGGGTGCTGGTCGTTCACTTCACCCGCCGGGAAGCCGTCAAACAGATCGAAGTGCTTCAACATGTGGCCACCAACCTGGGACGCAGTGAGTATTCGCAGAAGCTGCCCCGGCTCTGAGGGCAAACCTCGGTTTGGGGACATCTAGCAGGAAGTCCAGGCAGGTTGTGCTGGCTGCGTGTTCGAGGGCTGGAGCTGCAGGCAGATTGAGGGAGCCAGCAGGCAGCTCCCCACTGAGTCCGGGTCGCTTTGCTCAGGCCAAGGAGGTGAGAGTCCTGCCGTAACCGTATGACGGCTCTAGAAATAATTGCACCGTGTCTCAGGATTGGGTGTTGGGTCAGAGACATAACCCTGCTTCTGCTGCCTTGAAGCCAAAGCGATCTGCTGGGCCGTGCTCTGGGGAAGGGTTTCTGGCAGATGGGAGGCATCGCCTCTCTCGCCCCAGAATGTCTTGCTGTAGCTGTCATTTGCCCGATGTCGCTTCTCCCCTGCTGCGAGTTGTCTGTAGGATGTTTGGGACCATCGAGGCCGCTTTTGACGCAGGACGGTGCCCAGAGATCTCCCCTCTGCCTGATTATCCCAACACCCTTCATCTCCCAAGCCCCGTACCGGTGAGAGCGGAGCTGAGCGCAGACTCCACCATGCACCTCTCTGCACCTGCAGAATTTGTGTAATATCTCAAATTGCACCTGCGCTGATTTAGAGCGATTCTCCCTCCGTCTCTCCTGTCTCCTGATCCCTCCTGGAAATGCCAGTAGGGTTCCCATCTTGCTGGAGAGACACAGTTGTGTGTCTGCTTCTCAACTGGTTACCACGCGGTCTCTTGTTCTTATTCCCACTCTGAATCACAAATCTGCCCCTTCATCTCCCGCTGACATTTTTCCCCACAGATTTCCCCAACGGTCAGTTGCTCCCCTGAAATGATACAAATGCGAATGAACGATCTGACATGTTTTAACTGATTCGTGTTTATTTCCAGGCTTGCTTCGCTTCTCGGGCGTTTCCCCACAGATAAATCTGTCTGCTGCTTTCTTTTCAGGCCGGGCATGGCTGTACCTAGCCCTCAACGAAAACTCCTTGGAGAGCTATTTGAGGCTGTTCCAGGAGAACCTAAGCCTGCTGCACAAGTACTATGTCAAGTGAGTATCCCAGCTCGTTCTCGTTAGGGCACTGGTTGGCATCCCTTCTTGTCAGAAGCAAGCCCTAATTTGCCAGTGGGGAACAAGCAGTTGATCAGGGTCTGGTCTTTCCTTGTGGGTTTTGCAGAGGTTTTGCATGATTAATTTAAAGGTCCCAGATGTGGACGCACTGTCCTATATAAGAGGACTTCCATGCATCTCTCCTAGTTACTGCTTTCACTCCCAGTCCTGGATGTAGCCTTTATATTCTTCCATGTTTTCCAAGAAGCTGCTGAGCTCTTGTCCAGGGGGACCCAGCTCTGGTGGACGCCTGGAAATCTGCCCGTAGCTCGGTTCGGGGACAGCACATAGTGGATGCCCGCCTGCTCTGAGCCACACATATCTGCCCTTAAGCTCTGCCATTGCTCTTAGGAAGAGGAAAACAGCAGGCTCACAGCTCTGAGGCTGTTTATGCGGCAGCTCGGAGACACGCCACCAAGAAAACGGAAGGGCGCTTGTAGCTATTTCTTCTCTTTCCTCCATCTCTAAAGCTCTTCTGTTTTATCCATGCTGCAGGAACGCCCTGGTTTGCAGTCACGATCATCTGACCTTGTTCTTAACGCTGGTGTCTGGGCTGGAGTTCATCCGCTTTGACTTGGATCTGGTGAGTGTTTTATCCGTTTGTCTTGGCTCTGGGAGAGCGGGTATGTGGAGCAGGGAGCGTCCTGGGTGTCACAGGTCCCACCGCTTGGTCCAGGGTGTACCTTCTTGTTGGCCTTCAGCTGAAAACGTGAAGCTGCCACTTCTAGGAAAGGCTCTAGGCTGGGATCTTTGGAGATCCGGCAATGGGATTTATTCCTATTGCTCAGTTATTCCTCTGCACGGTTCAGAAGAGGAATGAGGCATGTGTGGGGAAGCCAGCTGCGGGGCAGATTGATGGGGATAAAGGAGCTGAGCTCTGCAAGCGCCGTACGAAATGCTGGCGTCGCTCCAGGTAAACACAAAGCCACTGGCTAACCCTCAGTGTCGCAGTGGAGCTGCCGGGTTTCCTCTGAAAGGCGGCAGAAATGGACAGTCAGAGGACGTTCAAGGACAGTCCCATCGTTTCGACTGTGCTAATAACTGTGTGCGGTGACTAGAGCCTGACTCACCCCACGCTCTCTTCTCTGCAGGACGCTCCTTACCTGGATCTGGCCCCGTACATGCCGGATTACTACAAACCTCAGTACCTGCTAGACTTTGAGGACCGCCTGCCCAGCTCCGTGCACGGCTCGGACAGCCTGTCCCTCAACTCCTTCAACTCGGTCACCTCCACCAACCTGGAATGGGACGACAGCGCCATCGCTCCATCCAGTGAAGGTCAGTGGTTTTTTTGGAGATGGGTGCGGTCAGGCCTTTGTGCTCCCACATCTCCTTCGGCTGAGCTGCTGGACCGGGCGAGATGCCGAATGAGGTAGCAAATGATGGGCTGGAAGAGACCAAAGCGAGAGACCCAGCAGTTAGGCTGTGAGTCTCTCCTGTCTTGCCTTGGGAGGTGCTGGGATTTAAGCTGTGGACAGCCCCTTTGCCTCGGACCAGGAGAGAAGGACTTCCCATGCTAGTCACCTCAGGCCACGTTTCCATCCCGGGGGGGGTGTTTTAGCAGGAACTGGAGAAATCTCCCCATGGAGTGAAAATCGTGTCTGTATCTGAACGTGGCTTCCAGTTCAGAGCAGGTACGCAGGGCTGCAGAGGACCTTTTTTAACTGCTTATTTTGCAGTCCAGAGACCGAAATAGGCTGGAGGTGGTGGGGAATAGTTTCCAGAGTCTTTTCTCCATGTCCGCAGTCTGAGGGAAAGGCAGCCAGTGGTCTCAGAGGTGCTGTTTTTTCCTCTTTATGCATCTTAACTTGAGCAGCCTGATAAGTTGTCGTACTCACCCCCTTATCGCTATCAGAGAGGACTGGATGTTGTTCCAGATGAACTGAGAAGACTTATACCTTGTGCCAGCCCCCTTAACCTGCTTCAGGCTGGAGCAGGGAGCTGTTACACTGCATGAAGCATGTTCAGGTGAAGGAACAGCTCTGCTGCTGCTGTTCCTAATCCAAAACACGTTGGCGCTGTTCCTTTTTTGATGTCAGTTTGAACAAAGCGAGATCAGGGGATTCTGGAACAGATGGGGTGATGCGTGCCGTTAATTGGATGCAGTGAATTCAGGACCGAGTCCGCATACGGACAGGTTCCCTCTGAGACGAGGGTCTGCCAGTTGCCTTTTATGTGCAAGATAGAAACTGCAGACTAATATTAAAGATGCTGAGAAGGAACAGCCTGGGAAGCAAGATGCAGATGTGGGTATGGGCGTTAGCATCGTTTTAGCAAAGGGCTTTGAAGCACAGCACTGTCTTGGGCTCACCCACAACATCTGCGCTCGTGCTGTGAGCGTGAAAGGGTTTGCTTTCGGGGACTTGCTTATGCCAAACCTCCAGCATCCAGGTAAGTTGGAGACAGCACGAGGAGCCTAGCAGTAAAAGTCACAGGAGGAAGCTCCTCTGTCCCCGGAGGTTTGGCATAAGCAGCCATTTCAGTGCATGCTGCACCCCCTGGGCTTGTATTCCTGTTCCTCCCTCAGCAGAACATGTCTTGGTGCCGGCACATCTCCTACTGTCCCTGTTGACTGGGCACGGGGTGTCACTTAGGTTTGGCTACGCTCTCCAGCCCGTCTGGTGGATGGAAGCTTAATGCTCAAGAGAAGAGGGGTTTGGAGTAGAGATCCAGGAGATTTTGGAGCTAGATTTTGGTTTTAGCATCGTCGCAAGCTATTCTGTGTGTCCGGGCAGCGGTTGTGATCTGTGTCTCAGTTTCCCCATGCGTAGAGGGGTTTGGTGCTGACGTAGAAATGCCGCGCCCTGTTGTGGGACCAGGATGGTGGAGGTGTTGGAGCCCTGGAGGGCAGGCATTGCCGCTCTTCCTCCGGCGTGGAGGAATTGAACTTCAATAACTTATTTCACTGCTCATCATTTCAACAGGAGCATCTCGCTACCCTGGGAGTGTAGGTGGAGCTGGGGATTTTAGGATCAGAGGACAAATTTTTCCCTTTAATCAGACCCCTGGCTTTGCAAACGTTAGTGAGTCAAACATCACGGTGTCTATGGGAGGTAAACGTGAAGTGGGGAAACTGAGGCACAGAGCAATTAAATTGCTTCCGAGAGGGGATCCCTGATTAGGTACACAAGCCCTGGATGACACCAACTGTTTTTCTGTTTTAACTTTCCAGCAGCTTGCATAATGGGGCCTTCATCCTTCTCTGGTCCCATTGTAGCTCCCATAACACAAACATCCAGCAGGAGCAACCATTAGTGCAGCTGGTTTCCATTTGCACCCATGTTCCCTAATGATTTTCTCATGCGTTTCAGATACTGGTGGAAGATTGTTTTGTTTTCTCCTTTCCTATCTCCCTCCCCAAATCCCCTTCACACTCTCCCCTGTCCCCGCTCCCTCCCCACTACTTGTATTTCTAATCCTGAGTTTTATCCCTCGTTTTTGTAGATTATGATTTTGGAGATGTCTTTCCAGCAATGCAGACCATGCCCAGCAGAGACTGGGAAGGTGGGACATACTCGTCTGTTACAACATTTTGTTTTTCTCTCTGCATTGCTGCCACCTGAAGCTTGCTGCATGCTCCCCGGTTCACTTCTTTAACGAGCAACCACCGCATCTTGATGGAATTCGGTAGAGGCAGAAAGGAGAGGAAAAGATCCCCCAAGGTGGGAGGTTGTGTGTCTCATCCGTAAGACCACGTGCAAAGCTTTCCCCAACTCCTGGTGTATGCAGGCACGCTCACCTGGCCGTATATCCCGGAGCGGAGGATTGTTTTCCTGCCTCTGACGATGCCTCCGTGTCTTCTAGACGTGTCTGCCCCAGCGCTCGGCGTAGCAGACGCGGGGCTGGAGTTTCGAGCGCGGTTCTGTGGCTGCTCAATACGTTGCGGCCTGTGTTGATAAAGGAGCCTTTATACCAGGTTACAAAAGAAAAGCTGCAAAATCGCCCCCGCCGCGAAGCTGGCAGGCAGGGATCAGCAGCCGTCCAAAATGAGCGTGACCGTGCCAGCTGACCTCACACCGTAGATTTCCTCCGTGGGGTAAAGCACACAGGGTGCTGATTGAAAAACTGATCCACCTTCATTGATTTCCTGAAAGCCCTGGAAAACAGCTGAATTAATTCTGCTTTCTTTAATTTTGGGCCTTTTGCAGGGATTAATTTGGGAGGTTTTGTTTTCCTTGGACCCTGCTCTCCTGTATCAAAACATCTCTCGAAGCCACAACATCCAGCACATCGCTGTGCTCAGTTTGAGTCACCACACTTCTCTTTTTTTTCTTTTTTTTATTTTACCACTTTTAAAACCAACTTGTCAGCTATGTCTGGCCTTTACAGTCAAGAGCACGTGCCCATTTTAGAGGAACTTGTTCTCCTTCCTCCACGTGCAGTCCCTCTGTGTATCCTTTGCGTGTCACAGGAGTAGGAGACTTCTCTGCTTTACCCCTGGAGGAAATATACCCGTGCTCTGTCCTTTGCAGCTGAAAGCTGGATGGAGCCCCGGGTCTGAATTGCCTTGGCTGGTACCGCCTGAATATTTGGGGAAATTCTGCCTGAATTCCATGTGGATGGCTCTTGGGCTCTAACATGCTCCCTCTCATCTTCTTTCTTACCCCACGCGCAGAGATGCTCACAGAGATGGTTTAACGTATCCCTGAAGCTTGAGCGTACACCTAGAGGGTACAAACCACGTTTCTAAACCCAACACCCGGCGAGCAACTTAACCGTGGGTGTTGGGAGCGGGCTGGGAGAAGCCAAGGGATGCTGGGGGCAGATCCCTCCGGCTTTCGGAGGTGTGCACGGATCCCGTGTGCAGGTCCTGGTTGCAAAGCGGTGCCAGTGTGATCCACCGCTGCTCCGGGCTGGGTTACTGTGTGCTGAGCAAACCTCGGCTGTAGCAAAGTTTTCATCGTATCCCCCCTGCGAGCTTAGCTTACCAATGCATTCCTTGCTGTTTGTACACAGAGCAAGAGGTTAAGAAAGTTGGGGCAGTTCCCCATTTTCAGCAAATGCATTTTGGGGTAAAATTCTGTATTTTGGACAAAGATTGTTTTGTCTCAACAGAATCAGCAGGGTGTAGGCAAAAGAAGCGATGTTCATTTTGGTGATACAGGCTAGAAGCCTGGGTCTGAAATTGCTTTTAAATGTTTTATTTTCCCTTTAACGTAGACATTAAAAATCCACCCGATTTACTTCCCTTGACAGAGGTCACACCCTCCGCGCTGCGGGGCAGGCGTTTCAGCAGGAACAAAGCAGCGTTTTGAAATCGGCCGTCACAAAACTGCCTTTATTAGATTTTTTATAAGAGGCTTCATTTTCCTACTCAAAACCTACGCCCCTGAATCAGTCTGCCAGGGCTGTGGTTTCCTTCAGAAGGGGTTTCCCTGCCTAGCAAGAGGTTTCTAGCTGTCTTTGGAAATGCAGGGTGCTGGAGAAGAGAAGGGCATGGGTAACCTTCCTTTAACCCTGATTTTGTGGACAGATAACTCCGAGCATGACTCCTGTAGCCCTTCTCCGCTGCTCCTTTTCCCTCTGAAGACTAACATGGACCAAGCTGGTTGTGCTACGACCTGTCTGTGCAGCCTGCTGTCCTCAGACCCTGGTGAATGCTCTGTCCCCCCCCTCCACCACACTTCCAGCCCCCCGTGTGTGTCTTGTGCAAGCAGAGAAAAGCAGCCCGTTCCGTAAGGATCGCTGCTCTACGGGCTGGCTCTGTTTCTGCCCTTCTAGCCGAGCGAGCGTCTTCCTAAGACCCAGTCGCAGGGGAGAAGCAGCAATGCGGGGCAGCAGCCTCTTTAGCTCTTTGTCATCTTGCTAAGGAGCACCGTGGCCCCAAAACCCCTCAAGTTCCTTCCCAAGGACGCTACCTCTACATCTTAATCCGGCTGCCGGCTCCTGGGTGACCGAGCTGTTATTTCCAGGCGTTGTCTAAATTGCAGCGGGTGCAAAATGCAGAGCGATGCTGGGGTGCGCGCTGGCCTCTCTGTCCCTCCTCGCAAAGAGCCTGCTGCCTGCAGCAATCTCTGAAGCTAAGCTGGTCCGACAGCACTCTGCCAGTGCCCGGGATGGTGTCCCTGCGAGCAGTATTGTGATCCTGTAGTGCCCCGAGCCCCCAGTGCGCAGCTTTGCTTGATTTGACTTGATCCAGGTGCCCGAGCTGACATTAATTCTGCTCTTCCCTTCTTGTCTTTGCAGATGGAGACCTCACGGACACACTCAGCTGCCCACGCTCCACTGCCTCAGAGGCGAACGGCAGCAAGGCCTCCGTGAAGAGCCCGACACAGCGCTACAACCCCTTCAACGAGGAGAAAGCCGACGCACCGTCCTCCACCGAGACCACGCCGGTGCACGCAGCTTCCCAGGAGAAGGCAGAAGCCACCCCTGAAGGAACGGATCAATCCGAGAGCTGCACAGAGCTGGAGGTCATCAGGTAGGGACAGAGCTGCCTGGCCTGGAAACATGCCCCGAGTGTCATCTGTCACCAGATGTTGATGATATGCCAGCCCTTCTAGCCCAACGGAGACAGCATCTGTGGTGTAGCCTTTCTACAATCATGAGAAAATGGTTTTATACCTCCAGACACCAGCTGATGCTCTGTAGGCGTCAACAGAGCTGGTCCCTTGGGTCTGTAGAGCTACAGGCTGGCTCGACATAAACACCTTTGCCTGACCGTCTGTGTCGGAGAGCTCAGAGGAAGCCGTGAGCTTTTATTTGAAGTTTTCTCCAGCTGATGGCAGGTTTGCAGCAACTCTGGGTCTCAGATCTTCTCTCCCGTCCTTCCTCTTGTTTGTCAATGAGCTGTGGCTAAACCTGTTGAGGGAGATGCCTCCGCAGACCTGCTGGCCTGTGTTTGACACTTGCAGAGGAGATCCCCAGGGGTCCCTTGGAGCCCTTAAACCCAGACAAAGAGCTCAAGGCTCTGTCTGCTCACACTCAGGGTTGGGGGCACCCCAAAAGCAGCCCAGCAGGCCTGTGCTTTGTTCTCACACCCTGTTTTTCCTGGGAGGAGCAGAGGAGCTGGGTTCTGTCGCACCCCGCTCTCCTGCAGACACACGGGAAGAGGAGCACTGTGCTCGCTTCCCAAACAAGAGTGACCTGGCAGCAGTTTGGGTGCCATGGGAGGCCTGAACACTTCCGCAGCCGGCATCCCGGTATGCCGTTCGGCTGGAGCAGGCTCCAGCCTGCATCTCCCTCTTCTGGCAGGCGGGGACACGGCATTCCCACGTCCTCTTGAAACCTTCTCCCTTCCCAGCATCTTGCTCTCAGACAGGGATTTCTCCCACGTCACTTTAGCTCCGCATCCATTTGTGATCCCCTTTGCAGCCAAAGGAAGCCCAAGATGCTGCGTCCGGCAGCCGATGACTCTGTTCTTTTTTGGATAGGTAGGAAACAGTGTCCATACCCTGCTCTTCTTGTGACGGCTGGCATGGAGACGGGGGCTCTATGTGGCCGCACACTGAGCCATGTTCTTGATACAAGGATTTTTCCGCAACAGGGAAAATTGCAAAGGAAGGTTGTTGGGAAAGGGTGGGACCCCCTCTCTATATTGCAGAAGTCTAAGCAGGCACAGATGAGTGACATCTCTACTGGTCTCTCACCATGCAGGTTAGCCAAGAAGAAGAAAACAGGCAAGAAGAAGAAAGCGAAGCCCGAGGAGCCAATGAACACCCCTGCGCCCGTAGTGCCCGAGACCCAGCAGGCCAGCGGAGACAGCGGCATGAACGGGCTGAGTGACAGAGAAGACCCTCAGAGAGACGATGGTCCCGCTGCCCCGGCTGGTGAGCCAAGCCCAAGCGGGCGGGAAGAGGGTCGTGACCGTTCTGCCCTCAGCCAGCTGGCTCTACGCATCCCCGAGATGAAGGACACGTCCATGGAGAGTGTGGGGCAGCCACTGAGCAAGGTGATGGACAGGCTTAACGGGCAGCTGGACCCCGGTGGCTGGAATGCCCCCCTCGAGCCCCCCGGGCAGTCCTTTCGGACTGGCACGCCAGGGGAGACCCCGGATGGATCGTCCTCTGGCGACTTTAGTGAGGGAATTTCAGCCCCCATGGACTTCTACCGCTTTACCGTCGAGAGTCCAAACGCTGCTGCACCAGGTGGTGGCCACCATGACGCTCCAGGGCCTGGCCAACCGCCACATGTTTCTGGTAGCCCTGAGGCTCCTGAAGAAGAAGAACGCAGAGAGGGAGAAGCAGCTGGGGCAGTAGAGGAGTCTGGAGGGGCGAGTGATGAACCCCAAACTGGCCAGACAGAAACTGCCAACCCCCAGGCTCTCCACGAGCCGAAGAAGGAGCAGCCCAGCCCTTCCCCGAGCAGCGCCGAGGACTCTGGCGTGGAGGAAGGGCAGGGCAGCCCTTCGGAGCTGACCCATCCCTCCGAGTTCAGGTGAGGCTGGGTTTGCTCAGCAGGGAGAGCATCTTCCAAACAATCTTGAGCTCGAGCTCTCACTTTTCCCTTTGTCCTCGGTTTGGGGGGCAAAGCCCATCCTTTTCCAGGAGGAAGATGAGGCACAAGGGGTCAGGAGGAGAAGGTCTTGGGGGGCTAACAGGTGCTCAAATCATGGACAAGTTCAATAAGGAAGGGGATTGCCCTTCCTGGACTCACCCAGCCCCACGTCTATGTCCATCCTCTACTGTCTCTCTTCACAGGGTGGATAACAACCATCTCCTCCTGCTGATGATCCACGTCTTTCGGGAGAACGAGGAACAGTTGTTCAGGGTAAGGTGGTCACCATCGATCTCCTGCAAATGACCGGCTCTGTGACTGCATTGGTTGCAGGCTGAGAGCTCTTTCCTCTCCACGCAGATGATCCGAATGAGCACTGGGCACATGGAGGGGAACCTGCAGCTGATTTACGTCCTGCTGACAGATTGCTACGTGTACCTGATCCGGAAAGGTATCCCGTCCCAACAGCCTCAGTGCTCAGCTGCAGGGAGGGAGGCTGCTTGTCCATAAATTAGGGCACCATAGCTCACTACCTTCACTGCCAGCTCCTGCCCAGTTCTCTCGTGTCCCCCAGAGTCACAGTAGGGAGCTCAGGTTGACTTGTCACCCAAGAAGCCCTGGAACACGTGCCCCGCAGCTCCGTGCTGCCTGGGACACGGCTTGGTTTGCAGGTCCATCACTGCTGCTGCGCAGCGGCCCGGATCCGGGCAGCGCTTGGGGTCCTTTGCCCCTCTTCACATGGCTCTTTTGTGTCTGTGCCAGGGGCAGCGGAGAAGCCGTACATGGTGGAGGAGGCCGTTTCCTATAATGAGCTGGACTACATTTCGGTGAGTGCAGCCTGGGTCGGGTCAGCCCTCTTGGAGGGAGCGGGAGTGGGGGGGTCGGTCCTCACCTCTCCGTCCGCAGGGGTGTCAGGAGCGTCACGGTGGGGTGTTTCTGTGAGGCGCTCTGTCCATGGGGAGCATTTTGGCCAGTGAATCTTTTGAGACTGGGAGAGTTAGAAGTGATCCCCCCTCAAATGCCACCTCTGCGGGTGCCCAGCTTGCTCGTATCTTTGCATGGGCAGCAGAGTGACCACTGACCTTCTCCCCCGGGGCCAGAAGCCAGGTTCAGCCCTGCTTCACCACCCCTCGTCCCCCACCTGGCTTCCCTAACCGGTCATATGTGGCACAGGTTGGGCTGGATCAGCAGACGGTGACTCTGGTGTGCACCAATCGGAGGAAGCAGTTCCTGCTCGACACCGCAGACGTGGCTCTCACCGAGTAAGCAGGGACCGGGTGGCAGAACCGTGGCACTTTCCTCCCGGGGTGCAGGACCTCTGGCCAGCACCTTGGACTCCCGGCGTGACTTGGGGAATGCAAGAGACTCCAGTGACAGCCCTTCACGACAAAGTCCTGCAACCAGAGGGGGTTTGGGGTTTGGTTTGATGCCACCGGCTAAACCCTGCAGGCACTGGGCGATGGAGACTGTGTCCCCTTTGTGTCACTTGGGATGAGTAGGGACGAGGTCTTGAGTTTCAGGGCACGTCCCCGGGTCTCTCTGCGTGTTGTCAGCTCAGGGAGGTGACCTCTTCAGGGCCTGGATGGTCATACTGGGATCTGTGTTGGGATGGGTGTCCATCTCCCAGTCTCACCCGTCTCTTTCCTCGAGCTCAGACTTTGCAATCCCCGTCGCCTTTGGTCTGTGAGGTTGATTTTGAGACCCTTTGGGCTGGAAGACCAGAGGCCCACGTTGAAGGGAAGCCCCTTCGGCATGAGAGCGCGTGAGGGAGATGAGGGGCTGTTTGCCCTGGCCTCATCAGAGATCTCTGTCTCTCAGGTTCTTCCTGGTCTCCTTGAAGTCAGCCATGATCAAAGGGTGCCGGGAGCCCCCATACCCCAGTATCCTCACGGATGCCACCATGGAGAAACTGGCACTCGCAAAGTTCGTGGCCCAGGAGTCCAAGTGCGAGGTGAGTTTGGATATCGCAGCCATCACTACATGTGGCGGAGGCTCAGGGAGACTCCCTCCTGTTGACTTCCCCGCCTGATTCTCACAGGCCTGCGACGTGGTTGTGCGTTTCTACGGCCTCGTTCACTGGGAAGACCCCATGGACGAGGCGTTGGGACCTGCCAACAATAGCTACACCTCCGCCGAAAACGCGGTCACCAAGGACGGCATCCTGCACTACAAGGCGGGGACCTCCTACCTGGGCAAAGAGCAGTGGAAGACCTGCTTCGTGGTGCTCAGGTGGGCACCGGGGCTGTGGGTCGGGACTGGGGTCAGCCAGGGCTCGTCAGAGAAGGCGCTGGGACCAGATTGCTGCCCAGGAGCTGCTTGGGAGATGGAGAGGACCCATCTTGTCACCTGGGGGGCTAAAGCCACCAGTTGTGGCTGCCCAGCAGCAGGAACGCAACCCCACAGGACTGCATGGGTGGAGAGCAGGGCAGAGTGGCTGTGGGACCGAAGGCAGAGGTTGTTTGTGCAGTTGCCGGGGCCGAGCTGACTCCAGTTACCACCTCTCTCATCTTCCCAAACGGCAGCAACGGGATCTTGTACCAGTATCCGGACCGCACGGACGTCACCCCTCTGCTCTCCATCAACATGGGGTAAGCAGCTGGTAGGATGTAGCGCCCAGATTTGGCGGGGATCTGGGGATCAGGAGCTCCTTGGGATGTTCAGGGAGGTGTTTCTGGGCAAATCATGATCTAGTCTGTGCCACAGGACTCCCTGCTTGCTCCTGGCTGAGTACAGATGCCCATTTGCTTTGGCTCCGGTGCGTGTAGCTGGAGATGGGCTCGTTTCCTCCTGGGTTTTGCATGCCAAGCCCACCCTTTGACGGGGAATTGGCCTCTGAAGGGCTGGCATGCCCCTCCAAGAGCCACGCTGGGCGACCTCCACAAACCCACCGTGCTCAACTCCAGCTCCACCACGATGTGCAGAGACAGAGGGCATCCCTGGAGCAACCGCAGGGGATGTCACAAATGGGAAACGAATGCTTGTGGGGGAAAGGGGTGACGTGCCGCGCAGGGAGGGCAGACGGAGGCTGTTTTCAGGCTAGCGCTGGCCAGTCCGTCCTGCTGACCTCCATCCCTCCCCCCTCTCTCCCAGTGGCGAGCAGTGTGGGGGATGCCGGCGCTCCAACACCACCGACCGGCCCCACTCCTTCCAGGTGATCCTGACGGACCGGCCCTCCCTGGAGCTGAGTGCCGAGAACGAGGAAGATATGGCGGACTGGATGCAGTACTTCTGCCAGGCTGTCTCCAAAGGGGTGAGCCGGGGACAGGCCCCCAAGCGTGGGTGCATCGACCCCCCTTTTTCGCCCGGAGCCCCTTTGGGGCACAGCCCAGCCGGCACGGAGCTGCCGACGGGAGCGGGGATGTCTGGCAGGGGTGAAGCAGGCAGTTTTCTCCCGAGCTGGGAGGGCTTCCCCACGAGGCACCCTGTGGAGATGGGGCTCCTTCATGCCAGACTTTAACCCCCCCCTTTCCCCACCCCGTGCAGGTGATCCCCCAAGGTGTTGCCCCTACGCCTTGCGTCCCCTGCTGCCTTGTGCTGACGGACGAGAAGGCTTTCACCTGCCACGAGGACTGCCAGACGAGCTTCTTCCGCTCGCTGGGCACCGTGGAGCTGACGGACATCACTGCCATCTCCACAGAGGCTGGCAAGGAGTACTGTATCTTGGTGAGCATGGTGCTTCGGGGCCGGACAGCCCAGGGCTGGGCAAGGACCGCGGTGGTAACGCCCGGCCTCTCTCTTGATGTTTAGGAGTTTGCTCAGGACCGCAAGCAGTTCCTGCCCCCCTGGGTCCTCTATTTTAGTTGCACTACAGAACTGGAGAGGTTTCTCTCGGCGCTGAACGCCACGTGGAGGAACATCTACCAGGTGAGCGTGCAAGGCTGTGTCACACCCTTCCTCCGGCAAGGAAGGGTGAACGGGGCCAGCGCCCTCCGAGGAAGGAGTGGGTGATTTTTTCCCTGCAGGGTGAACCCAGCTTTCCCACGAAGGGCAGGAAAGCCACGGAGCCCCTCCATGTCCATATAACTGTGGGATGTGGGATTCAGAGCTTGAGTGCCCTGGCAAGGAGGGCCATGAGCATCCAGGGCTGGCAAGGGGAGTGGGGGAGGAACCTGGCTCAGCCCCGTGCCCCTCCGTCACCTGTATTTATGACACAGGCGACTTTCCTGTCTGTTTTTGAGGTGGTTTTACAACAAGGAGGAGAAGTGGCTGTCGTTCGTTCCCCCTCCTGACTGCCCCACACGTGTGTTTCAGGTCGACCTCCTGCACAAGGCCATTCTGGATGCCGCCATCAAGAAGAAATGCGAAGACGCTCAGAGCCTCATCGACAGCGCCTGGCAGCGCAGCGACAGCCTCTGCCGCGGGCGAGCGGAGCGGGACCCCTGGTGTTAACCCTGGCCGGGGGGGGGGGGA
>NW_008794443.1:396369-397764 GCF_000699145.1 Aptenodytes forsteri
CGGCTGATGGGGGGGGCTCATTTTTGGAGAGCAGGGCCTGTATCTGGCTGCCCTGCAGCCAACTGGCACCCCAAACCCTCCTGCCATTGCTCGGTCCCCACCAGGAACGTGCCTGCAGGCGTGGACCCCGCAAACCGTCCCCACCATGCTCTCCACCGAGTCGGGGATGTCCAGCGTGTTTTGGGGAGCAACCGGACGCTTCACCACGTTGGAGACAAGGCCGAGCTCGGCTGCTTTCCTTGTACAGCCGTGCAGGCGAGCCTGCGCCCTCCTTGTCCAGCTGTCACGGGGAAAAATAATTTGCCGTTCACGGAATAATATCCCACTAGTAGTGAGGGAGAGGGTGGGAGCGGGGTGGGCTGGGGATGAGCATCTCCCCGTTGCGGCGGGGAGCGGGACTGAGGTGTTGTTCATTTTAGAACAGGGCAGGGGCGCGGAGGTGGCGAGACGGGAACACTAAATGGCTACCGTGCATGTTTTCTCCTTGCTAATACAATCACCAAGTACGGCACCGCTTTGCCTCCTCCTCCTCCCGGGACCGCGCGCCTCCGGACATCACAAAACCACTCTCCAGTTTGTCGATGAGATTTGAGGGTACGGAAGAAGGACCGGGGCCAAAACTTTGAATATCCCGGCGCGGTTTTAGGAGATCTCGGAAGCCAGTTTGAGGTTTGGACGCTGGCCCCGTGTGCTGGGGGAGAGAAGAGATCAAGTCCCAATGTTCTTCAGGTGTCCTAAGGGACGTTGTCACACGGCTGCCACCAAACCTGTCCTCATCTTCTTGGCTCGCTGCATCCGAGGCCAGCGAGGACCCATCGCCGCTTGCCCTCCACAGCGAGCCCTTTGGGGCATGACCCCAGCTTTTAAATAATAATAATCTGGAGACCTTCTCATGTAATATATGTTCACGGGGCCTTTTTCTGGGAGGAAACGTATGTGACTGAATGTATATGTATATACGTCTGCTTCCTTTCCCCCTCCCCAAATAAATATTCATTGGTAACTCAGATTTGGCCCTACAACGTGCGTCTGGCTGGAATTCCCGGGCCGGGGGCTGCTGTTCCTCCTCCCCCCATGATGTTCGAGCCTCGGCTTCGCTTTGGGGCAGGGAGAGGGAGATATTTAGGCCGGAGAGACGTGCGTCCCAGCTCCTCGCTGAACCCCAGTGGCATTAACCCTGCAGTGGGGCACGTTCACGGCTTCAACCATGAATTATCCGTCCCGATGCTCCGGCCCCATTTATCCCTGGATCCGGGAGAAATTCCCAGTCTAGACAAGGAATAAACAGCCCCGGGGCCAGCCCCCAGCGGCACCCACCTTCCCCACTGACCCTCCCTCGCCTTTTAGGATCAAAGGGGGGGGTTTTGGGGGGATATCAGGGAGGGGGCAGCCGTC
>NW_008794443.1:399017-400031 GCF_000699145.1 Aptenodytes forsteri
GAGCTGGCTGCATCCTATAAACACCGGCTCGGTGCATCCCTTCTCCCCGCTGCTTTGCTTCATACCCCCAAAAATGTGGGGCTGCTTTGTGCATGCTTTCCCCCCCCTTTCACCCCTAAATCCCCCCCTCCTCGAAATCCGAGTGGAGAACCCCCTCATAAGGAAATAGGGGTGGTTTTCCCCCTTTTGGGGGGTCTCTCCCTTTTTTGGGGGTGCAGAGCTCAAGAGGGGAGCTGCAGCAAGCATTTGTGGGGGCCCTTTACCCTGGGGTGGGGGGGAAATGGGGTTCAAAGTCTGGAGGCGCCGCTTGGCAACACATCTGGGCACCCCACACCTGCCAGAGGGGCTCAAGACACCCCCAAAAAAACGCAGACCCTGTCGGCTGTGGCCGTGGGCCACCAGCACAACCACGAGGTGAGCAGGGACGGGGTGGGGCGGGGGGGACGACAGACGATTCGGTGGCACCTTGGCCGTGCACGCGCCGGGACCCGGTGAGGGCAACACTATTTTGGCCACCGGGTATTTAAAGCTGCTGTTTGGCAGCTCGGCCCCGTATAGATGCTATAAATAACGGTGCGAAGACGGGGAGGGGGTGACTGGGGTGCGGAGCCATGACACCAGATCCGGACACCCCTCGGGATCAGTGTCACCCAGCCGGAGCCAGGGTGGCTTCGTGCCACCGACGAGCAACGGGGTTTTGCACACCGGGGTGGGAAATTTTGCCAGAGTGGGGTGCACCATTCCTGCTTTTCCCAAATTTCCTCTCTTCCCCAGAGCATCTCCGGGGCTTTCGAGAGCATCTACAAGCAGCACGGGGTGGCGGGGCTGTGGCGGGGGGTGACGGGCGCCGTGCCCCGTGTGGCGGTGGGCTCGGCTGCGCAGCTCGCCACCTTCACCTCCGCCAAGGACTGGGTCTGCGAGCGCCAGGTGAGGAGGAACACGCGCCGGATTCGGCCGCCGCCAGCCCCCCCCCCCCCCCCCCCTTTTTTGGGGGGGGGGGGGAGGCGGCCGCGC
>NW_008794443.1:400119-403192 GCF_000699145.1 Aptenodytes forsteri
CTCCTGGGGGGGCGGCTGGGCCGCGGTGCTGGCGGGGGGCATGGTGAGCGGCGTGGCCGTGGCGGTGACGATGGCGCCCTTCGACGTGGTCAGCACCCGTCTCTACAACCAGCCGGTGGACGCCGACGGCACAGTAAGGCCATTCGGTAAAAGACGGGGAGAACACACGGCTTTTCCCAGGATTGCATCCGGCAGGGGTGCGCAGCCGGCTCCTCTCTCCCCAGGGCAAGCTCTACCGGGGTTTTTTGGATTGCATCCTGCAAATCTCCAGCAAAGAGGGGCTGCTGGGCTTGTACAAGGGCATCGGCGCCGTCTACCTCCGCCTCGGCCCCCACACCGTCCTCAGCCTCTTCTTTTGGGACGAGCTTAGGAAGATGGTGCAGCACCAGCAGCCCCCAAGGCCGTAGGACGGGCTCCCGGCCCCGCCGCGGCCGTTAATAAAGGGGTTTTTCTATTTTTGGCGTCGTTTCGGGGTCTTTGGGGTAGTGCTAAGAGCGGGGGGGGGTGGTGGTTCATGCCCTGCAAAGCCGGGACCTGAAACGCTGCGATGCATCAGGCCAGAGAGGATGATGGCAATCCGCCCCCCGGGGCAGGGGGATTAAAGATGCTGGTGGTCCCCGAGCCCCACCATGTGCATCCCATCACTGCATCCCTCTTGCCACCTTAATTTTCACCTCCACTGGGCAGCTGGAGCCCTGGCCAGAGCAGCTGAGCCCCAGCTGCCCTCGCTTGTCCCAGCAATGATTTACTAGCCAGGGGGGCCGCTCCCAGCCTCCACCCCGTGGACCTTGGAGCCGGGGCCCGACTACGCCGGGGTTCCTCTCCACCGAAAATGTTTTCTCCGACGTCCTGGCTGCCAGCGTTGCCCGGGCTGGCGTGGGGCTGGGCGCTGCTGGATGCGCTCCTGCAAGGTGAGAGCCCCCGGGGGTGGCATGGGGACGGCTTGGGGACATCCTGGGGAACGCCGGTGACCCGCTGCTGCCTTTTCCCCACAGGGTTGGTGGGTGCCTGCGCCGTCTCGGTGCTCTGCAGCCTCCTGAAGGTTTACCTCTACATCCAGTGCCTGAAGTAAGCACCAGCTCTTCTTCCCCCCCGGGGGGATTTCTTTTGGGGATCTGCTTTTGGGATCCACTATTGGGGAGGCAGCTCTCAGCACCCATGGGTGCTAGCGGTGGCCTGAGCAGGGCAGGGGCTGCACCCTCCTCTCTCCACTGCAAAGCACAGGGGAGGTCTCCGAGGCTGTCACCCCATTTTGGGGTGGTGGAGGAGGAAGGGGACATCCCGTCCGGCTCAGCGTCCCCCTTGCTGTCCCCAGCAACCCGGAGAGGCAGGCGAAGAAGGAGGCGATCCAGGCACAGCAGTGGGTGCTGGAGCCGCTGCACGTGGCGGTGCTGACGGGTGTGCTGGCACTGGTGGGCTCCCGCGTGGCCGCGCTGGTGGTGCTGGAGTTCTCCCTGCGTGCCGTCTCCACCATCCTCTCCCTCGGCAAGGTGAGACGGGACAGGGGAAACTGAGGCACAGTAGGGCAGTGGTGTGGAGGGAGCCATGCAGTTGTGCATCCCTTGCAGATTTGCAAGGGGATTATTTTGCAACCGTGCATCCCCTTACAGATTTGCAACAACTATGAGGGCTATAGGGGCTGCAGCATGGAGACCATGCATCGCTCTGCAGCCATGCATCCCCTTGCTGCTTGCAACACCTGTGGGGTTACGGGGGGGCTGCAGCGTGGAGAAAACCATGCATCACTTTGCAGCCGTGCATCCCCTTGCTGCTTTGCAACACCCGTGGGGAGGACAGGGGAGATGGCATGGAGAAGACCATGCATGGCTTTGCATGCACGCATGCATGCTATGGGGTGGCTTTGCATATACCCCCAGGATGCCGCATACGGCCCCTATACCGTGCACCCCCTTGTTGCTTGCAACACCCGTGGGGGCTACAGGGGCTGCAGCATGGAGGAAGCCATGCATTGCTTTGCAGCTGTGCATCCCCTTGCAGCTTTGCAACACCCGTGGGGAGGACAGGGGAGACGGCATGGAGAAGACCATGCATGGCTTTGCAGTCGTGCATTCCCTTGTTGGTTGCAACACCCATGCAGGTCATGGGGAGGCTGCAGCACGGAGGAAGCCATGCATCGCTTTGCAGCCATGCATCCCCTCGCTGCGTTGCAACCTCCGCAGCGGCTGACGGTGCCGTCCCGCTCTCGCAGGGCGCCCACAGTAGCCAGCTCTACCTGCTGTGCCAGTACTCGCTGGGCTGCGGGGTGTCCTGCAGCCTCAGCTTCTTGCTGGAAGGGGCTCCCCACGGGACCTGCAACCTGGCGCTGGCAGCGGGGCTGGCGGGGCTGCTGGCCACCTACGCCCGGCGCCTGGCTCACCACATCTGCACCCTCTACGAGCTGCACAGCCGAGCACGTTACTGCGGTGTCTGCATCCTCCTCCTCGCCGCCGGTCATGGCATCCCCCGGCTGCTCCGGAACGCTTTGGCCATCACCTTTGCCGTGGCTGACCTGGCCGCCGTGGCGCTCATCAACCAGGATTTCCTCTCCACGGCGGAGGCCGTCCGCTTCTGGACGCCGCTCACCATCTGCTACACGCTGCTGGTCATCTACATGCAAGGTGAGAAGGGGACTGAACCCCCAATTATAGGTTTTTTTTTGGGAGGGGGGGGGAGTATGTCCCAGTATGGGACATTCTGCAGCTGTATGGGGGCACATGGGACATCCTGGGGGTGTATATGGGGCAGTATGGGGCATCCTGGGGTTATATGGGGCAGTATGAGGTATCCTGGGGCTGTATGGGAGCACAGGGGGCATTCCGGGGCTGTATAGGGGGTATATGGTGCATCCTGGGGGTATATGGGGCAGTGTGGGGCATCCTGGGGCTGTACAGGGGCACATGGGCTGTCCCAGGGCTGTATGCAAAGCCACCCCATAGCATCCCTGAAATGCACGGCGTCCCCCGGTCATGGGGCTGGGGAGGGGACAGGGTCCCCCCTGCGGCGGCCGCCCCGATGCCACGTCCTTGCAGAGGAGCCGCGGCAGAGCACCGGCGGGCGGGCAGGTTTCCAGGAA
>NW_008794443.1:403425-404906 GCF_000699145.1 Aptenodytes forsteri
GTGAGATGGGGTCGCCTCCCTGCCACGACGCCAGGGTGAGGGGCTGGTGGCAGCCCTGAGGCCACGGTGAGGGGCCTTTCTGCTTCTCTTCTTCCATCTCCCGTAGGATTTCACCCAGCAGTCTCGGTTGGATAGGTGGTCAGGATCAGGATCAGAGGAGGCATCCTGATAAGCCGCGGGGTGTAACCGGGCATCAGAAACTCAGGGTGGCTTCGCCCGGCTCCCTGAAATGTGGACACCCCCCAAACCCTCCCCGTCACAGATCTCCCATGGGGACGAAGGAAAAGGGGCTCTCGGAAGATGCTCGACCCCATTCTGTGGGGTGGGGGAGGTTGGGGGGAGGCTCACATGGACCCTGGTTTTTGGGGGGGTGGCCTCTTCATCCTCCTCCTCACCGTCGGCCGTTGGACCGATGTCCTCCACGTCCTTGTCTCGCTGCTGGGAGAGCTCTGGTGCCTGCTCCGCGCCGGCGTCATGCTGGAGGCATGCCGGCAGCAGGTGAGATGGGGTCACCTCCCTGCCACGACGCCAGGGTGAGGGGCTGGTGGCAGCCCTGAGGCCACGGTGAGGGGCCTTTCTGCTTCTCTTCTTCCATCTCCCGTAGGATTTCACCCAGCAGTCTCGGTTGGATAGGTGGTCAGGATCAGGATCAGAGGAGGCATCCTGATAAGCCGCGGGGTGTAACCGGGCATCAGAAACTCAGGGTGGCTTCGCCCGGCTCCCTGAAATGTGGACACCCCCCAAACCCTCCCCGTCACAGATCTCCCATGGGGACGAAGGAAAAGGGGCTCTCGGAAGATGCTCGACCCCATTCTGTGGGGTGGGGGAGGTTGGGGGGAGGCTCACATGGACCCTGGTTTTTGGGGGGATCCCGCAAGGCTGCAGTGGTGCTGGGGGTTTGCTCCCTCGTCCTGCCAGGGATGCGGGAAGCTGACGGATGTCCCCGTCCTCCATGGCTGCAGGGCCGCACTGTTGCGGTGCAAAGGCCTCCGGGGGCTTATAAGTCTCAGAAAATAAAGTTTTTTTCCAGCAAAATCCGTGGGCAGAGTGAGCTGGAGAGGGGCTCGGGGACGGCCGCGGTGCAGCTTTTTGGAGGAGGTGTGTGGTGCGGTTCCTCCCCGGGAAGGGAAACTTAGGCACGGAGAGGGTGACCCTCCGGCTGAGAGGTGCCCTCGTGCCTCAGTTTCCCCACCTGGCTGCAGCTGGCCGTGCCATGCTATGGGGCACCAGGCCCTGAGCAGTTGGGGTGCAGGATTCGGAGAGGGAAGGAGGCCTCGGCAGCGGCTGCTTCCCTCGGCAAGACCCACCCCTGGCCCTGGTGGGGAGCAGGAGGGGGGCTGGGGCAGTATGGGGCATCCTGGGGGCATAGGGGGCCAGCTGGGGCTGTATAGGGGCACATGGGCATCCTGGGGGTGTATGGGGTGGTACATGGGGCAACCCCCAGGCACATGGGGCAACCTAGGGGTGTTGGGGCATCCAGG
>NW_008794443.1:404979-405204 GCF_000699145.1 Aptenodytes forsteri
GGGGCTATGGGGCAGCCAGAGGGCACCCTGAGGTCCCATGGAGCACCCTGGGATGCATGGGGCAGTCAGTGGGGCCCACGGGGCATGGGGCACCCTGAGAACACATGGGGCACCCTAGGGGGGTGCATGGGGCACCCCATGTCCTATAGGTCACCCTAAGGACCTATGGGGCACCCCAGGGTGCATGGGGCACCCTAAGGACATGTGCCCCCGCCCCCCTCTGCC
>NW_008794443.1:406352-414609 GCF_000699145.1 Aptenodytes forsteri
GGGGGGTGCTGCGATGGTGCCGCCGGGATCCCGTCAGCCCCGGCACAAAGAGGAATGCGACGAGCACATGGTTCCCATTAGCCCCGGAGATTTTTTTCTTTTTCGGGTTGTTTTTTTATGATTATTACTTTTTTCCCCCCTATTTTCTGCAGCAGCTGGGCCAGGGAGGAGGAAAACCAGCGGCTCCCGCGGGCGAGGATTTGAGCGTCTGGGCGAAGGCTGGCAGCGCCGGAGCCCGTTTGGGGTTTCGCCGGCGGGGAGGGAGGGAAGGAGGGAGCGAAGCCGCTCGGGGTTTTTTTCTTTTTAATCCCTTCCCCTGCTTGAGTCAGAGGCTGAAGTCCCCGGCTTCCCCGTCCCGAAGCTTTTCCCCCGCCACGGGAGGACCGGCCACCCCCCCGAAAGGATGCACAGACGTCCGTGAGTGGGATTTTGGGGGAGCGGAGCTGCCCCACACCGGGGCATGAGACCGGGCAGCTCATCACACAGGTATTTTTCAGGCCGCCGATTCATCTCAGGGATGAATCCTGCTTCACCGGTGCAGCGCCCCGGCTAAAGCCTCAGGGTTCTGTCCCCCCACCCCCAAACCATCCCGTTTGGGAAGGGGAAGCTTCTCTCCGGCTGCTCTTCCCATTGGGAAGCTGAATAAACAGCCCTTTTCCTTCCCGAGCGGGGTTTATCGGGGTCGGGCGCATCCTGCCTGCGCCGCTGGGCGATGCTTGGGGGCCATTTCAGTGACAGGGACGCAGCGATTCGTGGCATCATGCCCCGGTTTCTCCATCAAGGGGGGGATGCTCTGAGCTGGAAGTGATTAGGGGGGAAATAGGGGTAAGCAGGGAGGGAACGGGGAGCCAGGGGACCTAGAAACACCCCAAAAAATGGTTTGCAAAAGCAGATCCTATTACAACCCCATTTTTAAGAGGAAAGGTGGGTTTTTCCTGCTGCCCGCAGGGAGTTTAATCCCAGGTGGGGGCAATAAGAGGAAGTAAAGGGGGTTAAAATGCTTACGAAAGGGTGGGGTTTGGTCACAGAGGCACGGAAATGGGAGACTTCAGATGCTGCTTCATCGGGACCCTTTACCCTGTGTCCTCCCAGGCACGAGACCATTTATTGCCGTGACGTGGGACAGGGACGCTCATTCCTTCTCCCTTTCCGGGAGGGCGAGGAGGGAGGCGGGTTGAGGCCGAAGGGCGGCGCGGCTGCAGGAGCTGCCGGTGAACCCGCAGGTTTCGCTCCCTTTTATCTTATTTTCCCCCAAATCAAACCCAGGTCCGGCCCTTCCGCAGCTTTCACGATGCTGCCGGGGAAAGCGGAGAAGAGGATCGCTTCGTCCGTCTTCATCACCCTGGTGCCGCCACAGAGGGAGGCGGCCACCAAGGAGAAAACCCAAAGGGAGACGCGGCCAGACGGTGCAGAGGTCCCGGGCACCCGTCACCCCCAGACCCGACCGCTGCAGCCCCCTGCATTGCTCAACGGAGGTGAGGGGTGTCCGCGGGGGGACTGCGAGCAGTGCTGGGAGAATGATGATGGTGCTGAGGATGCTGCGGAGATCCTTTGCTAAAGGATGCGCGTGCAGGCAGGAGGGGATTTGGTTTTTTGGGGGGGTATTATTCCCCAAATCCCCGCACCCATCCCAGGATGGATCCGGTTGCGAGGGAAGGGCTGTGTTTGCTCTCCATTGCCAGGCGCTTATCGGCACTGTTTGTCCCCTCCGGCTGGGATGGCGTTTGCTTTTGGGGCAGGTCGGCAAGCGCTACTGCAAAGCTGTCAGGGAGTTACTGCGATGGGGTGTTATTGGACATTATTGCCCCCTCTAAACCCACCGTGTCTGGCTTTCGCCACAGAAACCCGCCCAGCGGCCCCTGTGCCTTCGTCCCCACCGGTCCTCGTCCTCTCCGAAGCGCCCCAGCCCTTGTCCGCGGAGGCGCTGGGTCCGGCACTGCAGCAACTGGACCTGGCGGCACCCGCCACCCTTCAGGTGAGGACAATGGGGTACAGTCGCCCCAGTGCCTGAGTTTCCCCACCTGCAAGAGCATAAATGTAACATGGCTTCGCCTTCCCCCGCTCACCAGGCCCCTTCCGCCTTCCCTGCCGAATTGAGGCCGCCCAAATTTTGCCAGGAGCAAGCAGGCAAGCCGCAGTGGCAGGATGCGAATGGGTACCCAGAGAGGGATGGCTCCAGAGGTAAGGGGAGGACCCAGCTGTGCAGTGTGGGCTCATCCCCAGTTGGGAAAACCGAGGCACGTGGCACTGAACCCCTCTCCCTTCTTCCCGCAGACATCTGCGCCTTCTGCCACAAAGCGGTGGGGCCCCGGGAGCCGACGGTGGAGGCGATGCGGAAGCAGTACCACGCCGACTGCTTCACCTGCCGGACCTGCCACCGGCTCCTGGCCGGCCAGCGCTACTACCAAAAAGATGGGCGCCCCATGTGCGATGCCTGCTACCAGGTACCCGTCCTCCCTCGGGGACAACCAGCACCCTCGGGGGGGGTGGGGTGGCGGGAGATGAAGGCCCTCGCGGGGGGAGCTGGCATCTCACGGTGTGTGTCCCCAAACCCCAGGCCACGCTGGAGAAATGCGCCAAGTGCCAGGGGCTGATCGTGGAACGCATTGTCCGTGCCCTGGGCAAGGGCTACCACCCCGGCTGCTTCTCCTGCGCCGCCTGCGGCCGGGCCATCGGCGCCGAGAGCTTTGCCGTGGACGAGCAGAACGAGGTGTACTGCGTGGCTGACTTTTACAGGTTGGGGAGCACAGAAACAGGGGAGCATCCCCCACTTTGGGGGGGGTTCGGCTCATCCCCATCACCCCACAGGACTCACGCCACCCTGGTTTGCTCCCATCAGGAAATACGCCGTGGTTTGCAGTGCCTGCGAGCACCCCATCGTCCCCCGCGAGGACAAGGACACCTACAAGATCGAGTGCCTGGGACGCAGTTTCCACGAGAGCTGCTACCGCTGCGAGGTACGGCCCCGACGGGGCTGGGGGTGCCCCCCAAAAGCCAAGGGGTTTGGCACCGAGTCTTTGCAAAGCACGGCCACAGGGCTCGCAGCACCCAGGGTTATTTTTTAGCCACCAGTTATCTTGCAAGCGACAGGGAGGGGGAAAAACAAATAAATCAGGTGAAAAGGACGATGCATTCGGCCAGGAGAGCTTCAGCTTTTCACGCTTTTGATGTTGTTTGTTGCTTCTTCCGAGCACTGGTGGGTTTTGCAGGAAAGATGGGACGCAATGGCATGGTATCTCACATGCAATGCAGCACAGGGATCCCTAAGGCATGGCCTCCCTTTCCCCTCTCGCCCCCAGAGCTGCGGGACGCCCCTGTCGCCGGAGCCGACGGAGAATGGGTGCTACCCCCTGGACGACCACCTCCTCTGCAAGTCCTGCCACGTCCGCCGGCGAAACGAGTCGTCCTGCTAAAACCCCACGGCTCAACCTCCATCTTCCAGCGCCGGACACCAAAAAGGGGGTGCACCCACCGGGATGCACCCCGCAGCCGGTCCCAGGTGCCCGCTGCACCCCCAAATAACTGCAGGACCAGAGTTTTTGTCACTGAAATGTACCCGGACCCCCGTCCTGCCAGGCTGGCCAGGCGAAGCGCAGATGTAGTGTCCTGGCATGGCTCTGCGCTCGTTACGAACATAAAAAGGCCTGGCAGAGCAGCGGTGGCGGAGGAGCTGAGGTTTTGTTCACTTATTTCTTTTTTTAAATTCCTTTTCCGTGGCCGGTTTGGTTTCCTTGGGTGTTTTTTCTTTCTTCTTGAGCTTCCTTGGGGTTTTACTTAAACATTTCTCTCTGCGGTGACACAGAGAGCGGGCACTGATTTAGTTACTCGCAGTTAAATAAAACCCCGAGTTTAAAAACCCTCGTTTCTTTCATCCACCCCGCATTCCAAACCCATAAAATGCAAGTTTAAAAATATGAAAAAAAGCCACTTCTAAGATTTTATAGGCGTGGCAAGAGTCAGGTCGCTCAGGACGATAACGTGGCTGATTTTGGGGTGCAGCAATTTGGCAGATGCCGCTGTCACCCTGGGGGAGAGCAGAGGGTCGTTTTTTGGGGCCTGATTCAGGATTTTGCGATGTGCCGTGGTGTTGATGAAAGGGTGTTTGGTGGTGGTTTTATTTTTTTGCGGACAGCCTGCACTGCCTGGGCTCCATCTCAACCAACTCCTGGAGCCGGCAGAGGGCAGCCGGAGCACAAATTCCCCCATTCAGGCAGAAAAACTCCGGCTAAATGCCATCTCCTATATCCGACAGCACCGGGATGCCAGGAAAGACCGACAGCCCCATTTTTGCATGTTATCCAAGATAATATCGCTCTGCCGTTGGAAGCTTTTTGATCTTCTCTCAGTCCAAGCCCCAAACTGTCAGAAATTAGACCATTTCTCTGCGTGCCTGACATCTGTGCAACTGGTGTCACTGGTGCTTAGCGGTTTTGTTTGCGAGGGCGTTGCAAACCAGCTGGAGAAAGAGGGGTTTTCTTTTTAACCGAAAGTGCTTAAAAAGCCACAAATCGAGAGCAGAAAATAGCAAGAGCGTCTGAGATGATGTTTAATGCTTTCCTGATGAAAAAAGGGAGTTGCTAAAAAAAAAAAACCCAACAACCAAACCAGCAGCCATACGTGCGTGCTGTGTTTATGAATGAAAGAGTTAATGTATGGTTAATGTATGCACTGGAGTCCGGCGGGCTGGTTGATTAATCACACCAACCCCGCAACTATTTCCTGCCCACTCTCCCCATCTACAAAGCCTATTGCTCAACGTTCGTAATGTGTGTCTACGGCCCATCAATCGGGTCATAACTCACTATAAACTTATTTATAAATAGGATGTTAATGTAATGTTGCAGTCTGTCCCGGTCACGTAAGTAGGTGGCTTTGGGTCCGGCTGGGTGGGGACACCGCATACCCCCGTGTCCCACGCCGGGGAAGTCCCGTGCTCGAAGTCAGCTCTCACTTTCCAAAGCCTCTCGCCCAGTGGGGAAAACCAGGCACCAAAATGATGCTAAAAACATAAAAAGACGTGGGCAGACTTGGCGGTGGCCAAAGGGGGCGGGGAAGGGAATCCCCAGAGAGCAAAGGGTTGCCCGTTTTTTGGCAATACGGGTATTTTTCCAAGCGAGGTTTTCAGGGAGGATGGAAACACCGATGCTGAGCGGTGTTTTGGATGCATTATGGCATTGCACGCTGGCTTAAACCCTCTGCGCAGCACCCTTGGGTGCTCAGAGAGCTACGCTACCCCTCTGCAGAGCTAACGGTGGGAAGGGGTCGGGTATTTCCCCCGCAGAGCAAGCCAGGATGGGCTGTTAGCACTGGGACTGTGGTGATTTTTGGCCGGAGGCAGGCAGGGAAAAGTTTTTATCAACATGAAGCCTTGGAGAAAATGCTGAAAGGCGAGGAGAAGGGCAAGGTGCAACTGGAGAGTTTGGCGGTGCGGCGAAGGGATGCAGAAGTGGTCAGATTTGGCATATTTTTCCAGGAACGGAGGATGACAAGGGACAGGGATGGATGGACATGGAGGTAAGAGGATAAAAGACTGATTTAAGCCATTTTCTTCTCAGATAAGGGGAGAAGCATTATGAGCTGAGGCGCAGGGACTGTCACTAAGCCTGAAAAGCATGGCCCCGCATTTTCCCCTGGGAGGATCTCGAGGAATTTCTAGCACGGACCAAGCTGCGTGGAGGAGATTTCGCAGGGGTGGGGCTGTGGGAGCTGGGTCCCATCCTGCTGCTGAGCAAGCCCACGTTGGCTGCGACGGCTCAGCCCGTCCTCGGGCTCCTCGCCCCATTGCAAGCGCTTTTGCAGGCGCCCAGGTCTGCTAGCAAAAATATAATAAATACAAATCATGCATGGAGCAATATGAAGCTCTTGTTCTCCTTGGGAGCCCCCCAAAGCTTTGCAGAGACCCCCTCCCCCGAGACCACCCAGGCATAAAACTCGCTCGAGGTCTCTCTCGTCTCCTTCCAGTGGCGGTGCAAAAGGGCAAAGAGGATCATACGCCTCCGAATCGCACCAGCTGGGCCCTGCCCTTCCCTGGGCTGCTGCAATAAGCCCGTCTTTTCTTGCAATCCCTCTTGGCAGGCCAAGGAGAGCGGGGAGGGACCTGGCTGCCCTCCAAGGAGAAGCAAATGCAAATATTTCTTCACTTCAGGCTGGGTGCGGCCCGGGGATAAAATTTCCCTGGGCTTTCCCAGTGAAGGCATCCGATACCGTACCCCGCTGCGAGCCCAATTTGCTCCCAGGAATACAACCAAAGGTTATCTTCCTTGCAACTCAAAGGACCGCCTGATTTTTGAAAAGAGCTTTTAAATTAAGGGAGGAGCTGACAGGCACGGCCGTAGTATTTTTAAATCAGTGGCTGAAGTGTTGCTTTGTAACAAATAAGGCCTTTTTTCAGGTTTTGTTTGCAAGCCAAAGATTTTGGCGCAGCAGAAGGAAAGTGAGCCCATAAAGGGAAACGGGCCTTCTCCGGCCTCCCCCCCCCGGTCAGCCGTGAGAAATGCAAAAACCAGAGAGGGAGAGATGAGCTGGATTCCTCGCGTGCCTTCGCTCTGCCATCACCGCCTTCAAGGTGCCGGGAAGGAGCTGGCTGCGGAGAGGGAAACACTGCAGGAGGGGAAACTGAGGCTGAAGCAGCCGCCGGGGCTTTGCTGGCTGGAAAAGGTGCTGGGAGGAGGGTTGGGCGCTTATTGCTGCTGATGTTTTGTTTTGGTTTGTTTTTCCAAATGGGATGGAGAGAGCTGGAGGAAAACTGGGTTTTTCCTTTGGTCGACCCAGGTTAATCGCAACCGTACCCAGCTGGCTTGCTGCAGCGTCATCCTTCCCCGCAGAGCGTTCGGACCCATTTTCTGCACTTTCCTGTCTTCGACACAACCTAAAAACCTAACATTTCTTAAAAGAAAAGTGGTCTGATCCTGCTGGCTAAGGGAGAGGGGGGGAAACCAGCAGGGATTACTGTGGGAGCAGCCCAAGCCCTGAATTTCTCCAGCTTCATTATGCAGCACAGGCAGGATGTATAAAAAAAACAAAACAAAACAATATTCTCCTTTTTTCCCACTTTCCCTATAAAACTGAAACACCCAGCACCACAATATATTTTTAAAGCACGCCGTGTTTTCGATAACATGAGGCGAAATTGATGCAGCCGTTTACGCAAGCGTGTTACCAGGCTGCAAGTGATACACTGCGTTATTTAAAAAAAAAAAAAAGGAAAAAAAAACCACCAAAAACCCACCCGAAAATAGATGCACAGCACACGCCTGCAAGTGGGGCTTTGACATTTTATATCCCAGCTTTCCTTCATCGTATCAGCAGCGATTACAGCATCCCGCAGCCCTATTTCCCGAAAATTAACAATTTTGCCCAGACCTGGCTTACATTACATTACCTGTAAGCAGCTTACATTACATCTTTATTTGCTGGAGTGTCCATTAGAGCCCATAGGTGAGCGGTTTTATTAAAAAAACCGTCATTTTTTCTCAAGAGGTTATCCCGTTTTAAAGGTGGCTTATTGACCTCGGTGATTTACCACTGGGAAAAAAGCTGGAAGGAGGAGGAGGAGGGGGGAATAGCTCCTAAAAATTAATAAATCCCTTAATTCTCCGTGCGGCTAAACTTTCCCCAACAACCCACCCCATTTCTGAAAATAGATGCACAGCACACGCCTGCAAGTGGGGCTTTGACATTTTATATCCCAGCTTTCCTTCATCGTATCAGCAGCGATTACAGCATCCCGCAGCCCTATTTCCCGAAAATTAACAATTTTGCCCAGACCTGGCTTACATTACATTACCTGTAAGCAGCTTACATTACATCTTTATTTTGCTGGAGTGTCCATTAGAGCCCATAGGTGAGCGGTTTTATTAAAAAAACCGTCATTTTTTCTCAAGAGGTTATCCCGTTTTAAAGGTGGCTTATTGACCTCGGTGATTTACCACTGGGAAAAAAGCTGGAAGGAGGAGGAGGAGGGGGGAATAGCTCCTAAAAATTAATAAATCCCTTAATTCTCCGTGCGGCTAAACTTTCCCTCACAGCCCAGCCGGAGGAATATACTTTAATCTCCTTTATCGGATTGCTTCGTCCGAGGCTAAGGCGATCGGCCTCCACCCGGCGTTTTAAGGGCACTACGTTTTTGTAGAGAAAAAGAGAAGTAAGCAAGAAAAGGGAGGGTATTTGCCTGACAAAAGGGGGAGGAGGAGGCCGGGGGCTGCCCCTCACGGCCCGGCCCCGCCGACTCCGGCTCCACAGCGCCGCCTCGCCCGCG
>NW_008794443.1:415056-416138 GCF_000699145.1 Aptenodytes forsteri
ATCGTCCCCTCATTCCCCTCATGGCGCAGCTCGCCGGCACGGACCCCTGAAATGATGGCTTTTTTCCTCCTAGCGTGAAGATTTTTGGCCCAGAATTGCTCTTTCCACACGCCCCCCCTCATCATCGCCACACGCACCCTAAGGTGGGTAGTTTTGTGCCTAATTCTTTCTCTTCCACCGCTTTTCTACTTCGCAGGGGTTGAAGCCACTAGCTCCCGCTCGCCTCACGGCATGGAAAATACCCAAACGCGCTTTAAAAAAAACACACCAAAAGCCAACCCCAAAACACCCGAGGATTGATTTATCTTCAGAGCCGGAGTGGCTCGGGGAAGAAGCCGTCGCCGCTCGCCTTGCTCCTCACGACAACCTGCCCGCCATTCGGTTAATTAAAAGCACGTACTTGGTGTGATCAGACGTGGTAATACCGTAAAAAAAAATAATACCCCGTAACATCCAAACGCTCGTTGTTGGAGGCTGCAGCCAAGGTACCATGTACGCTTTTTTAATGTATTTTTTTAATGTTGCCTTACCTTTTTTTCTGCACCACAGTGTTGTTACAGGCTACGTTATAACATTGCCCCCCTCTTTGTTAAAAACCACATGCCTAAATATACTACTATTTTTCCTGGAATTACAGATTTAGGCCCATACAGATGCTCTTTTATTTCTACATATATAGAAATATTTCTGTATATTTAGTAGATATTTATATATCTATATATGTATCTCCTTTTTCCAGGGGTGGAAATTTGTGCCTGAATGTTTTATTTGTTCCACAGAGATGTAGATTTTCCATGGGAGATTTGGGGAGGACTTTTTTTTTTTTTTTAATTAAAAGAGGAAAAAATACACCCAAAAAACCAACAATAAAAGAGAACCAAAAAGAAAAAAAAGGCACACAAAAACAAACCCCAGTAACTGAAGCTGCAAATGCAATCAAATAGTCCGGATCAGACAATTCATTGCAACAAAAAGAGAGGACAAATTAGTTCAACTGAAATGGCAGGGCTTTGCTGTAGATCCGGGAGGAGGGATCAGCTCCTTTATCCCACAAAAACCCCCCCCCCCCCCCCCCCCCCCCC
>NW_008794443.1:416442-422286 GCF_000699145.1 Aptenodytes forsteri
GCTTGGCTGCTAATTCCAGAAGTTTCTACGGGGGAGGGGAGCACCCACTGCGGAGCCTTTGCCGCAGCGCCGGGCAGGCGTGGTCCCTGCCGCCGGGGGAGGAGGAGGAGGAGGAGGATGCAAGGGATGCACCACCTCTCCCTGCCTTCCCTCCCCGGCTAACAGCCTCTTTCCAAGACTCTCACCCTTGCTAGATTCACCCTTGCTAGATTTCCCCATCCTTGAAGAGGGTGCTGGGAGGTGTTTGCAAGGGTTTGTTTTTTTTTTTTAAATCTTTTTTTTTTCCTCCCCTTTTGCTAAATAAATTAAAAGCAGAGATATTTCCTGATGGAGATGGATGAGGCTGGGCTCGCAGCAATGGGGTTGCTCGCTCGCACGCACTGCTGCAGCCTTGATCTGGCGTAGCGAGGGTACCGATGGCAGAAGTGACCTTTCCCAGGCAGTGGGAGGGAGGCTTTTCCCCCGCCCTGACATGCTCCCGCTTGGAATTCATTTTTAAATAGCAGGGCTATTATTTTTTATTTTCTTTCCCCCTTCCCCTTAAAGAACAGCTTGCTCTTTCAGTGATTTTTTTTTTTCTTGGCAGCCTGTGGGTTGAAGCTTCCTCATGATCTTTTTTTTGTGTGTGTGTGTGTGTTTTGAATTGTGTTTTAAAATTGCCCAGCTGGAGACAAGTCTTGATTAGAGCTGGAACAATAGCTCCATTTTATTAATAATGGGAAGGATTTACAATCCTACAGCACCTTCCTTGGAAGGCTTTCAAAATCATTTGCAAACACAAATTTAAGATTTCACATCCCTTGTCTGTGAGGTGGGTAAGTATTTTCATGGTGCCACCACCAAAAATCACATTGGTGGCAAATCTGGATTTCTGAGTGCTTTAAAAAATGACAGATTTGGTGGGTTCTAGGGCTGCAAAGCAAAGCTGGGAAGGGGGGGATGTTGGTAAGTGTGCCTGGCCGTAACCTAAATCTGTTCAGTGCTCTCTGTAGATGCAGAGTATTTTGCTACGTCCTGGGAACTGGGCTGTTACTTCTCTGCCTGCTCCATGCAGATGACCCTTCCTTCTTGCTCTTTGCCAGAGTGAAGCTGTGGACTTGCCTGCTTGTCAGTAAACATCTGCTTATAGATTTTTTTTTTTTTAATTCATTACCTTTTTGTAGTCCCCAAGTGACCTCCTTTAGTGCTGGCTCCGCTGTGGTTGGACCACAGCTTTGCATTAAAGCAGGCTTGCTAGCGCTAATGTGTCTCCCTGCGAGCCGGAATGACCTTGCTTGAGGGACTGGGCCCACCGAGCTAATGCAGATGCTCCGCTTCGATTACAGAACCCTGCACGCCGCTTTTTCCCAGCACATCCCTTCCCTGACCCAGGTAGCGCAGGGGCATGTTGCAATATTATGGGTGAAAGCTGTCTTCTGCCTTACTTTTTTTCCTTTTTTTTTTTTTTCCCTCCTTCCCAGGGAAATACAGGATTGTTTGTGTAACCCCTCTCCACAGCAGATACCTTCTTTGTAAGTATTGTAAACACGCAGCGATCTAAGAGCTGTCCGGGCAGTCGGATCTGGCCTTGCCGAGGAGCGTAAGGCACAGTGCTCTGGTTGTGTAAGGGTGTGTTGTACACGGGCCACAGAAACCCACAATGTTTCTGTGGTTACTCCTGTCTGGATAGCATGAGTAGGTCCCAGGGCTTCCCCTTCCCACCGCTTACTATTTCGCAAAAGCAAAGGCTGGTGCTTCTGGAAAAAGCTCTGCCTTGTGGCCTTAAAAAAAAAAAGAATAAAAACTGCTGTGGATTAGTCATCCTTATTTTTAAAGGAAGCTGTGTTTGCCAGTCCTATCTGTATAATGCATGTGCGTGTGAGATATTAACTATTAGCTTTATTTGCAAAGGCTGGTAATGTGCTCTGGTCGCTGCTCTTTGGAGCAGTGCCACCGAGGCTCCGTCGAGCTGCTGCTGGCAGGTGGAAAAACAGTCCAGCTTTTTGTACCCTTCCCTCCATTTTCCTTTTTCAGTGCTGGTATCTCTGCATTGGCAGGTGTGGAAATGTAGAGACCGTAACGACAGTAAGCAAGGACAGATGAGCTGTCTTCTGGGGTCACTTCCAACTCCAGAGAAGAAACCCTGGTGATTAATTTTTTTTTTTTCTTGCCTGTGGTAGCTTTTACTCTAAGCTCCACTGTATCTTGTGGGAAGACTGAGTTTGACCCTTTTGGATGCTAAAAATGGTACTGTTTTTAAACCTTAGTGTTTTTTTCCCTTCGCTGCGGTCACGTAGAAGAGCAAGCCGTGCAATTAAAATGGTATGGCAAAGGACAGCTCCCTCCCCCTTTCCCCTTTCAAAAAAACCTTCCAGAGTTGTGTGCTCTTGAACTGCTGCATAGGCAGAAAACATACAATGCAGTTGTCAGCATTGTGCTGATGTGTGGCACATTTAAAAAAAAAAAATACTCACAAAAGGGGTGGGGAGAACGGTTGCCTCCAGAGAGTAAAACTGTGGGGCCCCTTTCCCTACAAGTGAACAGATCTACATGCGGTAGTATATTATTCCTAATTTTGCTCAGGCAAAGGCAATGGGCTAACGTCGGAGGGAACGTTGCAACGTCCTGAATTGCATTGGTGAAGATCAGGGTCCCCTTGAACTGTTTTTTTTTTTTTCTGTGAATTTGCTCCCGCGAGATGCTGCCGTTTTATTACTTGATTCCTCAAAGTTGTGCTCGCTCACCGGGAAGAAGGAAAACGCTTCCTTACTGGGTGCAATTTCTTTTGTTGTGTTGCAAAAGGTAATAAAAAGCACCTGGTGCCGGTCTCTCCTAGGTCACACATGACTTCAAGGCGCAGAGTCCCGGCAGTCATTAGCACGCAAGGAGTGTTAGGTATCGGCGCCTTCTCGTTAGCCTCCCTTAATGAGAATATTGGCATCGGTGTCGCATGAATGCCTCTGGCTGACCGGCGGAGAGGCCCTGCCCTGCTAAGCTGGAGCAACACCTTAAGAGAAACGCCGTGATTTCACTGCCAGTGAGGCAGTCTGGTTGCTGCAGTGATTTGTAGCACGGCTATGACTTTATGCTTTTCTGGCAAAAATTTAGCGGAGGGTAAGTATGAGGTGTCCGGGCCAGATTTCATACCGTGCTCCCTGCGGTGGAGAGCTGGGGAAAGTTGGTGTGTGGTGTACGTGAAAATTGTCAATAGCTCCTGTGCCTGAAGCCTCGTCTGTACTTGAAATAAACCAGCGTGGACAGGGATATTAATTTTATTCTCTCGTTAGGGATATGTTGGTTTGGAGATATGCCTCGTGCTCATCAGAGGCCTTTGCTGGCATAGACATATGGTGGACGAAGAAGCTGGCTGTTTGGGACGTTTCCATGTTTTTCAGGTTGGCACACCCTGTGGGACTCGGAATTGCTTTTCTTTGGCAGTTTAGGATAAACGAGTGAGAATTACCTTGGGAGTGCTGAACTTTTACCACCCTCTGCTTTGGACTGAAGAGTTATTAGAACTACATCCATGAGGTTTCCAAGCTAAACAAAACCTGAATTTCCGGTGCCAAAAAGCAAGCGAGCGATAGAAACCTCCGCTCCTCCTCCATAATGGCGGAAACCGCAATCTTTCAAGCTTTCCTTTTATCCCAAAGAGTTAAAAAGCTGCATCGTGAGGTCTGCAGAGGTAAAATGAAAGCCAAAGCTCGCCGAGAAACCGGTCTCCTGTGCTGTATTGCTGGAGAGGTTTTCGAGCGCAGCAGGTCTCGATGCGCAAGTATTTTTCTTTTGTGCTTTCCTCTGAAGTGAAAGAGCAATGACCGTGCAAACGTGCTCCGTTTAAAACACGGTCAAGTTGTTTCGGTATCAAAATGGTGTTTGGCGAAACAAAAGCTCTGACGGTGGCTGGCTCAGTGTTTATTTTGGGGGTGCCAATCAATCTGATGGGGAATGTGGGGAAGAGCAGCCTTTAGGTCACAGGTTTGGACTGTGGGTTTTGTGTTAAACCCTTGTCCTGCAACATCTCCAGCGTAATTTCTGTGATTTTTCCTGGGCATTGCACGCGGGACCTTTACGTAGAGGCCATACAGCAACTGGGTGTTAAAAATGGCAAAGTACAGGTGATCTATGCAGTCCTAGGGGATTTATATCCTTTGCAGTTGTCATGTTTGGGTATCAAATCACGTGGGGCTGGCTTTTTTGGGTTTGGTTTTCTTTGTTTTTCCCCTAAAATGTAATATTTTGCAGCCTGGAAGACTGAAGTCCTCTCTGTCTAGCTGGTGAAATGCCCCGTGTTTGGGAAGAACCCTTGTGAGGTGAGCAGGTACAGCTCTTCGGTATGTGGTCGCACAGAAGTGGGGGGGCAAGGGGAGGCAGGGCAGAAGCCGGCACTGCGATATTTTTCCCAACAACAGGCAAAAAAATAGGTATTAGTTCTAATACATCTACTATACAGCGACCAAGAGTAAGCTCTTTTGCAGTCTTGTGACGGCACATGGTGTTTTGGTTGCGTGGCTCAGCAATCGCACTGTGCTCTGCTGCTGAAGAAATGTCTGTTTTTGTATAGCAAAGTATTTTGAAAACAGAAGTGTGCTTTTATATCTATACAAATGGGTTCAGTGTCAACTGAATTCCAAGGGCTCCTGAGCTGTGTTTACTGTGCTGCAGAAGGTAACTGGTGCTAACCCACCGGTTACAGTGGCGGTATTTTGTGGCAGCTCCCATCCCCGGTGCTGTGTGGGTAAGAACGCCACCGTGAAGTCTAGCAGGGAAGAGTGTTTGAAAATAAATTACTAAATACTGCGTTTCAAAAACGTGAAGGGAGTTTTCCGGACAGAGTCATCTCGTCGTGAAGATTTGGAGCACTGACCCTCAAAGAGGAAAGAACCAAAATCGGTAGCTTTATTAATACAAATCCTATACTTTGTGTTGCTTAGGATCCAGAACCAGGCTTCGTGTTCAAAACGTTATCAACGTGTGAGCCAATATCCTCTGTCTTGGCAACAGATGAGCCCAAATATCAAACAGCACCAATTCCTTCTTGGAGAAAATTATCCGTTGCATAAAACGTAATGGGTAAGCAATAAAATTAGGCCAGTAATTCAGGCTGGCTTAAAAATGAGATAAAAGCCTAGCTGGCAATTTGATATTCAGCTGCCATACTGTCATTTTAATAAATACAGTCAATGAGCAGGAAAGGCACGTAAATACATTTTATAATTACAAGATGGTGGCTGGAGCTGGCCGGCTCGAACAAAGAAACACTCCGAGTGTTTCTGGTGATGTCTGAGGGCTCTTGTCTGGGTAACCTACTGTTTTTCTGTAAAAAGCAAAGAAAGCTGGATGTGTACTGGACGCTGGTGGGGATAATCATTGCGTGCTGCTAACACGACCGCTCTAATCCATGCGAGTCCCCGGTCGATGTAGCTGGCCGATGTCCCCAGCTACGGGGAGAGGCGTAATGCCTCCCTTCCCCACCTCCAGCTGCACTGCTGCGAGCACGAAACGCAGAGCTTTTGCTAAGCCAGAACCAAGTATAGGAAGTTACGGTCTTAGCAGATAGAGCTCTGGTTGCTGTCCTTGTTCGGTATCTGATCTTTGCTTTTTTAAATGTTTGGCAAGCAGTCCCGGCGACGCATGGCAGCGAGCTCCACCACTTGAGAAAGATGCTGCGTTAAAAATGTACAAACTTGCCTTTTCAAGTGTTGTCCACTCGCTTCTATTAATTGATGTTTCCTCCACAAAGTGAGGCTGTCTCTGGCTGTTTGTGTGGACCCCAAGGATGTTTTCTGATTCTCCTGCCCTTTCCCCCCCCCCCCCCCCCAAAATCTCCTCTCCTTTCACGCACCTGCCACCATATTCTCCCCT
>NW_008794443.1:422449-425405 GCF_000699145.1 Aptenodytes forsteri
GGCCCTCCCCCCCCCCCCGCCTCTAAACTGGAGAGCTGCTAACTTTATTAGCTCCTTATATGGCAGCACCATTTTCTCACGCCTTTAATGGCTCTCTTTTGATCTGTCCTGTTCTTGCTTTGCTTTTCTTGACGTGAACACGGTGTTCAAGCTGAGATGGGTCTATAACCTGCTCCCTCATTAATATATGACCTGGCATTTTAATCCTCTCCAAGTGCCGATAAGAAACGTCCAGCTGCTAACTTTATTAGCTCCTTATATGGCAGCACCATTTTCTCACGCCTTTAATGGCTCTCTTTTGATCTGTCCTGTTCTTGCTTTGCTTTTCTTGACGTGAACACGGTGTTCAAGCTGAGATGGGTCTATAACCTGCTCCCTCATTAATATATGACCTGGCATTTTAATCCTCTCCAAGTGCCGATAAGAAACGTCCAAATGTTTTAACTGCGGGGTTGGCCGAGATGCCCGGAGATAGCTGGGTTCTCGGCTACACCCACTGCGGGGGCATGAGTAATTTAAATTGCGCCTTGCGGTGCACCAGACCCTGCCCTTGCGTGTCCTGAAGGCTGAGGGCCATCGGGCGATGGAAAGCAGCTGAAGGCCCCTGTTCCTCAGCTGTTTGCCCCTCTGGGAAGGGTCGCAAGCAGGGATGCGTGTCCGTGTCTCGCCCCTGGATGCTCATCCTGTTGTCACCGGTGGCAGGACAGTGGGCTGGTATGAACGCTCGTCCATTCGGCAGTGGCAAGGATGGCGTTGGTTGCTGCCACGTAAGACCGGTCCTTCGTCGAGGCCCCTTTGGCCTGCTGAGGGGACGGTTATGCTCGCTCTGGTCTCTAGCCTGTGTCTGTGTCCTTTAAAATCTCCGAACGAGTTGGAGGGATCCGGTTACAGCGGCATCGCCTGAGTGCGGTCGCGTGTTGCAACTGGGAACAGCTTTCCCCCCAGAGCGTTTGAAAAGCATCGGGATGGTCCAGAGCTTCGTTTTGCGTCACCGTCCGGGCTTTGTGCTCCTCTTCCGCCTGGCTTTCATGTAAACGGAGCCCTTCAAGCACTCGCCTCAACTGTCTCTTCTGTCAACAGAGTCGATGGCTTTGTTTGCAATCCGTGGGTGTCCCTCCCGGCCAGCCTGCCTGCAAGATGGCCGTGTGACAGCAATGACCCCGCGTGAGGTTTCTTTGAAGGACCTGGGAGCCGACGCGGTTTTCTCATGTCCCTCAGAGGTGCCACCCTAGCAGGGAGGGAGGGGAAGAACGGCTGGAAGTGCTGTCGCAGCAAGCACGCTCGATCGGAGAAGGGAGAATTCGGCATCGAAAAGCCGTTCGATGCGTTGTTTGGGTTTCTTCCTCTCCAAAATGGATGCCTGTAGAGCCCGTTAAAGGTATAGACACGTAGTGACTGCTCTTTGGGCTTCTGACCAGTTAAAACAGAAAGCTAAGCCCATTTCCACGGAGAGGAAACGTGCGGTGGAAAGTGCTGGTGGAGCGCATTGGCGGTGCGTTTTCTCGTGCGCACGTGGCTCCATCACGTGTTTTAAATAATAAGACGTTTTGCGTGCAAAGAGTTGTTGGTGCTTTGTTTTTTTTTTTTTTTTCTTTTATTAATCAGTAGATCTCAGTTTGGCGGAGCAGCGTAACGCCCGTCATCGCTGGGGAAACTGTGGCACGGGGCTGTGAAGGGATGGGCTCACAGCCACCCGGCGGCGGTAGAATTGGGGATAAGACTCGGGTCCGCCAAGGCTTGAGCCGATGTGCGTCAGAGGTCTGATTAAATCAAGAGATTTGCATGTTTGTTAAGCCACCTATAGCTTGATGACTTTGACCAGTTGTCGAGGTGGACTTGGGTGGCAAAGGCAGCGAAGCTGAGCGCCGCTCGCCCCGACAAATAAAACGTGTTTTCAGTCAATAGAAGAGCGCCGTCAGGAGGCTTTGGCCAAGGAAAATACTGAAACGTCGGGCTGCTCTCTCTGGTGGAAGCAGCTAACCGGCTTCCAAAAAAAAAAAAAAAAAGCACTCGTGGCCCTGGGTGCATGTTTGGTTTTATCCTGACCTCGAACTGCTCGGACTCTCGCGGTGGTAATCGCTTGGGCATTTTCCTTTTCGGGCATAGAAATAGGCGTTTTTATCTGCGCAGAGGCACATTTTGGTGGAAAACCAAGACTCTCCGGGTTGAAAAACGTTTAGCTCCACATTGCGGAGCCGACTTTCGAGCAGGGAGGGGGTGCAACACGCGAGTCGGTTAACTTCTGCAAGCAGGGTAATATTCGCAACGAGGATTTTCTTCACCCCATCTTAATTAAAGAGCTCTGCAAAAACCCCGGGGGAGGAGAAGGGGGGTGACTCCCGCCGTCGGGGGGGTGGGGGATTCGGCTGCGAGTTTCTTTTGCGCCGTTCTCGGGGCAACGTTGGCCTCCCCGTTTCGGCGGAGGGGAAGGATTTTGGGCAGCCCGGAGGATTCGGTGACCTCGCTCGCCGCCAGCCCCGCTCGGGGTCGCCGGTAGCTCTGAACTTTGGAGCCATCGCGGATAAACAGAGCCGGTAGCTCTACTTTGGAGCCATCGCGGATAAACAGAGCTACGGGCTCCCCGAGTAATCCTTCCCTTGCTCCTGCCGATTGCGTCGAGGCAGCGAGCTGGGTTCTCTTTCCCCCGGGGGGGTAAGGGCGGTTTGGGCCTCAGGGCGGAGGAGACCCTCACGGCCCCCCACCTCTCGGTGGGGGTTGCGGGTTTCAGGGCCAGCAAGGGCGCTGCGATGCCCAGCGGGGACCCCCCCTCCCCGCTGCGGGCCGCCCCCCCCCCCGGATCACCCGCCGCCAGCCTCCAGCCTGGGTGCAGACGGGGTGCTGGGCGCCAGCGGGACCTTGCCCTTGCGCTGCAGCCCCCCCTTTATTCTTTGCACGGCACCCCCTTTATGTTTCCCGTTGCAGGCCGCCCCCCTCCACCGCGCTCCCCGGGCGCCGT
>NW_008794443.1:426106-427118 GCF_000699145.1 Aptenodytes forsteri
GGAAAATAAGGAAAAAAATCCATTAAAAAAATTAAAAAAGGGGGTGGGGGGAGGAATGTGGGGGGACGGTGGCTCCCGCGGCCTGTGGAGAGGAGGAGGAAAACAAAATCGCTGTAAATAACTCCCGCGCCATGGCGAGGATCGTCCGCAGAGGGCTGGCGGCGTGGACGGAGCTGCGGGGAGACCTGCCGGAGCGGAGGAAAATATAATAATAACGACGACTGAAAATAAACCACAGAAAGACGGAGGAGCAGCGTGTTGAAGCTCGGCTTTCTGCACGGAGTGGATTTCATGCCGAGGGGGGTGCGCGGTGTCTCGGAGGCAGCCTTAAGCCTGGCCATCTTGCTTCTCCGTTGCCTTTTTTTTATTTTATTATTAGTCAACGTTTGGAGTTTTCTCTTTTTATTTCCCCCCCCTTTTTACTGTGTTTTCCTTCGTCTGGAGCCACCCCGGCCCTGAGGATGCTGCGTCCCGCCGAGGTGCGGCAAACGGTGGGAACCGAAGCGCCTGCAGCTGCAAAAACGTGACTCTAAAAATCACACAAATCCACGAAGAAAACGCCTCGCTCCCCGGATCCCTCCACGCGGCAAGCACTCTGGACTCCTTATTATGTTGTTTGGTTGTTTTTTTTTTTTTCCCTCCCTTTTTTTCGTTGCATAGATTAATCCTGCTCATAAGGAAGTAGTAGCTGTTTGCATGGTTGTATTTTTTTTTTTCTCTCCTCCCTTCGTCTTTCCGTGCGGGGAGGAGGAGGCTTCTCCCCCGCCGGCTCAGCAACACCTTTTTCCTCGGGAAATGCTCTCGCACGAAGTTGATGCCCGGCACCCCACGCTGGAAGCTTTTTTTTTAGGGGGGAGGGGAAGAAGAAGGTAACTGGTAACAGGGTGGCTGCTCAGCTCATGGTTGTTTTAACCACCACCCCACCACCACCCCCCCCGAAAAAAAAAAAGGGATTTTGAAGCTTCCTTTAATCTTCCTGCGTTGGAAAAAGTACGGAGCGTCCTTAATAATG
>NW_008794443.1:427313-455239 GCF_000699145.1 Aptenodytes forsteri
GTGCCAGGCGGTCTCCAAAATGGCGGCGGGGCCCCGGTTGGGGCGGGGGGGAAGCTGGGGTCACCCCGGGGGTGCGGGGAGGAACCCCCGGAGGTCTCCTCCATGCTCCTGGCCTGAGCTGCAGCAGCAGCAGCAAAATCCCGTCCTGGCATCATCAGCACTCAGGAATTCCCCTATTTTAACTGAGCTTCACCTTTTTATTTTCTCCCCTGAGCCTGGAATCGCTGCTCCGTCCATGGCAGCGCGCGGGATGGTGATTCTGCATTCGAGGTGGTTTGTCGCGTCCGTCAGTCCAGGTTACGTGTCCCAGCGTTGTACAAAGGCAGGGTTTTCGGGGAAAGAAAACCCGCTCCGGGGTTGTTTGTTGCAGGCATAGCTAGCTGAAGGAATAGGCACTCAAAAGTGGAAATTTGACATTCCTGGGTCTTATTTTGTCCAGTCCTCCTCCTTTTGTAAGATGTATTAAAGCAGGAAAAAAGTTGCTATGGTACTGTTGCTTAGAGATGGATGGGAAAAAATGGCAGGCGCTGAATTGTTAATTACCTTTTTTGGTTGTTTTTACCTTTGTGAGTTTCCATCAGAGGTTTGGGAAGGAGATGTGCAGCCAGGCAAACCCCCCCCCCCATTTCTGCAATTTGTCACGGTTTTTCAGAACTGATTTTTAACCGGGATTTGTGTGTTCGGGTGAGGTTGATCTCATGCAAGTAAACACAGTTAAAATATGCTTCAAAACATTTGGCTGTGGGTGCAGGTACTAATGCACGGAGGAAATGACACGCCGCCTCCGTAGCCCTTTTGGGGATGTAAACACCTGAATATTTGTGGCTGTGAAAGGGGTAAAGGGGTATATGTTGAGTCGGGTTTCAGGCTCGATGTATAGGTGCTGTAGGTGGACAATGGAGCAAGGCTTCCTTTGTATGCTGGTACTCGCCTGGGGGAAGGGACACGTTACACAAGGATTGCATGGCGTGGTGGGTATGTGGTGGAGGTGGGATGTGGAAGGCTCCCTCCTTGGAAAGGACAATTCAGTTTGGAGAGAAAGTCTTTTCAGATGGAGCTGGGCTTGGCGAAACCCAGTTCCCACCCATCCCCCAGCCTGAGAATAGGGTGAAGAGCATGCGGAGAGGCTGAGCCACGGCAGCAGGAGGAAGAATTTGGGGGAATATCACTTAAAATCGTAGCTCCGAGGGCTGGGGAATAGTGTTACCTCTAAAGCCTCTGTGCAACCCACAGGAGTGTTTGTTTTTCCACTTTGCTTAGGAAATACTGTGATTTCCATATTAAAGCCTATACGCAAGCGGTCTTGCTGTTGCACAGTCTCTGCTAGGGGCAAGTTTGAGAAACACAACCATTTTCTTTCTAAAGAAGCAAAAATTCAAGGAAGACTCCTAAAACTTAAAACCCAGCAGATGTATTCAATGTGAGGGGTTTGCTGCTTCCCCTCTCCCCCTTCAATTAACCAGTTACTGTGGGAACCTTGCTTGGGTTTGCAGTCTCACAAGTAATTCTTTTAAGGGATGAATTTAGATGAAAGAGGCGTTTTGCAGAAAGTGTATTTTTTTTTTTTTTCAAAACGCTCCTGATTGGTTTTGTTTAGTGTGAATTGAAATAACACTCTGTGCTTATGAATTCTCCTCTCAAATGAGAGAATATTGCAGCTGGTCTCAAAAAGCGCTGGCTTATGTGAGCAGTGTTACTCTTTTTCCTTAAAAGCCCTTTTTTAAATCTATTGTCTTGATATTAAAGGGGATTGCAAAAGAATGATTTTCTGTGCATTTTAACAAGTTGAAATTGTTACGGGCTTTCTGTTTTGTACCCAGATACTCCCTTTTTAAAAACTTCTTTCTAATGTGCTGTATTTTCTTTCAAATGAGTTATTAAGGCATTCCTGAATACGAAAGCAATCGGTGCCAGGATTGGAGATCTGCTGTTAAGATGGAATAAGCAGCGAATCTGTGTTAGGACATGGGAAATGAGAGCTTGGCGCTCAGGGAAGCGGTGGTAGCAATCATTTGGGTTCACCTAATTAATGCTGTCTTGACTAGCAGGAAAAAAGTCATTCACCATCATTGAAACAGATGCTCGGCAGCTTGCAGAACAAGGCGACTAAATATAGTAACAGTTGTCCCCAGCACAAGTGCTGGACTTCCATCTTCCTGTTCCCCCCACCCAACGGCCGCCCCTTCCAAATCCCCCCCCCCCCCCCGTGTTTTCTTCCAGTTATCTGAAAGAACATGGCTTTGTCCTTTTATTGGTGTTTTAAAGGGCAAGAGGAGTAAAAGCCTCTTAATTATGAACCATGTGACTTTGGTATGCCATCTCCTATTCTGTGGGGGAATTAAGACATTCAGAGAGGCAACCAAGACCAGGAGAAGCGCCGGGCTTCAGGAAACAAACGTGCTCCTTTAAAATCGCTAGAAATAAGTTGCAGATCCGAGCAGTCTTGGAGAAGACAAAATAACTGTTAAGGTTTCTTTTGGGAAAATGTGCTTTTCTGGCTTCACCTTGTTCTGATCTCTGTTTTGAGTAGATGCATAGGATACCTTCAGGAGACGTGGTGTGCATTTTAAACACAACTGCTCTGAGGAGTTGCTCTGCAAAAAACTGGCATAATGGGGAGTGCATGTTTGTTTTCAATAACTTCTAGAAAACATTTGGTCAGTTCACAAGAAATTGTTTTGTCTTGATGGCTGGGAGTGTGAATTCAGCCTGGGAGCGTGAAATCTCCATGCTTTCTGCTCTGTACATCACCGCTACGGACAAAGGTGGGGTAGAGGGATCTTGGTCAGCTCTTCTACAGATTGTGTGCGGGGCAGGGCAGTTAAGATTGCTGCTGGTGTGCTGGCTTTGAGCACTGAGAAGAAAAACCTCCGTGTCTATTTAGGATGATGGCTGCTAGGACAGCACCCTTTCTGTGCCTTTTTCCCACGTGTGACACCGGCAGATCTTGCAGTGCCTTTCCGCGGGAACAGGCTTGAATCGGAAGTAACAGTGCTCCGGTTTTTCTAGTAAAACTCTCAAATATGTTCCCAGGGTTTTATTGCTTATAATAGAGTAATAGTTCTTGGATATCACTTAGGATGCAGACACATGGATGGTTATACTGAATCAACCTTGTGTATAGAATTCTCTATCCAGATGTATTTTTATTTTAGGAAAATACAGAAGTGAGGCTACAGAATGAACTATTCCTGTTTTCTTTCTCGATTCGTATCATTTTTAAGTGATGGTACTTTCATAGATGAGGTACTAGCCTTTTTAGTTCAGAGCCTTTGAAGGGAAGGGGAAGGCAAAATTTACGCCCGTGCTTTGCTGAAGCAACGTCTAGAATATTGGGCAGTATCGGGACTTCTTTGTGCTGCGTTTTACAAATACCTCCAGTAAGGTAATCTTAGTTTTGCAGAATATAAAACCCAAGAAGATGATGGGAGGGCGTTTGGTTGGGGGATTAGGGCAAGGGGGTTAAATTAATTGCCCAGAATCAGAAGGGAAAGAAAGGCGTGGAAAACACTTGGTGAGTCCTGCCTGTTCGAGTCTCGGTCGGTTCCTAGTGAAAGTCAGCCCTGCAGCAGGCATAGGTTAATCGTTTGGGTGGCTAACTGGGGAGATGGTGGTGCTGGTTCTGATGGTGGCTCGCGTCTTTGTTTTCCGCTAGACCCCCTTAAATAGTTCTGATCCTGGCATAAATTCACCGAGCGCCATAAAGCAGCACAGGCATCACCTTTGTGGTGTACCGGGGTGTTATCGAGCAGTGTTTGTCTGCAGTCACCTACTTCTTCCCCTGAGACTGAGTCACGTGGAGGACGGCTCCTCAACAGTTTAAGATTCATGAATCCTCCGGCTGCTCTGGATTCTGTTCTTTGCATGCACTTGAGGTGGCGGCTTGTTGACGCCACGCTGGCCGAGGAAATGCCTATATAATTATTTCAAAGAAACTTAATGAAAAGCCGCGAAGAGCATAGATTTGGACTAAGCTTCTATTAAGTGTTTTTATACGCTGAGCCCTGTTAGAAAGATAAGTTGATGTCACTTGGTTACAAAATTCTGTCATCTGCTGAGCCTTTCTGGCATTGTTTCTTCTCTGAAGTTTCTTCAAAGGTCCTGGCTGTGTTTATTTGTCATTTAATGAGAGCAGCTTCTGTTGTCGCTGAGAGCCGCTCCAAAGTGGCGTTGGCTTTTGGTATTTCTTGCCCTTACTCTAAATTCCTTTGGTACGATGATAAAGTAGTCCTAGTGCCCTTTCTCGCAGATTGCAAGAAAGCAGACTCACGTGTTGAGAACTTACCAGTCCTTGTGAGGCTTATGCAGGTATTAAATCCATTCATCAAGTTAGAACAGGTGGTGAGAAAAGGCTTAAATTTGTTTTGTGATAGCCTTGTTGACTGTGGGTTTTTTTTTTCCTTCCCCTCGCTTTTCATAGGACACAAAGTCATGCCAAGTTCTCCGGCAAATGACCTTATTGCTGTCTTAAGGTGTGTCCAAAATTAGGTTGTTGTCTTCGCTGAGGGCGAAGAGGTGCTAGCTGGCTTTTCATAAAAAAGGAAGTAAATATCCAAATGAGTAGAGGGCAGGTTGCAGATTTTGGACGAGTCAGTGAGTCAGGATGAACCTGGGGCTCCTCGGGAGTTTTGTTTTCATGAGCTGAAGTGTCGCAACTGCAAGCTGTCTCGCTGTTGCGGTGGTTTCACACTGTTGTCAGCTTGTGAAGAAGAGGAGGAGATGCCTTCTGCACACAAAGATGCACCTGAGAAATAACGACTACCAAAACAAGGTCTTGAAGATGTTTGGGAAGGGGTAAAACTGAGGGTCACCCCTCTTGGCTGGCTTTAGACTACTAAAGGTTTCAGAGAGTTGCTGGCAACAAGGGTTTAAGTTGTCAAGCTGCTGGGGTGGATATGTTCTGGTTTTGGTAGCTACCAAAAATAAGCACTTGTGAGATATTTTGCTTGTGTTTTTTATTAAGTTCAGTGAACTTGCTGAGGTCTGAGAATGCCCTGAAACCGAAGACTGCAAGGGCAAACATTCCTAAACAATGAACTGAGGAATAAACTAGAAAATATGATTACTCTTCATAATAAGATTTTGAGTTTAGCTGCATCTTCGGCATGCCGATTTAGAAATCTCGTGGGAGGAATATGAGCCTGAAGATGGAAATTCACGGTGTACAACCAGCCTCGCGGCTTACCTTTGCACAAGTCTTTGTAGTGTTCCGAAGACTATTTGAACAGTTAATGAAAATCAGACAAAAGCTGCTTTTTTTTTTTTCCGTTGGCAGAGCTAACAAGTCAGTAGTGTTTCCCACTTTGTACACGTTGGGGTAATGCAGGAGCTTTTGCCTTTCTGGCTGCCTGGGGAGTAATGGCAGCTCTGGTCTCCTCAAGTCTGAAAAAATGTCTCCAGTGCTGTTCTGCAGTGATATATTAAGATGTGATGATGGCTTCTGTACGATGAATAGAACACTGCAACTGGTTTGGTTTCTGCATTTCCATAGTTACTGTTTAACCTGCTAACACTGTGTAATCGTCCTGTGCAACCTGTAAAATCCTGCAGTGTGAAGATAACGTGCTTTAATAAAAGAATAAACATTGTTACAGACTTTTCATAAATACACCAGGATATATTCCAGGGCCTGCTGCAATCTGATCTGTTAGCAGGATAGACTGAATATGAAGGCAGTGTCCCTGAACTCGGTTGAAACAACATCCTTCTCAGGACGGATTTTTTGGAAGTGTGTCCTGTAGCATTGCATGTGGCTGACTCTGTAGTTTGTATATTCATGCCTTGTCCGAGGTCCGAACGTTCATGGTGACTTGGGTGAGAATGCAGCAGAATTCGGATGTGAAAGGAACATCAATTTTCCGCTCAGACAAACTAATCATGGGAGAAGAGCAGCAGTCTGTCTTAATGACCACTTTCTGTTTAAAGACTCGAGCATCTTTTAAGAACAAAAGGGAGCTTTTTTGCTTCCTTTCTCTTCCCCTTTTTAACTAAGCTTAGCAACTTAAAATTGAAAGCACCTTTTTTTTTTTTAAGCACACTTAGATCTGAAGCGTGAGCTTCCACATCTGATCAAAATGCCCTGAACGTGCTCTCATCTCAACACTGAAAAGCCAGATAAGTCCAAACATCTCTGGAAGGAGCGTGAATAGATGATCTGCACCACTGTCCGTTGGATACACGTGGCTCTCCCTACAGATGGAGACAGTGCTAACTTGTGTGTGTATTCTTCTTGGATATCCCTCTATCCAAATAGAAGAGCTTGCATGTCTTTTGTTATCCCCTGATGTGGTAGGAAATCAGAGCTGGGTTCAAACCAAGTTCTTGTCATGAAGGTGATCAGGTACCCAATCAAAACTGGGTTTGAAATGATCTTTTAGCTCAATGAAAAGACTACTGCCAGATTGTAAATTTTTTTTTTTTTAAGCAAGTGGTGAATCACCTTCAGTTTTTCTCCAGGTACAAAACTGAGCTGGTTGTGTTTTCTGTCCATGGGATTCACTGAGAGTAACTTAATGTCCCTGTCACAGATTTCCCCAACTGTGGTGTACGTGTCTTTGGTGAGATGCTCGCCACTTCCACGCGGCACAAAGCACTGAGCTGTGGTCCATCTGCTCTTGCTGCTGGTGTGAATACCTCCCGTCCTCATTAATAGTGAGGGCTGCCAAAAAGCGCATAGAGGCTTATTTAAATGTTCCCTCTTTAGGCTTTCTGTGGCAGCTGTGGGTGACCTGTAATAGTTAATGGGGCAAAATAAGAAGAATAAATTGCCAAGTTGTATGTTTAAAGTAGTCGTCTTTGGAGGAAAAAAGTCTTCCGGCCTCATTAGCATCCTAACTGTGAGGAGAATAAAAGCTCAGGATGGATAAGTATCTCCCTTGTATACATAATCAACATCTGATTTAATTTCAGGGGATCTGTGCTTGTATGTGTGAGACACTGCTTTTGGAAAGCCAGCTAAATACGCATGTAGACAGCTAACAGTCTGCACAGTAACCTCATTGTAATCAGAATCTAAATAAACCTTTGGTCTTTTTCTTAACTTGTTGGAAGTATTAGTAGCAGAGAAGCTTTGCTACATTTAAAAAATAAAAATGACTTCAGCACTGATGTTGTAGATGATATGCTGGTGGCGGGTATGGCGAGATACGCTGTTTTTTAGCAGCAGCTGAGCTCCGGAAGCATCTCTTCCTCTACATCCATTCGGAGATTACAGTCCCTCGGTTGTACTGGCAGTGCGTGCTCTTCCCTAGCTCGTGTCAGACTAATTTTTGAAAACAAGCATTTAAAGGTGAAGCTGCTCACTGAAACGGCATAAAATTAGGAAGCAGCTTTCCTGGTGGTTACGGTGATGTGCCCAGTTGTGTTGCAGATGGGAGGGTGTATCTGGCTGATCCTTAAACTGCAGGAGGAGCCCTGTTGGTCTGGTAGTACCCATGCACCTCGAGATAAGGGTCTGCTGAATTCTTTGGTATGGTGAGGCCTCCTTTGGGTCAGCTCGTAAAACCGAGGTGGGAAACCTCACCCGTCATTGCGATGAAATTCAAGCTAGCCTGTTTTCAGCTTGGCTTTGCAAAACCTTGAGTTTGAGTTGCATCAAAAGAAAAGCCATTAAAATCTGGCTGGCTAAGGAGCTCAGTTGTGGAAAGTTTTAAGCTCTCGCCTGTGGAGAAACCGCCTAGAGCGCAGGTAGTCACTGCAGACAAAACACCTGAGTGTGTGCCTGGCTCTCACCGGGCGCTTGTCAGTGGGGAATATTAGTTTCCTTGGGCTGACACCTGGCTCACACCGAGTATTGTGCTGCCAGTTGGTGTAGTCACAGGAACAAGCACTTTCTCCAAGGTGATGGTAGCGGTGAGTCACAAACCAACGAAATAACATTTGCACATCTGTATTTGGGTGACTGGCTGGTGTGGCAGGGTGGGGGCGGGGCTCTCGCCTGTGGAGAAACCGCCTAGAGCGCAGGTAGTCACTGCAGACAAAACACCTGAGTGTGTGCCTGGCTCTCACCGGGCGCTTGTCAGTGGGGAATATTAGTTTCCTTGGGCTGACACCTGGCTCACACCGAGTATTGTGCTGCCAGTTGGTGTAGTCACAGGAACAAGCACTTTCTCCAAGGTGATGGTAGCGGTGAGTCACAAACCAACGAAATAACATTTGCACATCTGTATTTGGGTGACTGGCTGGTGTGGCAGTATGGGAGCGGCTGGCCAGCTTATGTACAGGGCTTTGTGGAGGAGGCTGGGACGGGCTGGGAACGGACTTTTTTCCCTCCCCGGTTTCAAGATCGTAACCTTTTAGGAGTAGGTGAGCTTTTGGGGTTGGTGACTTGACTGTGAGTGCTTGGATCTGTGGCTGCTTTCGATCTGAAATTAATTCCAAGTTGTCGAACCTATTGGCTGAATTGAAGCCGGTCACTCATTCAAACGGAGTTGTGATTCAAGGGGGAAGAGCAATCCCGTCACTTGGGATGGTCTAAGAGACTGCAGACAAATAAACTTTTTTTTTTCCTGAAATACCATTTTCTGGAAAACGTACAAAACCTTGGAGAAGAGGTTATAAAGTTTGTGTTTGACTAAAGAAGTATGAACCAGTGAGCACCAAGACTTAAAAAGCCTTAAGATGATACATATTTAAAGTACTCTGCAGCATGGCAGGGAGACCATAATGTTATGACTCTGCATTTCCCTCCATCTGTTGCCGAATACATGCAAAGCAGGACTTGGAGAAGCAAAACTGAGATGGGGAATTACCCTTTCACGTAAGAATGAAAAACTTGATTAATCAAGAGATTCTCCTACAGTTGCGATGCAGCGCGTTCTTAAAATTGAATCCAAACAAATCCTAAAATCAGTCACACAAAAGAACAGGCTTGAGCGATTCCTCTGCAGAAAGCATTTAATGTAGCCTATCACCACCGGTATTTTTGAAGCAAATCTGCAGATTATGCTTTAAGCTGGAAGAAAAAATGTCCTGGAGATGGAATTCAGCGGCTCTGTGTCTAGCATGTAGTAACGTGATACCGTGCATCTGTGTAGGTTGGAGGATAAAGAATCACAGCGCATCGTACTTGATACAACACAGCTGAACATGCAGAGTTTCTACAAATTTTTATAACCTCTTCAGGCTTCTATGAATAGTCGTATTTATGCTCATCTGCTTGGAGAGCAAGATTGATGTGATCTTGCCATGCATATATATCTTCCCTAATCAATTTTGAAGCTGTTAGCTAGCTTCTGCTAAACTTGAGGGCGAAGGGGGTACTCACAGTCTCAGAGATACGACATTCCTTTGAGTTTTGTGAAAACAAGCAGTTTTAATAGAGGAGAGAGACCTGATTAGCGGCCCCATGGAGAGAAAAGCTGCAGCGAGAGTGCAACCCTTATTAGACATTAAAGAATCCACATGGGAGAGAGGTGTTCCTGACCGTGGGAAAAGCTGCAGTGGGAACTGGCAGTTATTGGACGCCGGAGAATTCGACCTCAAGACATGCATCCATAAGAAATGAGTCTTCATTATTTCTGCTTACAAAGCCACTTTGATTTCTTTTTTTTTTCTTTAATAAGGTATATACCAATAAGCCCTGCTGCGGATGCTGGCATGCTTCTCCTTAATTGTACAGAAGTGACAACTAGGAAAAGTTCCTTAATAACAGCTTCTGCTTCTTTTCTGGCTGGCTGAGGTGGCAGTGCGAATAAGAAACTTGTATCATTCAGCTACATTTACGGAGCTTTAACTTGGTGATTTTGCGTTAAGCCCTTCATTACAGTTCGGTCAAGATTTGCCTTCTGACTGCAGCCTGCGGACGGTCTGATGCAATGCTGGGTTCGCCTGACGTTGCAGGCAGCGGAACTGCTGACTTGGGTGAGGATATTAAAGGCAGCCCAGCTAGATGTTGCTGAGGACAAGCTGAGGCGCTTTTTTTTTTATCCATATAGCTTCAAGCTATCCCAGCGTCCAAAGCATGGATTCATCTCCCCCCCGTCGTCTTTGTCAGGTTGAAATGTTGCTAGGACTCCTTTTGCATGCTGTTTCGTGTTGTGGGGGTGTTGCAGTGGAACAGATTTGTATCTCAAGGAATGGCTGTATCTATATTCAAGTTTCACCTGATGCGTACACACTAGAACAGCTTATCTGTGGCAAAATTTTTTGTCATGGGGTCGCAGAAAAATTTCCTGCTATGTTGACTATTGGAAGAAGTAGTTGCTACTGACAGTAGCAACCGTGAATAAATGGTTTTAAATATTCTGTTTCTTCGCTCTCTGGTGGTACATAATAATTTCATTTGTATATTAATACCTCAGCAGCATCCAAACGGTGACTTTGCAATAAAGACATAAATAAAATGTCTTAATTAGGAATCGCTCTTACTTTGTGTCTTAAAATGGAGCATTCAGCTGAGCTGTAAAGCAAGAAGCGAGTGCTTATTTCAGCACAGAGTTATCTACCGGACTATCTGATATGTCGAGCATGTTGCTCTTAAATAACAGAGGTGTCAGAAGTATCAGTGAATGTGCCTGTGCTAGCTTTTTAATTTCCTACTTTGTCATCTCTTAGGGAGGGATTACGAGCGTAGACAAAGCCCTAGCTGTTTTCGGTGCGTGGCAGGAACACGTGCTGTATCTCATTAACAGACCCCCCATTTGTAGTCGGAGTTGGGAGGTTTCCCGTTGAGTGCCGTTGGGGGCTAAAGGGAGCTGCAAAGCCTAGGAGTGGTCTGGGTTTGAGTAATTTGGGTGGTGGGGCAGGAGGGGAGAGTTAGGAGCATCGTGTGAGGACTCGCCCCAGCTGTCTGACTGAGCTCCGTAACCTGGTTGACGGTTTCTGCTCCTGAATGTTGAGGTTTCCCTGAAGATCTTTATTGCTAGGAGGAGAGCTGCGGAGAATGCCCTGAAGAACGTCGTTTTTCTCCCCCCAAAGGTCGCAGAGCCAATAAAGATCACTCTAAACAGGTTATAAAGCATCTCAGATTGCAATCTAGAAAATTACGGGAGCTTGGTAATTAGGGCATGTTTCTGAATCATTGCTGTCACAAGGTCTGTTCTCGGTATGGCTTGAAAACCAACGCTCCTTGTGATACGAGGAGCTTTTATTTTGCCTGGCTTCGGGAAGGTAAAGGTTTTCAAAGCCTTGCGTCGTGTAGCTTTATTGCTTGCTGATGAGCTTTCCTACTTGTGATCATCCAGAACGCTGTCCCGGCCGCTCACGATGGCTTATCGTTACAGAAACAGCAATTTTGTGCCGAGAAAAGTAGAATTAGAGAGGCATTTAATTTGTTTTATTTTTAGCTGTCTTTAACACAATGTAGCAGCTGGAGATAAGGAGAGCCAATACCATACATTGCATCTCCTCTAGAGGCTGCTGGAAGTGCTCCATACATTGCTGGCAGCCTTTGTGCTGGTACCCTCGTCCCGGTGGGTTTTGTCACTTAAACCTATTTCTTCAGAAAATCGGGGGAGGATCATGTGTTTGGAGGAGTGTTACAAAATGTTGCATTCGGGCTCTTCAAAGGGGGGGGTGTGTGTGTGTATGTGTAGTAGATAAACGTTCACAGTATTTTCACCAAAGTCCTGAAGAGCTAGTTTTCAAATTTCAAGATAAAACTGAAATACGTGTGGGTTGATGTGAGGGATTTCTGATGTCCTGAGCGTTCTGGCGTGCCAGCTCCATGCAGAGCGTGGTCTGGTGCCCTTGGGAGTGAAGGCTCCTGCCTTCAGCCAGCTTTGGATCGAGCCCTCAGTAATGAGACATCGCATCGAGTTGTTCACAGTAAATACTGCTTTTGGTCTCCCTTAAGCGCAGCTGTTAGCAAAGGCCAGCGGCTGTGTGTACGTTGCCATATTTGTCATTAAGCATTTGAGATACTGTTTGACAAATTCTCCGGGGTTGAGTGACAGCACTACAAAGACAAGTGATTGTGGCTCATGGGGTGACAGTTCCCCACGTTTGTTAAAGTGGATTTTAAGTGCAGTTTTCCAGGACTCTGGAATTCTGCTTCTTGTTTCTATCAAGATACATTTCCATTAACTTGCATTATTTTCACCCCAGCCCTGTGCACACGCTTCTCTATGGTCTATCTTTGGTTTTGCTGTCTGTTATAGATCAGTTACTGTATTTATGATAGGACCCAAACCCAATAATGCAGTCTGTGTGTTTTTGAGTATCTTTTGTTTAGATTCCTTTATTCTTCTGTATCTGTAAGCTCTCAAGTCTTCCTTCCATGCTAGGCACAGGATGACATTGTCAGATTTTGAACTGGTACTCAGCGTTACTTGAAGCAGAGTGTAATTCCAAAGACTTGTGCCGCTCAGGTCTGAAGGTGGTGAAGTATGTGAATATTTTTCATGGCAAGTAAAGTATGTGGCTATAATGAATATGAAGCATGGAACATGGTGGTATGCAATTTTCTTAGGCCAAGCATGTCATAACTATTATACGGTATATTTTACTTATTATAGTAATGGCCTTGTTATGATCAATTATAGTGCCTTATTCTTTGCAAATGCCTCTGTAAAGACACACGTCCCTTTGCGCTACTGGCTTAGGAACTTTTACAGCGGTGGAATTAAACGCTGCTGTTGGTGGTACGGGAGGGAGAGTCGCTGTGCAGTTCATGTCGTGAGTTGGTGATACTGGAAGCTGGCGCTCAACTCGGAGCAGGATTTCTTCAGGATAGCTGTCACCATGGCTTGGTGTCCTGCTGCTGGTAAGACTGCAGCGCAGTGGGTTTTGCTGCTCTTCTGGTGTGTTATTTGGTGTGTTGCATGGATGGGAAGCAGATGCATGTACTATTGCGGTGGGCCAAGTTCTTGGACTGTGAAATGGATGTCCATGATAGCAGAAACCTCCAGAACTGATGTTAATGGAGTTCAACAGACGTCGGCAGCCTGGCTAAAAACCCCTGTGGAGCTGGTGATGGCAACCTCCTTTATGGCAGCTTTAGTATTTGCACATCTTGCGTTTCCCTGTGCCTGTATCTGGAGCAGGTCTGCTTTGTGCAGGGGGAAATACAGGACTATGGTAGCCCCTAGCATGGGGTATCGGACTGATTTGGAGTTACAAATAAGGAGAAGAGACGCAGACATCTGGAGAAGTATTATTTCAGGTCACATTATTTTGTTATGAAATAACAACAAAGCAAGAGGAATGCGATTGGCCAAGAAAAGCTTCAAGCTGTGCGAGCGTTTTACTGAATAATGCAGGCTGGGGCTTGCCTGGGTTATATAATAATGGAGGAGGAAGGAGTTTGAGCGTGGCACGGAAAAATCATCCCTGCTTTTCAGATGGCTAAAGATATCTGGCTTTAGTCAAAGTGAATCCGAGTGAGTCCAGAATATTCAGATGTCCTGCTGTATCAGGATGTCTTGTCAAATCATGCTCTTAATGAGCGGTGCAGAAACAAGCACAAAAAACTCCTGCGTTATTTTTGATCTTGCAGTGTGTCTCGCATTTAGTAGTATCTGGAGCGTAACGTTGTGCTGACTTCTAAATAAAAATACGAAGTATTTGTAGACCGGGATGTAGCTGGCATTCAGAAGTCTGCAGTAATGAAAATGCTTGGGTATAAAAGGTCTTCACAAGCTCAGGGGGAGATCAACGTGAGAAATAAGGAGGTAATACGATTTGAAGTGGGATTCAGTTTAAATTAAAAAAGCTAATCTCCCTGATTTCAACCTACCCTTTCCTATCGTGTCTATGTCATCCCGTAAAGATCTTAATCAGTTTGTAAAATACTGCAGCTAAATGGTAACATTTGCTTACTAAACATTTGCTGGCCGGCTCTCTCATAGTCCATCCTTTGTTTCAAATGCTTTTGCTTGGGAACAGCAGAGACTGTGCAGAAAAATGAATGTTTGGAGTAAACATCCGAGGTGAAACAGTTAATTAGTGTGTCTATGTCATCCTGTAAAGATCTTAATCAGTTTGTAAAATACTGCAGCTAAATGGTAACATTTGCTTACTAAACATTTGCTGGCCGGCTCTCTCATAGTCCATCCTTTGTTTCAAATGCTTTTGCTTGGGAACAGCAGAGACTGTGCAGAAAAATGAATGTTTGGAGTAAACATCCGAGGTGAAACAGTTAATTAGAAATGGAAAGGCGAGGGTGCCGAGGGTGCAGGTACCCCCGTGCAGGGAAAGCTGTAGGGTGAGGGGTGACTTAGGCTTTGTCTGGGTGACACGTCGCCCCTGGGGAAGAGGAACCAGCCCGGCTTTGCATTGGCGGAGGCTGCGTTTCCCAACCCGGCCACGCTGTCTGCCGGCATGGGAGGAAGAGCTGGGGAGGAGGAAGGGCTGGAGAGCGAGGGAAACATGCCGAGCAGCCATGCCAAGAGCCCAGAGACATTTCAGCTGCTTGATTATAGAGGTGCTTTGATCTACAGTGAATAAACCGATAATGCTTAAATTATGAATTCCTTTTCTTTGTCTGAAAAGCTGGATTAGCGTGGCTTTGTTCGAGCAGTGATTATCGAGCAACTTTTTTTTTCTGAAAGGGCCGCTGGATCTGTGTTTACAGCTGGGTGCTGCGATCGTGCTGTGCTGGTGGAGGGGCTCGGTGACATAACAGCTCTCGCACATCCTCGTCTCCTCTGCTTCTGGTTGAACTGTAAACCCCTCTGAAAACACGGCCTCGGCCGCCTTCGTTACAGTACGGAGCTAATGATTAATTGGCATGAGTCGCAGACGGGAAAAGGCACTAAAAAGCCTTGTTTTCGTGAGGGTCTGCGGATTCTGAGCTGAGCGAACACGCCTCTTTTGTTTTCTGTTTGGTCTGCCAGCGATTGTGAAACACAGCCTTCTTGGAAAAGGCTGACGCGCAGGTATAAAGATACGAGGCGAAGGTTGAGAGGAGCCGCTCTGCGAATGTTACCAAAGGTCACGGCGATGCCTCCTCTTGTCTTTTGTCCCCTCTTCCCAGCCCTCGGGATCCGGACAAAGGTTGCTCCTCGGAGCGCGTTCGCCTCCATCTTGCCTTAACGTGCGATCCGCGTAACGAAACGCAGCGTTATCGTCGCCTCGCCTCCCCCGGCCCTCCAGAAAGTATCGTTTTTTTCTTGTAATGTATTACTCTGCTGCAGTAAACCCGTCTGGTGATGCAGCACTGCAGATCTCCCCTCCTCTCCCCTCGATGCGGTCCTCCTCCTGGCAGCATCTGCCAAGACGGGAGCAGCTCGGAGAGACGCCAACGGGTGGGGCTGGGTCGGATCACCAGACAGATTAATCTTCACGGTGGGGGACCAAAGGATGTGTGTAATCACAGGACCACGTTGGGGCAAGGAAAATGCAAACCTTCCTCTCCCAGCAGCTGTCCTTGAGTACTCAGGGCTCTCTCCTTCTCGGCTTTCTTTCATCCCCCCCTTATGCTCCCTTTCTCCTCCCCCCGTCTGCCTCCCTCGCTTTCAGCAAAGACGATTGTCACAGATTATCCTCGGGGCTCGTCAAGGGTACGGTGCAGGACACCAAAGCGCAGCGAATATTTATGTAGCTGGATAACGGACGGATCAAAACGTGCCGTCTCCGAGTGGGATGATTTAGGACTGTGGCTGCAGTGGAAAACAGTAGTAGCCTCCCCCATCCACTTCTGATTTAGGAAAAAAAAAAACAAACAACTTTTTAGTTAATGGCAACCAAAGTACACTTTTCCCAATATAAAATTTAAACTCTGGCTGCAAGAGTTGTGTGTTTGCTGGGTGATTTTGTTGGTACATGGGGAGCATATTACGTTGATGTTCTGTATCTTCTGTGCTTTCTGGGCAGCATTAGCTCAAATATTTGAACATTTTAACCCATTTCTGGATCTTCTGCAGCAAAAGAAAAATAATGGAGGTCTGCGCATATGTTATAATAACACATACATGTTATGATTTCGGAATGCGGAAATAAAAGAATTGTCAGGATGGTGAGTGGGAAGAGTCAGAGCTCATTTCTGATGTAACTGGCAGGCAGCACTCATGCAAAGTAGACTGTGGTGATTGCAGTCAGAAGGTCAATTAGGATTTTAGGTTTTTTGAGTAGTGCTAAGATACTGTTCCGCCCCCCTACACCACCCCCCTCCCCGAAGATCGTAGGCAAAGTGTGGGCTTGTGTTGCCAGAAACCAAATGTGTAAGCAGTGAGCAAAAGGAAAGTACATGTTCTAACCAGTCACTTCTGTAACTACATTATTTAGAAGAAAAACTCAATAGATATGAGAGTTAGAGCACTCTGTGCTATTGCAACATCTTTCCTTTGCTGTCTGTAGAGCACCGGCACTGAAACGCATGGTAAAGGGTGATGCTAACTAGGATACCTAATTATTTTTCATATTTTTCGTCATGTTCATTCATGGCATGAACATTTTTTCAAATAGGCTCTTTCCTGTTTTCCTTCCCCCTTCTTCCTTTCCTGTTTCTTCTCTCTTTACACGTGCCACATCCAGTTGGCTGTTTTTTTCCTCGCACAAATTTTATTAACCATATCCTTTACTTTTCTGATCTTCCCAAATCTTACCTTCAAGGAAAGATAACCTTATCTAGGCTCGGGAGAGTGCAAACTCGGAGAAGTACCTTTCCTGCAGTACCATTTGCCATTATTTGCTCCTTGCACCTTTTAATTAGAATAAAAAATGACCGGTGCATCAGTTTGGTATCACAGGTTAGGAGACTCCCGAGAATTAAACGTCACCGCGCTGTACCCACGAGTGCAAAGGCAGCAAGCTCTGCTCTGGGCAGCTTAGAGGCAAGAAGGTGTCCCATGGGCGACCTTGCCTTCTTAGGCCCAACTTCTACTGATGGAAAGGTGCTCTTGTTTGTGCACATATTCCGTAATGGACAGCGCGCCATATTCGGTGGAGTACAAACCGGAGGAAAATGAGATCTAAATCCAAACCAGATTATATTTTTATATATTATATATAATCCAACAACGATGATGAAATTTTAAGGTATATTGAAAGCCACGCATAGAACAGTCAGATGGAGGTTCTGACAGCATTTGCTCCTCAGAGAGGCAATTGTATTAGCTTTTTCCTACGTGTATAGCTGAAAACAGCTTTTCTTGTTTAAGATCTGTTTACAGCTGTTCAGCATTGTGCTGCCTTTGTGAATAGACTTTTTTTTTTTGCAATAATTCTTCATAGAGTTTACAAATATTTCTTGATTAGTTTTTTATTTGTGTGACCTTTTCCCGTTTGTCAGTGCATTCAAAAATACGCTTTTTGCCTCTTTCTGTCGTGGATTAACAACTGCAGTTAAAGCCCTTACCTGGTTTGCTAAATCTCCTGGCCGAGAGAAATGAGCAACCAAAAGGTGACCTGCGGTTCTTGGCTGTTTCAAAACATTGCTGTGTTCGTACCTTCCATTTTATCCTTTCTGCTATGAGTTGATGCAAGTCATTTAAAAACATTTTTACATCGTGTTTTCTTGTGTGCACAAACATGTTTTTTTGGGTTTTTTTACGTAGACGTTTACTCATCCCTAAGTGCCCATGTTGCAATTGCTTAATTTAACATACATTAAGTAGGGTGGCATCACGTTCCCATCAGCTTTCCTCAGCGTGCCTGTTGTACGGCTTGGTCCACGGCGGAGGGGGATGTAAAGTTGAACCCCAGAAGCACCCCGGTCTGGGGGTGCCTGTGTCGGCCACGCTTCAAAAGTGTCCTGCGAGGCTGTTGTAAATAAATGGGTTTGAGATCAGGAACGAGGATCAGAATGAAGACTCTTGTTTTAGCGCTGAATGGATTAAATACAGATCGGAGTAGTGGAATTGCTGTGTCAAGGTCATTTTTTTCTTAAGAAAATTGTGGGGATGTCTTTATTTTTACTTGTTGTGACACAGTTTTGTTTTAATTATGTCTTGCTTGTCAGATTAAAAACCAGAAGGGCTGCTCTAATTACGAATACCTTTCTATTTCTTCAGCTGCTGTTGCTCTGTTATTACAAAAAGGGCGATCTCATGGTAGGCTAACCAAAAGAGGAGTTTTGAATACAGTGGTGGAAAGTTTAATGCCGTATGGGACGGGCGAACGGTTTGAAACTGGTGTTGATTTTGCAGGAGGCAATGTTACGAAGTGTGGTCGTCTTCTACCAGCACTAATATATGTGCTCTGCTTTGCTTTCCTTCCAGATATGGACGTGTCGAAAGTGTCAAAATACTCCCTAAGAGGGGGTCGGAAGGCGGAGTGGCAGCGTTTGTGGATTTTGTGGACATCAAAAGTGCACAGAAGGCACACAACTCTGTCAACAAAATGGGAGATAGAGACCTACGGACGGATTATAATGAACCAGGAACCATTCCCAGTGCTGCTCGGGGATTGGATGATACAGTTTCCATAGCATCTCGTAGTAGAGAGGTTTCTGGGTTCAGAGGAGGTGGTGGGGGGCCCACTTACGGCCCCCCCCCATCGCTTCATGCACGGGAAGGACGTTATGAGCGGAGACTTGATGGGTAAGTTCCAAGGTTTCTCTAGGCAGGTATTTTGTATTTGATATGGTGAGAAACACAAACTCGTATCTAGGGCCCCCAGATGGATTTAAAATTTTGGGAATTATCTATGTTTCCTATTTTGGGTTGGAAACGGAAGTGATTTCTATCCCAGTGGCTGGTACCTTGTGGATCCATAGAGGATGTTTTCTGCAGCTGGTTGGATATCTACACTTGAAATAAGGTGGTTTTAAGATGGAAGATTTCCTTTGGCCAGCATCGATATTGGAGTTACTCTTTTCTAGAAGTAATGATTCCATTTCTTGGATAATATTAAGGCCTTGCTCGGATGTATCCCTGCTGCCAGATGGAGCTATCTTACTCTACAACATGTGGTGAAGTTCTCTGTGGAGTATCTTCGGAATACTAGAACCTAAAATTCTGTGAAAGCTTGATGCCTAGTTCTCAGTCCTCACTATACGCAGTTGGTATGTTAATTGGATTGTCACCACAAAATTTCTAGTAGACTTTAATGATGCAGCCCCTTGGATTCTACAGACAACACTTAGCCATGGAAATAACGCTTGGATGGAGAAGACCGAAGGCAGCTTGTGATGTTTCCATTTTGGATCTACATCATTTCCAAGTTATTGGGATTATTCTTTCTGATGGTATTGGCAAAAAGAGATGATGGACATTACTAAATTTTGGAAATTATAGTGTTTTTTTTTTTAATGCTGGGATAAGAACTACTGCCTTGAATTTATTGGATGGTATACAGTCAAGACGCCAGTAGCCATGGGGAGTGGATTACTGTCTAGCCTCTTAAAAAGCTCTTTGCTATTCCACATTAAACATACTTTAGTTTTAAGGATGTGGCGCTAATACCAGTTTGTGGATACGCCAGTGAAAAATGACTGGGCTGGATGGTTACAAAGGCGGCTAGAGGATGCCTGCTGGCCAGCAGCGATGAGTGCCCTCGTGCATTGGGTGATCTTCTACCAGCTGCTTGATTCAGACGTAGGGCTGGAAATTAAAGTAATGGATCTATTTAAGTGCCTACTGTCTCAAGAAAGAAGTCTGGGGGTTTCAGAGTTATGGTTTCAGTCTGGGACTACTTCCTTCCAGTGGAATTTTTTTTTTTGTCTTGTCACTAAGATTTTTTTTTTTTTTTCCTTGTTGGTTCATCTAAAATATCATTTGACACCCTTGCCCATTAAGAAGGTGGATTACCCCTGTAAGAGGGGCCAAAATTGGGGAAGTTATGTTCACAATTCTCTCCCTAGATTTAATTGGGAATATAGGTCGTGTTTCCACACTTGGAAAAGGTTGGTATGTCCTGCCCTGTGTATATTAGCCCCTCTCCTAACCCAAGTCAAACCCTCTCTTTCCACTAACTCCAGTAGTACTTAGTACTAATAGATAAATCAAAAAAGCACTGTAGCCATTAGATTTTCAGCTCTGCTAGCTCCTCTGTCTGTCTTCTGTGTCCTTTTCATGGATGAGGACTTTGTTCTTTTATGTCAGCTATATAGCAGTAACCCTCTAGAAAATACTGCTTTTTCTCTTACCTCATTAAAGCAGCTTTCACTGATTAACACTTTGTAGGATGCTAAATGCAATCATTTATAAAATTGTTGATCTTGGTCCTTCAAAAGGGGGAAAAAAAAGAGACATGTTTCTGTGCCAGATCCTGAAATATCTTTCAAAATGCCATTGTTGCAAGCAAGAGATAATGAAAATAGAAAGGCAACAATGAATTTTAAAGCGGATATATAAGTTAATGACATTCTGTTGCACTGGTTAGGTAGGTTCTTATATATATAATTTGAGAGAAAAAATGCAGGCAAAGAAAACTTGAAAATGAGTTATAATTTAACAACAGAGGGTGAATATATTTAGAGGATTAAGGATCTAGTGATTCATTGGAGAAGGAATGGGAGGAACTTCCTGAGATGCTAATCAAAAAAGAATCAGTTTATAAAAGATACCTGAAATATTTCTGCCATTTTAAATAGAAGACAGACCCGTGATGCAGGAGAGGAGGAGGAAGCACAAGGCAGAATTGGGTTATTCGGATTCAGGGGATTGAAGTGACTAATAATTGATTCTGAAGGAAGAATCCGAGAGAGAAGGCTGAAAAAAAAAGGTTGAAATGTCCTTCATAAGATGGATAATTAAATTTTTAAATTAACTTTGGCTACCCTGACATATTTAGAATTTTGCAAGTATTTTTTAAATGCTGAATGTAATCATTCTTGATCTTCCATTTTGCGGACGTAACTTAGACATGCCGTCCCAGTACTTGTCGAAATTAGACTACTAAACTATTTGTAACGTTCTTTTAATTCACCTGTCAGTTTTACTATCTCTTTATTTGAGAGATCACACTAACTTTCTTAGAACATAGAGCCTTTCTCAATTGACATACAAAATGTTGGAAATACTGAAAACAAAATGGACCTTAGCTACTTGAAAGTAGTGTGCTTGTGAGGATAGAAATTCTGTGATTGCAGTAACAATAGCAGTCTCAACAGACAAAAACACCTAGTGAAAAATTTAATTTTATACTCCTTGCCTAGGGTCTTAGTATCTTTTTGGGGCCTGCACCCTTGCAGTTTAAGTATTCTGACATAAGTAATCAAGATGTTTCTTGAGGGTATGCAGCTTTGACGAGAATTGAGTGTAGCAGTCTGAAAAAAACAAAATTCCCTCTTAAGAGGATGAAATATTTTAGAACAGCAACAAGAAAACCCCTAATTTTCTGGGCCTCCTCTATGGGTTATGCTACCCCTTTTGAAAGCAGCTTCTTACCTCTGGGTCATGCTTTGCACAGAGGCTTTCATGGCTACAGCCCAATTTGCAATGCCATTTTTGCAGAAGGATAATTAGAAGAGCTCCAGTAATTACCAAATTCCAGAAAAATTTTTGAAGCTCTTAAGCAAAAATGGAGGGGGGGGAGGGGAGTTAATTATGATGTCCACAAACATGAAGTTTGTCTTGTTTACTGAATTTAAAAGAAAAAGGAAAAAACCCAACACAATTTAAATGAGGATTCTGCACTGGAAAGCAGTATTTTTTTTTCCTGTGCAGGCAAGATGCTGGTCATGAAAGCCCGATCCTGTGATTAAAACAAAATGATTGCTCAGCTTTATCGTATACAAATATAACTTTGGAGTCAAGTAAAATGTTTTTAAGTTTGTCAGTGTTTGCTTGATAGGTTATTGCTGTTTAGTGGAGAAGCAGTCGCAAAAATAAGTTCAGTGCTGACGTGAATGTTTGCATGATTTGCTTTTAGTTGTGCTTGCCCCTTTCTGATGAAGTATTTTTCCCCCTTCCTAAATGCAGGGCTTCAGATAACAGGGAGCGTGCTTATGAACATAGTGCCTATGGACACCATGAGCGGGGGACGGGAGGATTTGATCGGACGAGACATTACGATCAGGATTACTATAGAGATCCTCGAGAGCGGACTTTACAACACGGGCTCTATTATACTTCTCGGAGTCGAAGTCCAAACCGTTTTGATGCTCACGACCCCCGTTACGAACCTAGGGCCCGGGAGCAGTTTACATTGCCCAGTGTGGTACACAGGGATATCTACAGGGATGATATTACACGGGAGGTACGAGGCAGAAGGCCAGAGAGGAATTACCAGCACAGCAGGAGTCGGTCGCCGCATTCGTCCCAGTCCAGGACCCAGTCCCCGCAGAGGCTGGCCAGCCAGGCGTCCAGACCCACCCGCTCCCCCAGCGGCAGCGGATCCAGGAGCAGATCTTCCAGCAGCGACTCCATCAGCAGCAGCAGCAGTACCAGCAGCGACAGGTAAGGTCACTGCGGGTTGTTGCCCGACCCAAAGCGACCGTCCCGTGGGCTTTGCGGGTCGTTTTCTGAGGCACGGTGAGGAGTTGTGAGCCCAGGCTGTGGAAATAGAAGGTGTTTCGTGGCAAAGCATTATTCATTGATGTAGAAATAAACCGGCGTGAAATGTAAAAAGACCAAGTTGGCACGAAACAGATCCGAGGGGAATGCTGTTGCCGTCGTTAATTATTTTCCATGGTGGATCTGCGCAGCATCCGTAAGGGGCTGGCTAGGCAAAGCACAGATGTAGGAACACGAGGCCTTGCTACGCCCCTGGCTGCTGCCTGCGTGGTTGGAGAATGGGGTAAATATTTTATTTGCCTAAGTGAGGGAATAAGCAAATTTTAAGGTCGTCTACTTTTTACAGGACACATTTTAAAATACTTGGGGAAACGATAAGTAGTATTGTCCGGTTTCCTCTCATTCCCTATCACCGCTAACATTTAAAAGGTTGATATGTTGCCTTTCCATTTTTTCCCTGTGGCCTCGCAGCAAAAATTGCAGACTTGGAAGAATGGAAAAAAAAAAAAAATCCAAGTATGCATTTCCTAGTGATACGCCTGTGTCCTTGGTTCTGTAATAGCCATGGTAGTTCTGTATTTGTGTAGCTTTGTAAACTACATACAGGGGGGGAGAGTACTAGAGCTAATCACTGGATTTCTTTTAGTAATTTGAAAATTCATGTTGAAACGTCTCTCGGGTATTTAGCTTTTTAAGATTAAATCCACCCGAAGAGTGGAAACCAAGAAGCTGCCATTGTACCTGTAAATGTTTTATGCTCTGTTTGGTGACGAGCTCTGCTCTTCAGAAGGGTTTCCAGAGTTGGAAACATTTCCTTTGCATACCAGTTCTTCTCCAAAACTGAAAATATTCATTAAGTAAATAAGTACATCAGTATAATAAATACTTAGTGTTTGATTATCACTATGAATGGAATTTTACCACTGGTAACTCTCTAGTCAAGGTAATTATTCTCATAAAACCTTACCTGCTTGAACATTGGACCTTCTGGAAGGGCTAGATGGGCTGACGCTGGGGAGAGTGTGCAGAAGCGAGGATGAGGAAGTTAGTTTCTCCCCTTCTGATTTCCCCACCCCCCCGATGTCTAACGAACCGTGCAAAGATTTATTTACTCCTTTTAATTATTGTTTTCTCCTCCTGGATTTAGAAAGCCAGGTCCTGTCTTGGCTGGAGAGCGGGTGGAGAGAGAGGCACCTCTAGAATACTTGAGACGACTTTTAGGCTGCTTTAAAGGCTTGTTTGTTTATTTCTAACACCTCTCACTCCATGAGATCTTAACACTTAGGTAAAGACAACCCTTTGCCAAAGATTTTCACACTTACTACGACTTAAAAGAATTGGTGAGACTTCCAGAGGTCTCAAAAAAACCCCTAGAGAAGATGAATTGAAAGGAGGCCTGGTTACATTTAAAGTTTCAAAAAAAAATCCCAAGCAGGCAAGAAAATCTCTCTTTTGGTTCTCCTTTGCTCGTTGCAGAATGGACAGGAGGGAGTCCAAGAAACTCGTAATATTTATAAAATGTCATTGTTGGGATGTCGAGACGGGATGAAATACTGCTCTGCATTTGAGAGGACTAAATATGATCCCACTGGAACAAAGTTTGAAGATGTAATCAGAAGCAGCGTCTGCTGTGCTTTAGCATTTCATTTTCTTGGCAATTTCTAGTTGTAGTAATGGAAAACTAGATGATACTCTGGGAGGGAAAGGGAAATAAACTTTTTTACTTACTAATACAGTAAATTCAAATTCAATAGAGCAAGTAATAGAATCTGGTGGATAATATATTTCATTTTGAAGGATCAGAAAGGAGTTTTACATGTTTCTAAGCAATGACTTAGATATTAATAAACATTTAAGCATATCTTCACTTTGTAAAGCAAAACCCCACCTGGCCTTGAAGTCTTCTAAAGCACAAGCGGACTTTCCTGTTTAATTTTTAACATACTTTGAATTTAGCAATGTAAATATGTAAGCCCCTCATACCCTGCGGTGAGCGAAAGCTACCTCGCCCCCTTTTTAATGGTGAGGTGCTCCCACTTGCTGTGCGATCTATTCAGGTTTCACATACCCAGACCAGGCAGAAATTTATTTGCATCTCCATACCCTGGGTAGTAAATTCTGGCTGTGTCATCCCCGGATTGATTTCCCAAATTCCGTATCTAGTTTTCATTTCTAGAGTGGGATTTCTCTGGAATAACTAAGGACGGTTCGTTATTGTCTGAAGAAGAATTGCTCTTTGCAATTTCCGTAGTATTTCTCTGGGATTTTAGCAAGCTGGAGATCCTCTTCTGGCTTTATTACAAGTGGAAATGGCCGATTTTGTGACACTGTGAGATTATTAAGGTCTTTATGACACTGAATTCTTCTGAAATTGTACGTCTTGAAGAACTTTGTCACTCACGTCTCGTCCTGTCTGTCTCTCAGCTGGCGGGGTGGAAGAGGCAAAACATGTTGTGTTCGCTCAGAGAGGTGGGTCTCTCACCCACGCTCCTGTGAATGTTTTGGGGACAAACGCTGGAGCCTGTGGAAACCCGTGGGTGTTAAACACTTGTGAGAATTTTTGTGCGTAGCACCGTCCTTAAGGTGCTGTGAAAAACGAGCAGAAAGGTGGTGAAGGAGAAGCTTGGGCTTTGTTCCTTGTGGTTTCCAAAGAGCTGTGTGAAGTAAATAGGACTTTCATTAAAGGGAGATGATTTTCCTGGACAATAACATGAGGAAAGATGCTCCACAGCTTGTTTTAAAAAAACAAAAAAAGCCTGTATTTCATAAAGGTTCGGAGTTTGTTGCATTGGATCTCAGCTAAGCTTCGCTTTAAATGTCTATTTGGAGGCCTTTACAGGGGGGGTTGTAACGGGAACTGCAAAGGAGTAATGTAGAAGACCAAAAAGAACACGGTAAAAATAAACCATATTCTCTGAAGCAGGGCTTTGTTTGTGGTACGTTGTGGCCTCTCAGAAGTTGCCCACCGGGCTGAGGTGGGGAGGCTGGTGGATGTGAATGCTTTCTGCGGGAGCCGCTTTCTCCGATGGCGTCACCTGCGCGGATTTGAGGAAGAGTTTGTGTTTTGAAGTTGTCTTAATGTGAGATTTCTCATTCCCCACCCGTGTTACCGAAAAGGGTCGTTGGGTTTTGGTTTTTTTAATTGCCTTGAAAGCGTAAAAAACCCTCGAAAATTACATTTTAATTTTCTGCCACCAGAAGCCTTAATTTCTCCGTTTTGTTGATTTGAATGCGCACCGCAAATGATACATTAGCAAACATATTTTCTGTACTGTGTCATGGAAGAAGCTGTGTGATCCCATAGGAAGCAAACCAGATTTTGTTTGTGCCCTGCCCAACCTCCTGAAAAAAAATCCCTCCCCCCCCCTTTTTTTTTTGTAGAAAATGATCTTTTCTGGGCTGCTTGTCAGGGTGTTCTAATGCGCTAAAAAAAAAAAATTCTGTGCGTTTTCATTCAGTTTTGTAATGTCAAATGGCTTTACACATTTCTTGCTGTTCTGTGTGTTAGCGTTTATTTTTAAAGCTTTGCTGCAGCGATGTATTGAACCACATGGCACTGAGCAGTGGGACGTTTTGCTCTTAAAAGCCGGGCATGCGGCGAAGTACCTTGTTGAGACGGGATTTAAACTTATTTACAAAATCCTGGCGGAAGTGTTTGACTTCCCATAGGTGATGTCCAGAATGTGAAAGTGTGAATGCCGCATGGGTATGTGTGTGTAAATTTACAGATAAGTGACCCGAGATTTCCTTTTGCCTTCTTTTTTAATTTATTTTTTAAGAGTGCTTATTCAGTTGACTGATGTCGAGGATGCTGGAGGATTTACTAGTTGGATGAATAATTTCCTATAGCTTGGAATGTAAAATAGATCTTGCTCTGGAATTAAAAAAGCAACTTCAGCTAAGATGCAAAGTGACTTTTATTTTCACCAGGATTTAGAAGAGCATAGTCATTCCTGTAGTGTGGAATTAAAGCGATGGTAAGAAGTTGTACATACAGAAGTCTGGAAATGGATTTTTTTTTTCTAATTGTGATAGTTATACTTAAAGTTCTAATGACAAGTGGGCAAGGCTTTCATAAAGTAATTAGAGATTGTTTTTTAATTTTTGATTTCTCTGTGATGAAATTCTTTCTGGAGCAGTGAGTTACAGTTGGAAAGGAATACGTATGTGTTATTTTGTGTGTCTTAATATTGAAATAAACTGATGAAAAATACTGCCAAGAGAATTTTAATCATGGGAAAAACAGGCTCCCTGAAACCTCCCATGGAGGCTCCAGTGTATTTTACTTTGTCGGGAACTTTCTTAGCTTGTTTAAACAACTGAAGGGAAAGTAGAAAAAAGTGAATTTAGTTTCATTACATAATGCAAACCTTTCCCTACCATTGTCTTCATGTCCTCTTTCCCGCTTAGTTTGTTGGCCAGCAACTGATGAATCCCACTGGAATGGGATTTAGGGGTTTTGAGTGGGTTGAGAGATGCCTTTGCTGGGGACAGCTGAAAAATCGGGAAGAATGAGGTTAAATGTAGCTGTTCAGTCTTTAAGAATCTGTGAGATGGCCTTTGCTGATGTTAAGTAATTCCACATAAATTTTGCACTGTAGAGATCACCTCAATATTTTAAATCTCTTCTGGTAGGACAACAGGGTTGAGCATGCGCCTGTTTGTATGGGAAAAAGAATTAGGCTAAGATTAAAAAAAAGAAAAATGCATAGAGTAGGAAGCCTCCTTTTCAATTACCACAAAGGCAACAGTAAATCCTGTAAGAGTCAGGTGAAACACCTAATCTTTACCTTTTGTTCACGTAAAGCCATGTGCTGCTTTGATGTTCTCTCTGTACAGGGAAATGTGAATTAGGGAAAGGAAAATTAAAAAATCCAACTCGGATATTCCCAGGTTTTTGTTACCAACTGTTGAGCATTTTAACTTTGTTCTTTCGTGTGTTTCTGTTCATGTCAGCCTGCGCTGCTTCTCATCTAAATATAACGTAGACCATCCTCTTAAACTTTTTTTTTTTTACCCTTGGGAGTATATCAAGTGTCTTGAAATTGAGCACAGGCAGAAAATTTTCAGATAGCTTTGAAGAGAGAGGAGATACTTTTGTGCTGAAGAGATTAAAATACAGAAAGCAAACCTTTATACCCTCCCTTCTCAAAAACGGCCGAAGACGACTACCTGTACATGCACGCACACGCATGTTTACATACAAATAGATCCTCCTGTGGAAAAAAAATGTAATATATCGCCCGGAATCTAAGATCTCCTCGCAGCTGGCGAGCAAATGGTGTCTCCGTCCCCTTGGGACGGGAACCAGCGACAACCCGTCAGTCACCTCAGCCCGGAGGGAGGCGAAGCCGCGCTCTTTCGCCCGAGCGCCGCCGCCGAGCTGCTGACAGAGCGGCTGGGGGAGGGCGCCAACTCGCATTACCTCATCTGTATACTCTAGAGTAATCTATTAAAAATGTGCGTTGCATAATAGATTTTTATCTCGCTCTGAAAATCCGCCGCTTTAGGTCGCCTCATAGCTTCTGGTGGCGGCGGGAGCCCGTCCCGGCGCTGTAATGGCGGCACGGTCGGGGCGGGTCGGGAGACACAAGGCGGCCGGGGACGCGGGGTGTTTTTAAGCGGGGGTGGTTTCCTCGCCGCGCCGCG
>NW_008794443.1:455351-478920 GCF_000699145.1 Aptenodytes forsteri
AAAATACCTCAGCTTTCTACAAAAACCTTTTTTTTTTTTTTTTTTTTAAGAAAAAAACCCAAAACCCCACCCCTAACGCTGGAGCGGCTTTCGCTCTTGCGTGAAGATTCTTTTTCTCACACAGCGCAGGAAAGCACCGCGGTTACGCGGTGAAACAGCAGCGCCTGTGTAAAAGCGAGGTCTGAGGGAGATAACCGGGCTCCGTCTCAACCTTTGATTTTCAGGTCGCTTTTTATTTTTGAAACCTTCCTTCAGCGCCCGACGCTCTGCCCACTCTAGAAATTAGCACCTGTTTCCCCGCCGGAGGAATGAGCCCCAAAAATCCCCAAAAAGGGGCAACTTTGGAGCCTGCCCCCACATCTTAACACCACCACTGCCATGATATGAAACAGGTAGGACGCAGTTGCGAAATAAAATAGAAATTTCAACATTGCTAGCCCCTCTGGAAGAACCCACCCCCCATCTTTTATATGAATATACAATAAAATCCTTCAAAACATTATTGTCAAGTTAAGTGGCTTTTTTATACGTAGTTTTTCTTCACATGAGCTGCCCAAAAAAGAGTGGACATTTTGCTGCAATTAATAACCCCCCCTATCCCCCGCAGTACTCCCAATAGTAGTTGGTAGTTGCTGGCTCTAAATGACGAAGCAATTAAACCTCTTCCTAAATTTGCAGAAGTAGGTGTTTATCTAAATCTGGTCTGTCAGTCTTTGTTTCTGTAGCAGGGTCCAGAAGCTTAACTGCTGCTGCTGCTTTTCAAAGTGCATTTGATTTCTTTGCCTCTGCAGAGAAAGATTTCCATCTTTTTCCAAATTAATTTCAGGTTGGGAATCTTAAAAATGCATCGTGTTGGGGATGGATGCAAGGAAAGGGGTCCTGCAAAAAGACACCTATTTTATTACAATGGTAACTATTTAGATTATCTCAAATGACTTTATTGTTTTGCATTCTGTTAAAGAGGTGGATTTTTTTTTTTTTTTTAATGCTGTAAAGGCTTCTTGCAATTAGATCAGAGTCTTTGTTAGCAAATATGAGGGTTTCTGACAGCTAAATGCAGACCCTCGTGTGAATTTGCCTTATCCTCTGCTGGGGGAGGAGGACCTGCTATGTTTTAAAAATAACATTTCTTAAGTCACCTGTGGACAGCTGCAGGTCTGCAGGAGCGGGAGCCAGTATCTGGTGTGAGGTTTGGCAATTTCAGGTCTTCCTAACCTCCTTTTTTAGGAACGGTGGGAAAAACCCGAGCCGTATGGAAGGCATTGCTCCCGCCAGCGTCGGGGGAGACGTTGTCCTCTTGAGTTTTGCATTGGGCTGTTCGTTAAGCCCGTGGGAGCTGCTGGGAACTGATTTTCTTCCCGCGGGCGTGCTGCAGCCTGAGGAAGGTCTGGTGCTGTTGGTGGATTGGGTTTGACTTTGGGGTTGTGTGCGCGTGTATTAACAAAATGGTCACTTCTAATTGCGTTTCCAAGGCTTTGATTTCCTTCCAAGTATTTTGCTTAATCATCTTGAGTAGGCTGAGGGAAGGAAAGAATTAGCTGAGGTCAGGGAAGTTGAAGCTGCCCGTGTTACTTCTCAGAAGCCAGGCTTAGTCCGAGGGATCCTGAAGGCAGGAAGAAATCTGTCTCCTGCTCTCTTCCCGCTGTACGCCGAAAGAGCAAGGGAAAATCAAACCCCGAAAAAGCCAAACAAAGCAGGGAAGCCGTGTAGTGCGATAGGCTGTGTTGGGTGCCTCCCTCTGCCTGAATGGTCCAGATTCCCCTTTCTTTGAGAGAAATACAACTCGGATGTGAATCATCGCTAAAATAGATTAGAGGGATCCTAGTCTAGAAGTGTCTGCTTGTCTCCACCGATGATGAAGGGAGTCTAGACAGCTCAGATGGAGACACATACATTACAGGCACCAAGAGATGGGGGAGAGGATTCCCATCATCAAGACCTTTGGAATAATGGGCAGTTTAATAATTTCTAATGAATATTCACGTGGAGGGATGAATAGCAAAAGAGGAAGGCTGTATTGAACGCTTCCTGAAAAAATACCAGTCGTCACGATGATCAAAGGAAAAATCCAGCTGCCGCCTGTGTTCAGTCCTATGTGTTTCCATTAAAACATAGAGCGTCCCTTCCCATCTTAAAGGTCGGACTTGCAAATACAGTGATTTGGGGTTTTTTTTTCCCAAAGAGGATGTTTCTGGCTCTGCCAGAGGCGTGGATGCGGGCACTGTAATATCTTAGGGACGAGAACCTTCCCATTAAAACCTAAGGGCTGGGAGAACAGCTCTCTTCGAGGTGTATTTGTGAGACCCGGGCATTAACCTTAAAAACAACTTCAGGCAGAGCATGCTGTGCTTAAACTAAGGTCACAGGGTTGTGAATTAATGCTAAATAAACCTTATTGGGGAAAAAAAAAAAGAGTACTGTCCCTCAATCTTTGCCTATCGAATTAACTGTGTAACTGATGCACTTAGGTTTGCCCTTAATGTGCAAGCATCAAGCGTAGTCTGTCTGCGTCGTCGCAAGTGCTGAAACCACTAATGATGGCATCAAGGTTTTAAGCGTGAAAGCTTCTTAGCAGGCGATTAGATACCCCTCTCCAGATCATTACGGTCAGCTGGTAATGCTGCTCGGAGAAGAAGATGCGGCGTGTTTACGAGTGGAAAAATCACAGACTCGGAGAGAAGCGAGGGCTTCGATATTGTGTTAGAGGAGAAACAATTTACAGGTGCCAGGACGTAGTCCTAATTTTTTAAAATCTTTAAGGGAAGCAAAAGCTGAGTTTCCAAAAGGAGGAGGAGGGAGACGTGCACTGTGTAGATGCCGTATTAATAAAAACCATGAAAACCTTGCATTATTATTTATTAAGTGCCTAACACAAGAACAAAAATAGCCCTTTTAAGTGTGCGTGGACATTAAGAAACAAGACTTCTCTGTGAATCCCTCCTTCTCGCAAGAATCCTGTAACAAAGGTAGGGGACTTACTCTTTCGTTTCCCGATGCTTGCTGGGTTTCAGAAACAAACACCCCATCTCCTTCCAACCACGAGTCCTCCCTCCTGTTTGGAGAAGTGAAACCTGGAGCCTTTCATATACTTCTCTTTGAAAAATGTCTGGAGTTCAGTGTGCAGTTGCTTTATTTAGCTCAAAGCGATGATTTTGGCTAGAAGACACTTAGAAATCTAGGATGGTAGCAAAAGTACCTTTTGGAGAATCCTTTCTACGAGAGGGAAGTGGCTTTCAAGGCCATCTCCTCATTTCTTCTACAGTTGCCCAGAAATCTTCATCATTTTTATACCTCATATGAAAGCCTCATCAAACACTTTAGAAAGGGGAATCATTAAGGCACATCTCCAGCAATAAGGGCATTCATGTATTTTATTATCTTTCGTCCGTTTGAGAGAGTAGAAAGCTTTTCTAGTGCGATAAGGTGTGAAAGAAAGGCACTGTTCCCCTCCTGAAAGTGAATTCCCAAGAATGAGCAGCACTGGGTCCCCACGGACAAATGGTGCCGGGCTGGGCTGACTGAGAGATGCAAAGTGCCCTACTTATTCCGGCTGCTACAGGTTTGACCTCCTTGTATCATCTGACACCTCGTTCGGTAAGAGGTTGCTGCAAGATCTTAAACCCTCAAATTATGTAAGATTTACACAGTTGCTTTGAAGTTAGTCCCTCCCTTCAATGTTTGTTTACTGCCTGGTATGTCCTGTTGTCTGGATTGTGGAGGATGAATAGTCACAGAAAGGAAGCTATCGGGTTAGTACAAATTTTCTATTCCTCTTTGGCTTTCTCAGTGTGCGTGGAGCTGTGTTTATCCCTGTTTCAGAGTCCGGGAATACGCCGAAGACGTGCTGCGCCGGTCGGGGCTTTGCTGGGTAAATGCTGGTGTGTAAGTTTTCTGTTTGTTTGTTTTGAGGCGGTGGGAAGTGAGGAATGGCTTGTTGTGTTTCTCCAACAACTAGATGCTATCTAGCAGTTACTTCAGAAGTAGTTTACGTTGGTTTTGCTGTTTAGTGTGCAGTTTCCCTGTAACTTTCAGAAATCACGTGTGAAAAAAGGAAGATGTATGTGTGGCTTGCAGACTGTGCCTCGCTGTGCAGCTATGGTTTGGAGGTTTTAAAGCCTGCTCTCCGTCAGCCCTAAATCCCGTAAGGGAAGCACACAGGTGGGGCATGTAGGCTCTGCGTGTGGGAATTCCTTGGAGGACTTTTCTTCTGTCCTGTAATCTCCAGCGTACCAGCTAAATTGCCTCATGCTGCTCCTCCTTTCCCAGCCCTGGTAACTAAATGCTGCTGCTGCTGCCATGTGGTATGGAGGCCGGGGATGTAAAGGCAGTCGATCCAGGGAGTTGTGAGGGTGTAAGGCATTTTTCATTTGCATTTTTCCCTACTTTTGCGTTTTTCCCACAAATATCTAAGTCCTCAACTTGCTTTCCGATCCCTGATTAGTGTGATGGAACTGTCCCAGGCTTTTGGGAAGGGGAGTCCCTGGACTTCTGACCATGTGGAGGTTTAATCACTAAATCATAACAAATACTGCTGAATTAAATTACAATAGGATGCTTTTTCAGAAGTTACTCTTAAGAGACAAAGACGAGGACCACTCTTTCATGTGATACTGGTTTTGTTTTTTTAATTTCTAAGGCTGGCGTTACTCTATATAGTTGCTTGACAAACGTAAAGACACATTTTCTGCACCAACGTGATCTACATTCACTAGGCTATAGCGCTTTACCTGTTTCATACAAAGATTGTCCTTTATTTTTTATTTTTGTGACTTTAAGTGCTTTCTACCCATGTGAAATTTCACAGAAAGTTCTACTTTTAGTTGTATTTTTATTTGCATGTGGGCAGAAAATGAGGTAATTCCCAAATATAGCCCTAGCCAAGAGATCCATCTGTTCTCTGCATTTTTAAATGGCAAATTAATCCTTAGCATACAACTCATCAAATGTCTCCTCTTTTATAATGTATGCCGCCTGAGATCACAGAAATGACATTTTTTTTCCCAGGCCTTCCATTTTAAGTAGTCCTTTACATGAGAATAACAGCTACCGTTCCGGTTTGACAAAGTGCTCGCGTGCATCTTCCAGTTGCTGTAGTTGGTCTAAAAAAGGGGATTTAAAAAAGCCTCTGAAATTATTCTTCCCTTCATCTGTTTGGCGTTTCTTTAAAAGGCTGTAGAAGATAGAAATTCTGTTTGAAAAACGCCCTTAATAAATGTACTTATTTCTGACGGAGAACTAGGGTCGCTTTGTCTTTTTTCTTTTAGATTTCGCTCTTTGGACAATGGTGACCATTTTTAGAAGTACTAAACTTCCACAGCGTTATCTGCCATAAATGGAATTTCTATATTAAGCTTCGCGTGTTCCCAATTTTACTTAAGAGGCATTGTTTATCAGCTGTGTATCTTGGCATGCCTTTCATTGCAACTCCCATCCGAAGAACAATTCTATTTGTTTATAAGAGAGGATGCACCATTTCAAAACCGCTCCGAATCGGGAATTTCGACAAATGGCATTTTGTCTAACACTAAAACAGTGCCTTGAAGAGGGAGGCGATGATCTCACCCGCCTTTTGGCAGGGCAGAGCACAAGGTTAGGGGCTCGCTGCCCGCGCGGGCCGGGAGAGCGGCCCCGGGGAGTAGAAGGTAAGGAGCGGTTGAGGGTGGAGTCGATGGGGCGTGTGTGGGGCCAGATGGCAGACAAATGAGAGCTGTCAGGAATGTAGGGCATAAAAATAGTGCCAGGTTTGGTTTTTTTTAAGGCAAGGTGTGATGCTTTTCCAAAACACGAAGACAGAATTAATTCTGCGGGTCTGTTTGCCGTGATCTGCCAGCAGCTTTATGTTAAAAAAACATTTATACCTCTGCAAGACTGAAATAACCTGGAGGCGAATCAGAGCTGATGCTTTTTTGTTTTTAGCGTATGCATGAAAAAGGCTTTTCTTCTGAAAAAATGTCCAATGCTCAACACGATGTCAGTATAGTTAAGGCCGAATGCTTTTAAAATTGTATTAAGAAGTGGTTATTCCTGGGAAATAATTTGACGGTGCTTTTAAGGCAAAAGAAGTTGCTTTTTACTCCTCAAGTAAACATGTGGTAACATACTTGGACGCAGTAGCGGTTGCATTTTAAATGGCATTTCACTCTCCTGGCTTACAGACAGTACTTGGAGTTGGGTGGTGGTTTTTTTTTTTTTTTTTAAAGTTTTTTTTTTTTTTTTATGGGGCGTGTGTGGGGCCAGATGGCAGACAAATGAGAGCTGTCAGGAATGTAGGGCATAAAAATAGTGCCAGGTTTGGTTTTTTTTAAGGCAAGGTGTGATGCTTTTCCAAAACACGAAGACAGAATTAATTCTGCGGGTCTGTTTGCCGTGATCTGCCAGCAGCTTTATGTTAAAAAAACATTTATACCTCTGCAAGACTGAAATAACCTGGAGGCGAATCAGAGCTGATGCTTTTTTGTTTTTAGCGTATGCATGAAAAAGGCTTTTCTTCTGAAAAAATGTCCAATGCTCAACATGATGTCAGTATAGTTAAGGCTGAATGCTTTCAAAATTGTATTAAGAAGTGGTTATTCCTGGGAAATAATTTGACGGTGCTTTTAAGGCAAAAGAAGTTGCTTTTTACTCCTCAAGTAAACATGTGGTAACATACTTGGACACAGTAGTGGTTGCATTTTAAATGGCATTTCACTCTCCTGGCTTACAGACAGTACTTGGAGTTGGGTGGTGGTTTTTTTTTTTTTTTTTAAAGATGCTTAGGAGATCCCTTCATCAAAGCAGTGCAGTTGTTGTTTAGGAAACTGCCTTTAAATGTTGCTTTCTTGGTATTTTGAAAAGATTTGGCCTCCTGCGAGCCAGGAGATCAAGTTCCTCAGCCTGCTCCCTTGGTGATTCATTGAATGACCTTGGGCAAAGCCCTTGGCCTCTTCTTACCTTATTTTTCCATCTGCAATGCAGGGATGTTAAGACATACCTACCTCCCAAGAGTCTTGAACTAAATTTTTTTTTTTTTTTTTTTTTAAATATTTCATATGCTTTGAGGTGACAGTTGCAAAATATTAATTTAGATCATCTGCAGATAGCTGGCAAAAGCTGTTTACTTTAACAGTATTACGCTAATTTTGGCCGAAGGGTTGAAAGCAATTTTTCTTCTAGACTGAACAAGCCGTTCCTCTGCCGTAGCGGTGAACTCTGCCCCGCCGTTTTCTTTTAAAAGCCGCTGCAATTGCAGGCTTACGGTGCCGGCAGCCTTGAGTGGCAGCTCTTCTGCAGGCGAGTCCCGGCGGCGCTTGAAATAATTTGACTGAAGCCCGGCATGGTCAGAGGAGGTGGGAGTTTGGGGTGGCTGCAGCGGAACTTCTCACAGGGGCTGGTTTTTGACCCAGGGCTTCCCTCGATGAAGGTAACGTTAAAAACCAGAGGCTCTTTGGGCTCGCACATTCTCACACCCACCCTCTTTCTTCCCTCTTTGCATCGGTGGAAGTTTAATTGTGGGAAAGCTACACCAAAGAGCTGGCTTTGTACTTCACCCTCAAGGCCTCGATGACTTTAATCTTTCCCAGCACCAAGCTCCGTCACCGTGGCCGTTTGCTGAGAAAGCATTTCCTCCGGCTTCCCGGAGTTTCCTTTTTGAGTGTGAGCGGTCCCACCGTTCCCTGGGAGCATCTGTGTTTCGAAAAGGCAGTGGCTGGGGAGGCAGGCAACTCCGCTGCTCCCGAGTTCAACACCAAACCCATCCATGGCCGAGTTAACAGCCAGCACGGGGAGCAGAGGACTTAAGTAGCGTCTTCCCGGCAGTAGTAAGCTGTTGTGGCTGCTGAGTTGGCTGTTTGCTACGTAGATAGGCTGCTGTGTTTGTAACCCAGACTTTTTTTTTTCCCAGGTTAGTGTTTTTCATTCTTGGCCGTACGAAGTTCAAGCCTGAGGACAAAGGGACGTAGGTTGAGGAGCGGGGTGGTAACACCGACTGGGGTTGGGCACAGTCTCCATCAGCCAGGCAGGGATTAATACAAACATATGTATTTTTAGCGATCGTAATGGATTATTTAGTTGCAGGGAAGAATTAAAAGGAGCCCACGGCTGTCTTGAAACTCTCAGAGCATGTGGCTCCAGGGGAAAGGTGGTTCTGGGGGTGGGAGTAGTCCTCTGTCCTTCTGAGCGACATTGTCATCTTTTCCGTGATCCATTTCAGCCTGCTGTTTCTCATCAACGTTCAGGTGTCAGATATCATGATAAAATGACTAAAGTAAAAATATTAATATGGCCTGTCACAGAAATTAAAAAGCGATGTTAATAAGTGACTTGACATGGGTTAAATATATGGTAAATATTATCTGGAGACTGTATCTTAAAAAACTTACTGGTCAAAGACTGAAAAAAAAATACTGCAAGCAGCCTGTGTTATTTGGCCAGCTGAAAGGCAGCGAGTTGTCATGGTTGTGTTGCTTTCCCATGGCCTTTAAACATCGTTTAATTTCATTTCTTTCGATTTAGGATTCCAGCCTAGCAGGAGATTTCGTAAGTCTCCTTTCTGGGTGTGGTAAGACAGAAAAAGTTAAGGGAAAGAGGGTGTCCTAATGCCACTTGTCTGCAATATTCAATGACCTTTCTTCAGAGCAGTAAATGCTTTTTTTATTTGTTGTGTGCTTTTTGTGATGTGTTTTCCACTTCCATGCGGTAGGTCTTCCTCCTCCCCCTCCCCCCCGTAGGTTGTTTTATCATAGCTGTGTGTTGTTAAATACTTCTGAGGCTGTGTGTGTGACATATACAAACCAAAGTTCCTTGGGTGGCAAGTTCTCAGCGGCTTGAAAGGGTGCCAAGAATGTCATGCAGTCGCATCCCGGCGTGCTTTGCACCACGAGCTCCGAAGGTGCTGGAGGCCGGGGTGATGGGCACAGGGTAATTACACCGAGAGGATACTAGGTGTAGCTCTCTGCTCCCCTGCTCGCTTTCTCCACCCTTTCACGCCGAGCAGCCAGAGTCTGCTTATATGCTTATTTAAAATGTAAAGCTTTGTTTTGAAATGGAAGAACAGGGTTCAGGCTCTTGGTGGTATGCGCGTGTGGGCTGAGCCCCTTCAGCTGCTCGCCTGTAGTCTGCAAAATACGGCAACAATTTGTTACCTCTTGATCTCTTCATGCAAACAAACTTTAGATGTTTGGCTGGGTTTTCTGATATCTTTAACTTCAGGTTCAGCAACTCCTTTTAACTAGGAAAAAAACACCCCTATTTATTTCCGCAGATGTGAGAGATGTTTGTTTTTCTTACAAATACACTGCTGTGGGCTCATATGATGCGGGAAACATTGTGTGTACAAAACAACTACCTGCTGCTCACTTGCATATTTAGGTCAGCGTTGGAATCTGCTCCGACAAAGAGATGCTAACCCTCTGCCCAGACCGCTTGAATTTTCATCGTGGTTATTCCTCCTTGAATGTGGCAGAACAGCCATCTGGGTTGTTGGAGTAACCTGGTGGAGTCTGAGTTTTGTGGGAATGGGTTACTTGCTGTTCTTATTATGGGACATGTAATTTGATGTGCATTTTTTGACCTGCACATGTGTAGAGAAAGGGGGAGATTCTGGTTAAATACCTTTTCAGATTCATGTAGTATTTAGTAGTAGGACAGAAATAGCAGCCTGTAATAGACCTGTGCATATATTATTTCAATATACAATTTTTCATCCAGAAGAGAAGTCGAAGTGTTTCATGGGCAAAGATCCTTTAATCTATAGCTAGAATGGAATATGATGCTTTTTTTAAGGTTTTTCTTTTTTAAGCAGTTAGCGTCATATTTTTCACTGGAGGTTGGCTGGCAATAATCAGGTCTTTTTAATTCTTTTTTTTTTTTTCCAAACAAGACATTTGTGCATTCAGGATACTTTGACCAATTTTCTGGCGCTGTTTTCCCAGGTCCAAGAAACGTAACTGGCAGTTTGTTTCCGAAGCCTATCGCCGATATATAAAGTATCACAAGGATTTGTGTCTCCTGGATAGAGCTGATCAGCACACAGCACTGTCACTAGCCGACTTTTGCAGCTGGTGCTTTTTTGCATAGAGATCATCTACGGTGACTTAACTCGGATCTGGAAAGGGAGGGACGAGAAAAAAAGGGTTCCCGTTGCTTCCGTTCGGAGATGACTGTACGTTAACTTTGGATTTCCTGACCCGACTTGGGAATCTGCTGCTGACATCAGCCGTGAGAATAACCTGCCGTCAGCCTGGACTCGTGCTGCGGGAGGTTGTCCTGTGTTACGGTCCCGAATAGATCTTTCTAGGAGATAATCTTTACTTAGAGATTATTTTGACAGGGTATTGAATCATAGCTGATCTAGGCAGAGTTCCTGCTTTCAGTTAATTTTGGCAGGAAAAAAGGTAATCGCTCTGCATATTTCTGTAAAAAGCATCCTGGATCATTTACCAGTTCTGGTTAAACATTTTCTGAAGGCAGCTATTAAAAAACAAAAAATTTCATTTTTACTTTTTTTTTCCTGCTGAAATTTGGCATGGGTTCCCTTGAAAAATGAAAAGGGTCTCCAGTGATTTTAGGTGGCTTGTTGCTTAACTTGTGCTGACAGTCGGAGGTTGGTTTGGTTTTGTTTTGTTTTTAAACCTGAAGTTTGGCAGCGCATCGCCCGCGGTGCCTGTTAGTGCTTCTTTCTGCTACATTTTCCACGAAGGCCGGGGTGTTTCCTGCTTGCTGTAAGGAGGGTAGTCACCAGCCTTACAGCTGACTCACTGTTCTCAAATCAATTCGCAGAAATAACAATTGTCCCACATTTTAAAATTGCAAAAGGATAGTGAGATCCCTTGATTCAGCGCAGCTGCCATTGACGAAAAGCAGCGGGTATCCTGTTACATCGACTGGTTTGGAGTCTCTCTTTTATCTCCTTTTTGCTGGGGAACAAAGCGAACGGCTCACTTTGTATTCTTCGCTCAAGTGCTTTCATTTTTCAGACATAAACGGAGCGTAACTTCATAGTTAGTTGCTAGAACTGCAGAAGGCAATTACTTGAAAATGAGGTATTTCTGTGGAAATGAAGACTGGTTATATAGGATGCGTGCACCAGGATTTGAAATGTCATCTTTGCAGTTATAAGCGAGAAAAGGAAAGTTCCGTGTGCTAAATTAGCTGCAGCGTACTGAAACCGGGCGTATTTGGGGATCGTTTTTGTGAGCTGAACCCCATTGCTAGATTCTCACACGTTGAGCCTTTGGGACTCGGCCCACATGGATAAAACTTGAAGACTGGATGAGTAGATTTTATCTCGACTAATACACAATAGATACATAGATAAATACTGTGAGTAAGAACACGCGCGTCCTATGTAAAACATGGTAGACAATTATAGAAGGCAGATTAATATTTTAAAAGGGCTTGTAAACTATGCTTGTAGTAGAGTGCATGTGTAAGAGAAAAGGATTTCGTGTCCACCTCCTTATTAAGAACGATCTCCCTTACAGCTCAGGTTTTCCATCTGATTTTGCCAGCAGTAAAATCAAAAATCTCCATTCTAAATCTCTATGGTGCTATGATAAAAGCTGGAGTGAAACTAATTTTAGAAGCTGTCTGGGCTGGACAAAAGAGCATCTGAAATCCTTCCTGGTTAAATGCTCAAGTTCTTCATAACTGAGCATACGTCACCAGAAGTAGTCTGCAAACCACCGAAGAGGCAACTGAAGCTGTAAGCCCGAGATGTTTAAAAAAAGCAAATTCCCAGCACAGGCTCCCTCTCTGTGAAACGCGTGTGTTGTGACAGCTCAGGAGATTAGTTTTTCTGCGTGCTGGCATTCTGCTCCGCTGAGTTTACATGGATGTTGAAGAGCAGGTTTTCCCGTGTTGGGAAAAGGCTGGGTGCCAGAGCACGCTCTGCTTCTGGAAAAAATCATTGCGGGTTTAATACTGTTAGCGGAAGTGCAAAATGAAGTTACAAAGCCATTTTCTTTATGCCATTTTTGGCCTGCCCCAAGACCTATTGATTACTTGAAATACTTTCAAGAAGCAGGGTATCAGAACTGTGGTTTTAACCTATCTGCTATGTTCCCATGCTAAAATTTCCCCCGCTTGTTTTGCTAAAATTAATTTTGCTAGTAGAATTTTTAATAACTTATTTTCTGCGAGTTGGCAAAGGACAGTTGTTTTCAAAATTACTCACAGGGAAAAGAAAAGCCATATTCTCATTTTAATATTCTGGGAACATGTCCTTGTGCGGCTTACGTGCTTTAGTCTTGTATATTTTTAAAGCTGGGGTAGTTGAAAGATAGTTCTGTTTTTCTGCTTGAGACTACACATAATTCACTGTCAGATGCTTTATTTTGATTCTGCTGTGTGCTATAAGTGGATGACACAGCAGCTATAATTAACTCCTCCATCATTCTCCTATTCACAGAATATAAAACCTTTGACTTACTTTTGAGTTATTACATCCACATTTCTTCAATTGGAAAAGTGGTGAGGCTTTCCCTAAAGAAAGAGGAATTGTTCTTGCTACCATTTTTTTTCCTTTCTAAAGACAGAGTCAGGAAATAATGAATTTTTTTTCTGGAATGTCTCAGAAAGCCTTGATTTGCTTAGGGACACGTATCCCTAAAACTCCCTGGGGAAGTGGAAATTAACAGCATGATCTTTGTTTCCCAAAGTTGCGTGGAATTCACACTCTTGTAGAATTTATCACCCTGTTAGGCTGCTTGGACATTTTACGGTGTTACCCAGAGATTATCTTTTTTTCCCAGTGGAATGCTGTGATTTTAACAGTATGTTCCATATTTTAAACATCCTCATAAGGAAAAAAAAAAAGCTAAAAATAGCCTGTTCCCATTTTAAAGCACTGCTTAAATAGAAATCCAATGCTGCCTCTTACTTAAAAGATACAATCTTAGCAAAGTAGAATATTTAAAATGCTTTAGGAAGTACATAGTTGATCTTAATACCGAGCATCAAGACTCGAGAAGGGAAAGTAAAAATGCGTATGGGGCGGAGGCTTGCTGCAGCCCTAAAATCTTATTTTAGCCCTCCCCAGGGGAATGGTAAACCACGCCGTACTGCTCTCAGCTTGGGAATTATTTTCAGATTCTCCACACACACATTCTCTGATTATATTTGTGCATTAAACTAAGTTTCTCTATTCTTTGCCAACTTATTTCATAGTAGTAGGCTATGGCTGATGTTACCACCCTTGAGACTACTGAAGGCCTGTTCGCCTGGGGTTGGGTTTGTCCTCCGTTTCCCAAAATGCTGTAGAGAAGAACTTCAATTTAATGAGGACTTGAGGTGATCCGGCATTGCCAGAGTTAGCAGAAAGGTAGGAGGCAGAGGGAATGGGATAAATGGGCAAAAGATGGAGAGTGAATTGCAGCATGCTTCACTTTTAGCAATGAAATAGGTTATTAATAGAGCGTGAAAGCAGGTTGCACGAATGCAGGTGAGGCAAAAAGAAAGGCGGTTTACAAATTCGGAAGAAAAATGAGGCTGTGAACAGGCATCTTGGCGGTAGGACATTCAGACCTGAGAAACCCAAGGGACTATAGATTGGAAGGGGAAACATCATTGTATATGAAATAACAGGTTGGGTGGTGCAGGGTGGCTGCCCCTTGGCAAGTGTATAGCAGAGCCCGCCTCGGGAGAGGAGGGCAGGAGGAAGGGCTCGGTTTTTTCACTCCTTTTCTGGCATGGCTTCATTTTCTCTCCTTTCCCAAAGCGCCACTGAATTTCTTCCTCCAGGGACAGAGGAGTAGGAGGAGAGTGTGTGGGAAAGGCACCGACGTGTGAAGCGGCTCGATGTCAACTGGATGGGAGGGTTGTAAGGAGAGGGTGAGACTGGGAGGAGAGTTTCTCATGTTTATTATTACTTCTGCATTTTTGACCTTTTTTGTTTGGTTTTGTTTTGGTCTGGTGTGTTTTTATATCCTCCTTCGATTGTTTGTAAGCATTTTGGGACAAAGATTGCCCTCTCTTCTGCACCTCCACATATAATGGGGACAGAGCCCAGGGGCTTTTAGTGATGTGCCACAGCTCTCGTTACACCAAGATGTTGAGGGAAAAAAACCAGTTTTCTGGAATGTTTTAAGAAAAATGACTCTCTCGCTGTTACCCTGGCGTTATATAAACCATACACCCGCAAAAAAGGAGTGTAGTAGAAGAGGTCACAAAATCAAATCATGAAAATGATTAGAAGCCTGAAATGGTTTCCCTGAGAAAAGACTAGAAAACGTTAAATGGTTTAATGTAAAGAGGGAATGTAAGAAGCCTATGAAATAATTTAAGATAAGAAAAAGATAAACTTGCTTATCATTTTTCTGATATGATGTGGAGAGAAACACAAAAATTAAATCGAAAGCAGCAAATTTAAAACTGACGGGGTTATTTTTGTACGTGGCAGATCTCCCCCCTCCAGCCTCCGAGTTAAAATTCCAGCAGAATTTTTTAGAAGGCTGCTCGTGTAATGGAGAATGCGAGTCTCCAGGGTTATGTCAGACAAAATTATTTTTAGCGATGTTATAAGCCCTCATGCCTCGGGGAAGAAATCAGCCACTGAAGAAGATGACGTGTCCCCACTGGGCAAGCTTTAATAACATTATTCTCTGTATTTCTTACTCTCCTGCGAAGCATCTAACAATCTGCACCGTCAAGAGTTGGTGGACTAGATTGACTCCCTGTATGATCTAATATGCAAATCCTGTTCTGCTGTAATTATTGTTTATAAAAGATGGTCTTGGGTGTGAATTCTTTATGCCCTGAAGTTGGCTGCTGAGGCTGAGCCTGCAAATAGCGTTTGCTGGTTCATACGCATCTGCCCAGGTTATTCTCGAGCAGTTGATCAAAAAAACCGTGCCATGATTTTCTCGCACGAGATTTTTATATCATCAGCGGTATGGATCGTTTATTAAAGATATGCAAGAGGCACTGAGGAGAACTCTAGGGTTGACTCTCAGATTGACAGCGGCACCTGAGAGCACGATAATAATTCTTTTTTGTACGCGAGAGCGCTGGGAGGGATTTTTAGGCTTTGGCAGACCTGTGTACCCTCTCTGTATTTCTCCAGTCTTCCCACACAGCTCCTAAGCTGATACAACATTGTATTACACTTAATTAAATCTGCGCCATTGTCACGGCACGTAACAGGATCTGTCTGACATTTTACCCATATTCCGTTTCCCTGACTGTCTCCTCTGAGGGCTTTGTAGGAGAATATTTGTAGAATGACTCTAAATTCCTGTGTATAACTGGGCTGTGTTCTGGAAACGGGATTTTCTGCATCAGGCAAAGGAGAGAGGAAAGCCTGTAGACGAGCAAAAAACTCTGACATTTTTGCTTTTTAAATAAAATACCCTTGTCCTCTGGTCGCTTTGCGTCTCCATGCATTCATCTGTCGTTTCCTCCATGCCGTTTATAGCAGTGACTCCAGCAGCAGCTCGAGCGACGAGTCCCCAGCACGGTCAGTTCAGTCGACAGCCGTCCCAGCACCTGCATCCCAGCTGCTTCCATCTCTGGAGAAAGATGAACCCCGGAAAAGTTTTGGGATCAAGGTTCAAAATCTTCCAGTGCGCTCAACAGGTAAATTCACTTGGGAAAGTGAAATAGGGAAAAAAGGAATAGGAAGCAGGTTAGGGACTGGTTAAATAACCTTTATCGTGTCTTTGACATGGCAGCCACGTGCTGCCTCCGAGGACGGGATTCTTTCTCTGCTTCTGTCTCAGTTCTTGTGTGACGGTGGGAAAATTGCTTAATTAGTGACCATCTGTGAGAAATCCTGCAGGTCCCTAGCTCGAGTCCCTGGGCTTGAGCACTTACAGCTACTGGAGCTGGTGCTTTGAAACAGTAATGTGGATTTCCCCGAGGAAAAACCTGAAGCATCTCAAATTTTTCACTTAAAACTTGGACCATTTATTCTCGCCAGGCCTCAGTTTCTTTTTTAATACAAAAACTTCAGGGTTTTCTGTTGCAATGTTGAGTGCTGTAAAACACTCATGAGCATATTTGTAATGGCATTGAATATTGCATGGTAAATAATGCAAGAAACCACACACTGAGGAGCACACGTGGTTGCGCTCTGTTCCCTGTGCTGAATGCCGGAGAGATCCCACAGAAAAAAACAGCATGGGATCATTTGTTAAAACAGTTGTAACATAATTCATGGATACAAAGGCACTGGCTGAATTAAAATAATATGTATTAACTTTGTGAGCAGCATACCTCACAATGTTAATATTCTTTCTATAGATTTTATTTCTGTAATACTCCTGGAAGTGACGCGACGCCGAGGTAAACGCCCCACAGATCCCAGGCAGATTGTGTGGTCGTGAGTCAGATTGTGCAAAATCTGATTAATCTGCCTAGTTATCCTTCTGGATTGACTGACCTGAATGCTGTATAACTTTGATCTCTGTTCCAGGTGCCTCATCCCAGCTTTGGAAAACTGCTCTACGCAGTATCCGTGTGGGATTATTAATGAAGTAACACTGCTTATTTCTTCTTCATTTTGAATTGGATGTCTCGTGGAAGTAATAACCATACACTGCCAGCTTTAGTGATGTAAACCCCTGCGTGTGTGGTTTTTTGGGTTTAAAAATCAAGGCAAAGAGGAGGATCAGCCAGAAGCTTTTGACAGTGGCAAAATTAACACCCAAAATTAAAAAGGCACTTCTGTGAACACTGAGATTCAGGTTAAACTGCGTGAAGTCGCATTTCAGAAGGAATATCAGATTTCTTCATGTCTTTTATGGTGCGACTAAGTTGGTAAAAAAATACGTTTTTATAGTACTAATGTTTATTTGTTGGTTTAGATACAAGCCTTAAAGATGGACTTTTCCACGAATTCAAGAAGTATGGAAAGGTGACGTCGGTGCAGATTCATGGGGCTTCTGAGGAACGGTATGGACTGGTGTTCTTCCGACAGCAGGAGGACCAGGAAAAAGCACTAAATGCCTCAAAAGGAAAACTTTTCTTTGGCATGCAGATTGAAGTCACGGCCTGGATAGGACCAGGTAAGGTCCATGCCCTTCTTGCACTGGACACGTGACCGCTCTGGGCATATTCATGGGCCGTTGTGAAGAGGCAGCATAGGAGTTAAGAAATGTTAAAACTGCCTTTCTGCAGAAACATAATTTAAAGAAACTGGGAAATACGCCAGAATAAATTCCAGAGCAAGAAGAGTGGATGCTCTTAGGTCAAACAGGGAGAGAGTTCCAGTCTGAAACCTCAGAGAAGGAAACCTGCCATCCTCTCAAACGGTGGGATCTGCTGGCTGCTGGAAGAAACAATCTCATCTTCCATGTCTCAGCGGAGCAGAAGCCAGTGGGTGGTGTAAGCATAGCACTGAGTCCTCACGGGCTTGGTTTTTCTGCTTTTAATTAAAACGGCTAATGATGGCTGCATTTTTGAGGCTAAGGCAGCATAGCCCGAATGACCGACCAGTGAAAACTATAGCATTGAGCATGTGGTTGTCAGTCTGTACTTCAGTTGCTTGTTTAAAAATTGATTTGTGAAAGCAAACTTCTTCCATGTGCTGTTCCCCCCAAGTACAGTGAAGCCTTATTTGAATTCATGGTAGGCATTAATACTTGTTAAAAGAAAAAATTTCTAGAGAAGCAGTTGGAGTATGCAGCTACTTTTCACCTGAGGATGCTCAAATTCCTCAGCACTCACCCAGTGGTGTGATGCAGAGATTTCAAATGCCATGTAAATAACACAATTCACAAGTGTAGTACTGCGTATTTTTGTCAAAGACATTGGTTACTCTCGTTCAGATCATATCTGCTCGTCAGGAAGACGAGCATTTGCTTGAACAAACAAATCAGCATGAACCGAACCCACATGAAAAACGCCTCTGTGCATTACAAATTTCCTGCTCTCTTTTGCTTCTAGAAACAGAAAGCGAGAATGAATTTCGTCCTTTGGATGAAAGGATAGATGAGTTTCACCCGAAAGCAACAAGAACTCTCTTCATCGGCAACCTGGAGAAAACAACCACCTACCATGACCTTCGCAACATCTTTCAGCGCTTTGGTGGAATAGTGGTATGTGAATTCTCTGTACTGTGTAGGGTGTCATTGCCCGTTCTTTCTGTACAGACCTGTAAAATGCTACGAGCAGCGGTAAATCATAGTGTCGATGGCAGATAATTCAGTCTTTATATAATAATCTGAGTCATTCATCTTGCTGGAATATACCTGAAAGCTTTTCTTTGCGTTGAGTGAAATCTTAGCACACGTGAATTGAGGGGATAACTTCGCAGTAGAAACAGTCCTCGGAGCATTTACCAGGAATGTGTCTTCTGCTAGCTCAGAGCGTTGGCAGAAAAGCCTAACTCGGTAGTTGGGATGTAAATATGCCTGGTGTTATTTTCGTGTTGAATCAGTACAACTCTATGGTCGCAGTTTCCTGTTGATTTCTGAAACAAAGGGTTTAGTTGCTGCATGTGGAAGTAGCCATCAGCTATCACAGTCTGTGCCCTGACAACAGGGCAGGAGAGGCGCAGAGCAGATGGATTAGTGATGACACGTGTGAGATTTGGGGTTTCGGCTGAGCAGGCGTATCTGAACGAGATAGAGCAGCAGTCATCCCCCTCTCCTCTCCTCATGCCGCTTTCTATCAAGTCGTGTCAATACTGCATTTAAGAGAAATTTTCCAGAAAAGTAAAGTAACTATCCACAGTCGGTTTACTTAATTGCACCTGGGCTTCAGCACTGATAGTTTATGTACTCACTGGTAGCTGCGGCTGCTTATGAACATGCTGTGCCTTACTCATTCTGCTCCGACATATTTTTGTAACCATTGAGGTATCAGTCACACACACCAGGAACCCGATACGTACTTCTTCCCAAAAAGAAGAGGAGGCGTGCTTCCATATATGGTGTGGACAAATAGAAAATTTACATTTTATGATGTCTGGCAGCTCTTGTGCATCCAGCCTCCGCTGTATCCTTGACATCAACACTGATTTATGAATTCACGCAGTGTCTGCAGCTTAAACCCTTTTCTGATGTTGTACCAGCAGAGCTGTCCTGATAAAGATGCTTATCAGTAGTAGTGCACTGTCTTGTAAATTGGCTTTTCTGTGAAATAGTGCTGTCCTGTCAACATTATTAATCGGTCAGAATTTGGCAGCAGTGCTGCCTTGCACAGTTTCCATGAAAACTTAGAAGCTCAGGTGCAAATGGGACCAGTTTTATCACCTTTCCGATGGCTAATGAGCAAAGTAATGATATTTTATTTGCCTGTCAGAAGGAATTGTTTGCCCAGGGTGAGTGGTCAAGTATAATTTGCCTTGGTTGCAATCGTGCTACTTCAGACACTTGGAAATGTATTCCTCTGTTAGTATTCCACTTAAATCATTAGGCCGGGGCTATAGAAGTCTAATGGTCGTGTAAATCTCCCTGTTTACTTCTGTTTTCCCAGATAAAGAGCTCTTGGGTGAGACCGTATCAAACTGCTGCCTTGTTCCTAAATTTATTAACCATGAAATTAGTCTGTCCTGGATGTTGGAGCGTTTGTGCTTAAATTCGTGTGCTGGCGTTGGCATGTAGCTCACAAAGGAAGCTTGTGCTATTTAAACAAATAAAACGAAACACTTCACCTTCTATTTTCAGCTCGGAATGAATCATAATATCATGAGTTTGTTCAGAGGCTTTCGGTACATTTGCCAGTACTAGTGCTGAGCTTGAATGTTAACCAAAATGTCAACTCCAAGCTTGCTGGGTTTTTTTAAATCGATTAAAATCGTCCTTTATTAGGCTTTCGTAGCTTTCTTGTGACTGTACTTACTTTTGAATGGGCCTGTGGTGGCTTGGGATCAAATACCAGCAGCGGTAGAAGTTGAGGATCTTTTTTGCCTTTGCCATGTCAGTGCCAAGTTGGTTCAAGAGACGAGTCCAGCATCACTTTCTGTTTCTAGGAACAGAATGGATTATGTTTGTTTGGAAAAGAAACGCTGCTTGCCTCTTGGCTCAGAAATGAGGATGGGAGCAGGTTGTTTTCTCTTGAGCCTCTGCGAGTGAAAATTAATCTGTATTTCTTTGATTCCGAGTTGTCTCTTGACATAATATTACAAACTGAAGCTACTGTTTGTTGATCAGGTCAGGCTTACTTCTGCAGGGTTGAATTTTAAATCTGCATTATGAAGAGCTTTCCCTGCGTCAGTGAGGATTTGGTTTTGTCATTGAATGAGATACAGCAGAACAGTGAAGTTTTTAACTGTCTACTACTGTTTAAATCCTCTCTCTGAAGAAAATATTAATTAACGAGTGCTTGCCGTACCATGTGTCTGTCTCTCAAAAAAAGGTCCACTTAGATCTAATTGACACTGTTGAACGTCCTTTTCGGCCTGTTGCTGACTGTCGATTGTTCTGTTTTGTGTTTTTCCCCAGGATATCGACATTAAGAAAGTGAACGGTGTTCCTCAGTATGCATTCCTGCAGTACTGTGATATTGCAAGTGTGTGTAAAGCAATTAAGAAGATGGATGGGGAATATCTTGGAAATAACCGGCTCAAGGTAAAGAAATCCTCCCGTGGACTGTATCCTTCTTGTTACTTTCGTTTACAGCATCACAGGATATTTTGCAACAGCATAGTTTATGGAAGAAAGATGTTTTTTAATGCGTCGGTCAGATTAGAGTGTGATGCTTTCAACCACCACCATAATTGGGATTAATCAGCATTTTTGTTGGCTGTCTCAGCAAGGAGCCCCAGGATTGAGTAGACTTGGAGACTGACATTCCCTGGTCTTGGAGGTCCGCATCTGGCGAGGCCGTGCTGGGAAGCTGTACCGGTACTGATGATTAACAGAGGCTGTCAGTCCCCAGAGCTGTCAACCTGTCACTTTTCAGAAGCATTCAAATTGTAGAAGAAACAAATGTTGTCAAACACTGTATTTGTTTAAGCATGCAGAATTATTTTCATTAATTGCTATTTGATTTTTGTCTTGCTTGCACCTGCGCGAGATGCTAATTTTAGAAAATCGGTGCAAATGACTAGCTTTCTTCAAATAACTCTTTAATTAGGTGTGCTCTGTTCAGTTAGTTTAACGCTTGTGAATTGTACTGATGGAAGTTTTGCCCTTTTGTGTTCAGCTGGGTTTTGGAAAGAGCATGCCTACAAACTGCGTGTGGTTAGATGGTCTTTCTACAAACGTTACGGATCAGTATTTAACTCGACATTTCTGCCGATACGGGCCTGTGGTAAAGGTAGGTGGGAGGCTTTGGTGTGTGGTTTGAAGTTGTTACTGTCTTCCTTTCTTCCCATCCTGTCCTTTCAACCCCGACTGTCCAGGGCTTTATAGCTCAGGTAGAGAAATTCTCTCTGGGGTGTAATTTGGCCGACAGGGCTCTGTAGCTTTGCATCCTGTTGATCCGATACGTAGAGCAGTCGCTTCTGGTGTTTTGAAAACAAAAAAAAGTATTTTGAATGAGCCGAGATAATGAGTATTGGAAACCATTTGTTGCTCTTGTGCAGTACAGTCTCTCCCCAACAAAATTTCTTTAGAAGGCTAACACTGGAGGAACAGCAGTCTAATTACGTAGTTACACTCATGCATGCTAATTACATAATTAGACATAACTATATTTTTTTTTCATCAGACCAAAAAAAAGACTTTTTAAAAGCAGTTAGGATAGTCACGCTGACAAAAGTATGTGAAAGAAGAAAGAAAGTCAGTGATTGTGCAACGTACCCGTATCACACAGTGGGAGTGCGTTACCTGCCCTGCTGTGGGTGGGTGCTAGAGATTTATGCACATGCTTAAACTTAAGCGTGTGAGTTGTCCTGTGTATTTCTGTTGGACATTGATGTGCTTGAAGTTAAGCAACGTGTGTAAATCTTCGCAGGATCAGGGTCTTGCCTCCTTGAAGGATTTTTGTGGGTTTGTGTTGCGGCTTTGACATTCTTTATTGTAGCTGTTGTTGCTTGAATAATAAGTTTATGTTGCTAAAAGAAGCTAATATTTGGAAATTGGGCGTTTAGCAACTGACGAGTGGTACTGCAGACTGTGATAACAAAAACTGTTTCCATTTTGGGATTAAATGTTCCTTTTACCTTTTTTCCCCCCTAAAACACATTGGAAATTTTTCAAAAAACTGAAAGTAAACAAAGAGAAACTACAAAACTCAGTCACCAAAGAGAAAAAATTAAAAGTAAAATACAGAAAAACAAAATAAAGGCATAATATACCTCAAGCCACAATATCCACAATTCAAAGCAGTCCCGTGTCCTTTTATTGTCTCTTCATTACAATATGCCTCATCAGAAAAGCCTGGAAATTTACCTTGCTAAAAAATTATTTTCTTACTGGTATCCTCATGACTTAGGATTTTGTTGGGACTGACATTAAGTCCTGTGGATGAGGCTCTTATTTGGTTTTTGTTTTGTTTTTTTGTTTTTTACAGGTGGTGTTTGACCGCTTAAAAGGCATGGCCCTGGTTCTCTACAATGAGATTGAATATGCACAAGCAGCTGTAAAAGAGACCAAGGGGAGGAAAATCGGTGGGAATAAAATTAAGGTGTGCAGAATGACCTCCAAAACAAAACAAACAAAAAAAAAGAGAAACAAATTGTATTTAGGCCTTACCCCTTAAATGCTGGCATTTGCAGACTGCCAGTCAAAAGGAATACTTAGCGGGACATGTATGTCCCAGGCATCAAAGGCTGAAACTATTTTTTTTATACTCGGCTTATCAAGATGTTAGGGTATCTTGAACCGTTACTTATAAAGCCTTTTCCAGTATTCTGCCGTTTGTTTCACTGAACTTGTCTCTCTAAGCTCCTGAGTGTTGGTGTCCGTGTTACTACCTCATTTACCCGAATCCAAGGCAAACTTCTGTCCGTTTTCATGTTAGAAAAGTGAAATCTGAGGGTGGGAGTTCCTCCGGGATAACACATCGCTGCATTTCAGCTGCTCCGTGCTGACGTCCAGGCTCTTGACCCGGCCGAAGCGATCTGCCGTAGCCATGGGGTACGGCAACCCAAGCGTGCAATCCGCTCTTGCAATGGCAGCTCCTTCCTTGTAACAGATTTAAAAAAAAAAAAGTAATTAAAAACACTACTTAAAAAAACCAGATAGAAAGTACTTTTTCCTGGAGGGACACTTAACATTTACAGGGATGTCTTGGATTTGGGTGAATGTGGTAATACCTGTTACGACTGTCCCATCGGTTCCACTAACTGGGGACGTGAGGTGTCAGACAACCCTCTGAGTTATCTTCCTCCTCCTCCTTTCTTCTCTCCTAAAGAGTGGGTAATGATTTCAAGCATGATCTCTCATCTGGTGTATTAACCTAGCAACTTCACACCCATTGGGGTTAGGAGTTGGATATACTGTAGTTTCGAAGCATGGTGGTTGAGTATGAGTAGCCTTTATATGCAACAAAATGTGTGGCCATTCGAAAGTTTCATATCTTGTGTTTGTGGGTCTTGCTACTTAGTGACTCTGGAATAAGCAACACCCGTGATGCGTGTATGTCTGCCCTCCACTGCTGTGGTTATACAAATTATCTAGGCTGATTTTTTTTTAAAAAAGAAGGAACTAGAATGTTAAAAAAAAAAAAAAAAGGCATGGTGTGGCATACCTCATGTAAAAACACT
>NW_008794443.1:479353-495749 GCF_000699145.1 Aptenodytes forsteri
GAATGTTAAAAAAAAAAAAAAAAAAGGCATTGTGGAATACACGTAGTTAAATCCATTCTAATCCTTAATTTTTTGCACCAGCTATGCCATTAGCTTCTTAATATTGTTGCCCTTGGCTAGAAAACATCAACTCTTGAAGTAGCTAGAATAGGGAGCTGCAATTCAGGACGCTTGGTTCCTTTCCCATCCCTGCTGTTGCCTTGCTGTATAACCCCGAGCAAATAACGTGGAGTCTGAAATAGATTAATAATACTGACCTGCTGTAGCACTGCGTTGAGATGAAAGGGACTTTGGAACTGTAATTGGAGTCATAGTATTAAAAACGTCAATAATGTGTATTTTTCCTGCTGGTTTACGGAACAGAAACCTCTGGTCTGGCAGCTACAACAGCATACCCCAGTAAGGAGGTAGTTAGTTACGTAGCTCCACGCGGCTGCACTGAGTTAAGAGAGAAAGGTCTTTATTCCTGGGGATGCGTAGGGCCAGTCCTGAGAAGCGTGTGACTTTTTTTTGTTAAATATTATCATCCCCGTTTTCAGTTCTGCTCCCATCTCCAGGCTCTGCAGCAGACAGTGAAATGTTGTCAAAATGGATGTTTCCCTCACTGAACGTGATTTATCCTTTATTTTTCAGGTGGACTTCGCAAATCGAGAAAGTCAGTTGGCGTTTTATCATTCCATGGAGAAAACGGGTCAAGATATCAGAGACTTTTATGAAATGCTGGCAGAAAGAAGGCATGTGTCAATATCTTTATTAGTCTTTTACTTTTCCAGCATTGTCTTAAGTGCAATTAAACTTTCTTCAGGCCGTTATTATTAAACAAACACTTGGTTTTGTTCCTCTCAACTTTATCCTTCTTTTTAAAGTTTTATTAACAACATTTTAGCATATTTTTAATGTCTTTCACCTTTTCAATATTTTTTTCTTAAACAAATGTAGGTGGTCAGACTTAAGCTGTGCGGATGAAAGCAGACAGGATATCACACGTCTGAAGTGTAGTCGGTTACTGAAATTCATACTTAGGTGGAGTTTTCGGCTGTCCGCGTGCTCTATATATTTAGTATCCGGTTACTGTGATGGGTCACCAGGACACAGTTGTGAGTCACTCATCATTTCTTAGGAACGCAAAGAGTAGCTTATCTGTAATGCCTTCCCGTACCCTCAAGAGAAGTGTATATGTTAACGGGTGAATATGTAGTCCGATAAAATACTGCTGCTCATCTGCTGAGCAGAGAGTAAAATTTGGTCTTCCACCTACCCCTTTTCAACAGTTTAGTTCGTTAACTTTGATAAAATAACAAAATACGAGTGAGGCTGCAATTATTTTGTTTTTTTGCTATTTGACGTGAAAAATGCGTTCTGTGTTGATGTCCTTCTGCAGCATCTGTCATGACGGTGTCTGGCCATTTTGCACATGCTGCAGAGGCTTGTGTTCCCCCTGCACGGCCACTTATCTCTGCAGACCCTGGCTGAGAGCAGCCTGGCACAGAAGCGCTCCGCATTTTGTGCTTTTTTTCCTCCAGTGGCTGAATAAAACATCCGTGTTTTAGCACCTTCAGAAGCTGTCTTAATTGTTAGGGTTCTGGTTTACCTATGAATAAGCCCAGCGTGACGCTGATTGTACCTGTGCACTAGATAAATTCAGTGTGTTTTTGCAGCGAAATAGATTGGTCTAACATATTGCAAAATTGCCAGATTTAAAAGTGAAGAGGGAAATTGGCAATCAGGATTTGCATAATGGAAATAAATGTGTGCGTTCCCCAGTCCTTGCCAGATGTTGCGATGTGCCAGCAAGCAGTCAGTAATAATTTCCTCTGAACTACACCAAATTCAGAAAAGAGAAGTGCATTATTGGAGGTCTTCTAACGCACAGGAGTCAGTTGGGCTTGTCTTCGCCGTGAAATAATTCTGAGTAGAACACTGATTTCTGGAACAACATGATACTTGGGTACATGTTAGTCTTGTTTTTCCTTTTCTGTCATTATGCTCACACAGTCATTATGAGATACTTAGGAATAATGACTCACGGAGCGATCGAGTGAGCTCTGCAGTGAGTCTTGTAATTCTGCATCTTCTAGTCCTCCTCCGAGCTCCTCCTGGCAGTTGACGGTCCCTTGCAATGATGCTAAGATCTGCACTAACCAGGTTCTCTTAGGTTGTGGTAGTGGCCAGTCTAAATAGGACCCAAAGGGGAAAAAAAACCAAACCCCAAACAAAAACCATGATGATTTTTTTTAACTTCACAGCTGCCTTTCACAACGTTCCACTTCGCTTGCAGAATGAGGTTTTTGTCTTCCATGTTTTGTTTCTTTGTGTTCTTTTTCAATTTTGTACATTTCTTAAAATATGGGAGCTGTCAGCTTTTAACAAAACATAAACTGTGAAGCCAAATAAACGTATGTGAAATAGAGTATGCAAAACACTCTGTAATGGTGGAGAATTGGAGCACCGGCTCTATGCCACCCCTCTGCCAAGGGGGCATGTTCAGTGTTAGAAATGGCTTATTTTTGCCGTTTGGAGGTACTGAGATAATAATGCTAATTGCTTGACTTACTTTGCTGAATGCTTCCCATGAATTCACCTGCTCTCATAAACAACCTGATCTTTTTTGTTGACTTGGTCTGTAAATAGGCAACGTCAGCATGCCACATGCAGCGAAAGAGCTAATTTTGGAATTAAATGATCACTTACAGGGTTTAGCATTTTTAAAGAAACCTTATTACCACTTTACTGCTTAGTAATGAAGAGGTTCCAGCCTTGAGTTTTGACTTGACTCATGTCTTCAGAGGTAGGTTTCAGGTTCTTGAGATGGGGTGGCCTTCACCATGACAGACTGCGCGTGGGTGCACAGGTGCTGTGTAGGTTTTACCTTAATTTAATACAATATTTGAATTTGGCAAAAATGAAGCAGTGAGGGTGGTGAAAAGATACTTGGCAGAGCTGTCACGAGATGACCAATTAACTCGTACGGTATTTGGTAAGCTAACAAAGCGTTTAATCCACTGCGCACCGATTCATTGTTGTTAAATCTCTGTATGCAGCTGTGTACAGTTGCCTTGATGCGCGTATAAAGAAATGATCATAAAATGATTCCCCTGCATAGCAAAGAACATGGTAACTGCAGTACATTGGTTGAGAAGAAAGAATAACCTGTTTATTCTTATATTTAGCAGAGATGAAAGAAGAGGATCTTACGAATATGCCCCTGATCGTACTTACTACGAGACTGTTCGGACTCCAGGGACGTATCCTGAAGATCCTCGGCGAGAATACCCAGCTCGAGGCAGAGAATTTTATGCCGAGTGGGATCCCTACCAAGGAGACTACTATGACCCACGATACTACGACGACCCACGCGAGTACAGGGATTACAGGGGCGATCCATACGAGCAAGACATAAGGGAGTACAGTTACAGGCAACGGGAGAGAGAGAGGGAGAGGGAACGGTTCGAATCCGATCGGGACAGAGACCACGAACGGAGACCGATTGAACGGAGCCAGAGTCCCACGCACTCCAGGCGTCCGCAGAGCCCTGGAGCGTCTCCCTCGCAATCGGAAAGGCTGCAGAGCGATTCGGAGAGGAGGATTTACAGCAGGTCATCGGATCGCAGTGGCAGCTGCAGCTCTCTGTCTCCTCCACGATACGACAAGCTCGACAAAGCCCGTGTGGAACGTTATGCAAAAAACGAAAAAACAGAGAAGGAGCGTGCTTTCGACCAGGAGAGAGTCGACAAGGAGAAACGCTTGGTGAGAAAGGAAAAGCCGGAAAAATTAGAAAAGGAGAAAACCGATAAGCAAAAACGAAAAGCAAAAATCCATTCGCCCAGCTCTCAGTCTTCTGAAACAGATCAAGAGAATGAGAGAGAGCCCAGCCCTGAAAAACTGAAGGGCAATAGTAAACAAAGTAAAGAGAGAGGTGACAAAGAAGGGACAGCTAAAAACCGCCTGGAACTAATGCCCTGCGTCGTGTTGACCCGAGTAAAAGAAAAGGAAGGGAAAGTTATTGATCAGCCCGCTTTGGAGAAACTGAGAGCAAAGCTTGATAACGACACTATGAAGTCCCCGCTTCTTGAACAAAAAACACAGACATCTCAAGCTGAGCAAACCAAGTCTGATCAGTCTAAACTGGAACCTGTCAGAACCAAGGTACAAAAAGAGAAAGCCCTTGCCAGTCACGTAGAAGTGGTGGATAAGGAGGGAAAACTGAAACCCAAAAAGCACTTGAAGACAGAGCAAACTTCCGAGGGGGCCAACGCGGTAGATTTAGACAAGTTGGAGGCTCGTAAAAGACGTTTTGCTGATGCAAATCTGAAGCCTGACAGGCAAAAACTGGAAGTAAAAAGAAGCAGCCAGGATGAGGAAGATGCACGCACGGTTTTGAAGAAGCAGCTTGATGCAACGGCTTCGTCTAGAGAAGTGACAATGTTAAGGGAAGGAGAATTGGAGAGAAAACCCCTGAGGAAGGAGATGCTTAAAAGGGAATCTAAAAAACTCAAACTGGAAAGACTTATTCCTGTAACTAGTCCCAAAGAAATTCAGGAGACTCTTAATGTTGGTGGTATTGGCATGCGTCCCACCCTAGATCTGCAGGCGAGGCTAATGGAGGCAGCCGATGAACCAGTGGAAGTTCAGGAACTCTCTTCTAAAAAATTGAATCCAGTAAAACCCCAGCATAAACAGGTACAGCTACTAGACGACCAAGGAACAGAGAGAGAGGACGCAAGGAAGAATTACTCTGGTCTTCCTGAAGACACACCCGACCATAAACTTGGCCAAGAGAAACCTCAGTCAACTGATACAGAGGAGAAAATTGGCATTGACATCGACCACACGCAAAGCTACAGGAAACAAATGGAGCAAAGTCGCAGGTTAAAACAGCAGCTGGAAATGGAGATAGCGAAGTCTGAGAAGTTCGGCAGTCCAAAGAAAGACGTGGATGAATATGAAAGACGGAGCTTGGTCCACGAGGTGGGAAAACCTCCGCAAGATGTCACCGATGACTCTCCACCAAGTAAAAGGAAGAAGACTGACCAGTTTGACTTCGAAATTAGCACTAAAAGAGAAAGAAACTACAGAAGTTCTCGTCAGGTGAGCGAGGACTCTGAAAGGACGTCCTGTTCCCCTAGTATCAGACACTTCCCTTTCCATGAAGATGATGACACGCTCGATTCTCCGAGGCTAATGCCATTAAAGGAAACCAAAGAGTCACCTAAAATAGAAGAAAAGGGTCTTTCGTACTCCAACATGACTGTGAGGGAGGACTCGCTGAAATTTAATCCTTATGATTCCAGCAGAAGGGAGCAGATGGCAGAAATGGCTAAAATAAAACTATCCGTACTGAGTTCTGAAGATGACTCAAGTAGGTGGGAAACACAAGCGAAGCAGGAGCCTGGTAGAGTTGACATCAGCTTTCCAAGCAGCATCGTCAAAAGAGACAGCATACGCAAGCGGTCTGTCCGAGACCTGGAACCCGGGGAGGTGCCTTCTGATTCAGATGATGACGGTGAAAATAAGCCCCATTCCCCGAAAGCCTCGTCCTTGTTAGAGAGTTCCAGGTTGTCTTTTTTATTAAGGGACAGAGAAGAGAAGTTACGTGAAAGGGAGGAAAGACTGTCAAGTTCCTTAGAAAGAAACAAATTTTACTCTTTTGCGTTGGACAAGACAATCACACCAGACACAAAGGCCTTGCTTGAAAGAGCCAAATCTCTCTCTTCATCCAGAGAAGAAAACTGGTCCTTTCTAGATTGGGATTCAAGATTTGCTAGTTTTAGAAACAATAAAGACAAAGAGAAGGTTGACTCGGCTCCGAGACCTATTCCATCTTGGTATATGAAAAAGAAAAAAATCAGGACCGATTCAGAAGGTGGAAAACTGGATGATAAGAAAGAAGATCATAAAGAGGAGGAACAAGAGAGACAGGAACTGTTTGCTTCTCGGTTTTTGCACAGTTCAATCTTTGAACAGGACTCCAAGCGCCTGCAACATTTAGAGAGAAAAGACGATGATCTCGACTTCATGTCTGGTAGGCTGTATGGGAGACAGTCTTCCTCCGATGGGACTAACAGCACGGCTGATTTGGTGCAAGAACCGGTGGTTCTCTTCCACAGTAGATTTATTGAACTAACGCGAATGCAGCAGAAAGAAAAGGAGAAAGATCAGAAACCAAAAGAAGTGGAAAAACAGGAAGATAAAGAAAACCGGCCGAAAACACCAGAAACGGTTCCTGATAGTAAAGAACCAGAACATAAAGCTTCCTCGGTGGTTGGTCCCTCTTCGGTCGCTGTCCTACCACAGGAACCAGCACCGGTTGCTTCTGAGAAGGCGGCAAACGAAAAGGTAGTGGTAGAAACAGCTTCTGTCAAAGAAGAAAAACCGTCTGAACCTGCTTCCACGGCAGAGGAACAAAAACCTTTTCCTGAACTTGCTGCTCCTGTCAAAATCGAACCACCCGAGCAAACCGAACCCCCGCCAGTCGTAGAAGCTAGTAAAGAAGTTGTTGCTACAACCCTGGCACCGGAGGAAGACGCTGTGGCAACAGAACATCCTTCATACTTGGATACCAAGCCTCCTACTCCCGGAGCTTCGTTTTCCCAAGCAGATCCAGAACCTGAAGCTGCCCAGTTGATTCCACCTCCACCCAAGCTAGTTCAGAAGTCCGATGAGGCTGCCGAACCTAAAGAAGAAAATCCTCCGCCTTCTGCCAACGCTGATGCTAGTGCGAGTCAAAAGGTGGAGGCGGCTGCTGAGGTCCTGCCGCCCGTTTCTGACAATGATATGGAAGTCGAACCTCCAGTTGCTGTAAAAGATAAAAAGTCCTACAAGAGTAAACGCTCCAAGACTCCCGTGCAGTCGGCTACAGCTAACGTCACGGAAAAGCCTGTCACAAGGAAGAGTGAAAGAATTGACCGTGAAAAACTCAAAAGGTCGAGCTCTCCTCGTGGGGAGACGCAGAAGCTTTCCGAATTGAAAGTGGAGGCGGAGAAGGTGTCGAGGAATGCTGCTAAATCCCCTAGTTCTGCTGCAGAGCCGGAAAATGTGGAGCCAAGCTTGCCAATAGGCCGGACTAGGCGCAGAAACGTAAGGTCAGTCTACGCTACCACGGGGGACAATGAAGGCCCGTCTCCGGTGAAGGACTCCGTGGAGGTCACTAGATCCACCAGGAAGAGAGGGGAAAAGGAACCCCAGGAAACAGTGACAACTGTTCCTACGACCCCGAGGAGGGGAAGACCTCCGAAAACCCGCCGTAAGCCGGAGGAGGACATCTCTCCAATAAAGACAGAACCGGTACAGCAAGAGGCAGAGGAGGCTGAAACTAAAGATGCCGTGGAAGCTCCTAAGCCTGCAGAAGGTTGGAGGTCTCCTAGATCCCAGAAGCTAACACACAGTCACTCATCAGCTGCTACCAGCCAACAGGGGAAGAAAGGGAAGAACGAACCGAAAGCCGATACCTCAGCTGAATCTGAAGATGCTGCTGAAAGAAGCAGTCAGGAATCGAGCTTTGGTGACAACAGCAATAAAGCAAAAGCCACTGAGAAAGAGCCGGCAGCAAGCGAGCAGAAACGTGATAGGAAAGAACTGGATGCGGAGAAAAACCAGCTAGAAATCCCCACGATTGAGGTCACTGAGAAGAAGCCGGTGCCAGAAAAGGTTACGAAATCCAAAAGGGGAAGGTATAAAAATACCAAAACTGTTGTAGATAAAGCATCCGTGTGTCTGAAAAATGTAGAAATACGCCTCAACGTGGATGAAGTCAAGGGCGCCTTGCGGCCAACTGATGAGGAGGCAGAGCCAGTGGCGGTGTCGCCGGCCAAAATGAAAAGCCCCCCAAAAGAGGACATCTTGCCACCCCATTTTGCTAAGAATGAGGTAGAAGATTCATTCCCAGAAACGGAAAAAGAGGTGATGCGGGAACCAAAGCAGTCCCCCGAAGCTGCCCAGTTAGCAAAACAGATCGAACTCGAGCAGGCCGTGGAGAATATTGCAAAACTCACCGAAACTCCTCCGTCAATCGCTGCCTACAAAGAGCCGACGGCGGATGTGCCTGAAGTTCGTCAGGAGGAGGAAGGAGATAAACCCGCGCATCAGGCTAGTGAAACGGAGCTGGCAGCGGCCATCGGCTCCATCATCAATGATATTTCTGGGGAGACGGAAAGCTTTCCTGCACCCCCGACGTATCCCGCTGAATCGGAAGCTGAAATCCCCGCAGAGCCCTTGGTGTTACCATCGCCTCGGGAGGAGATGGAGCCTGAGACTGATCAAGCAGTGAATAATATCCTAGAAACGGAGGCTGCCGTCGAGCCCACGGTGCAGCCGGTTCCCAGCTCTGCCCCGTCAGCGGTAGAGACGGAGAGCAAGGAGGCCGAAGTCAGCTTCAGTGAATCTTCCAACTCTGCGCAGGAGGCTGAGACCTTGCAGGAGGCTGAAGTTGCTCGGAAGGAAAAGGGCCGTCAGAAAACCACGCGGCAGAGGCGCAAGAGGAGCACGGGCAGAAAGGGCGACGCCACTGAAGTCAATGCCTTCGAGCCGGAGAGGGTGCAGAGCAAGTCGCCCCCCGCCAACGAAGTAAAGACAAAACCCGAAGAAGCCTCAAAGGAGGAAAAACAAACTAAAACTGCGGCTCAGGCGTCCGTGGAGCCAAGCGCTTCCGACGCCAGCAAGGCTGCAGCTGCTGACGTTGTCGTGGCCGCGCACGAAGCCGTCGCTGAGAGCAGCACCTCTCCGAAAGCACCTGCTCCGGCTCCTCTGGACCTGGCCGCCCCACCGGTTCCCCTTGACGAGGGGAGTCAGAGCGGGTTCAAGATACGGTCACCCATGGAGAACGCGCCCATCACGCCACCGAGCGCCCCAAATGCAGCCCTTCCTGCCGTCCCTTCGGCAGCGGCCAAGCTGCCCACCCCGGTGCCTGCCACAATTGTCCCCCTCCACTCCGGCGCTGCCAAGATGCCAGAGTGGATGGTAAGGCACGAGGAACCCCGTACCCGTTCCACGCCCCCGCCCGCTCTCCCACCGGACACCAAGGCGTCAGATATCGATACAAACTCCAGCACTTTGAGGAAGATACTCATGGAGCCCAAGTACGTCTCGGCGACGAGCATAACCTCCACGCATGTGACGACGACGCACGCCGAGCCAGTGAGTGCGCCTCGTTTGGAGGAGGCACCCCTCCACCCTGCAGTAGAGGCCATAAAACCGGTTTCGGAGGAGAAGCCGGCAGTTCCCGTCACCAACGCCTTGGACCCACCGGTGGCTGAAGCGCCGGTGTTCAGTGAGAAGGAAAAGATAAGTACCGTGATTGCTCCCAAAGCTACTTCTGTTATAAGCAGGATGCCCCACAGCATGGAGCTGGAGGAGGCTCCGAGGATCACCTTGGTGAAGCAAGCTCCCCAAACCCAGACGTGTCTCGTCAACGCCCCCTCGCCAAAATTTAAGCAGAGGTCAAGCACAAATGATAACAGTAGGTTTCATCCGGGATCGATGTCTATTATTGAGGAGAGGCCTGTAGAGACTGGGTCCAGTCCGGGGCTGCGGGTGAATACCTCGGAAGGCGTAGTGCTTCTGAGTTACTCGGGGCAGAAGACGGAAGGCCCTCAGCGAATTAGTGCCAAGATCAGCCAGATTCCCCCAGCCAGTGCTGTTGACATAGAGTTTCAGCAGTCTGTATCCAAGTCTCAGATTAAACAGGAACCTATCACGCCATCTCAGCCGACGCCGAAAGGCTCCCAGACCTCGGCGGGCTACGGGACTGTTTCCACGCATTCTTCTTTGGTACTAGGAACACAACCTTACAATACGTCGCCCGTCATCTCCTCCGTTAAACAAGAGCGCACTGCGCTGGAGAAGTCCGACTCGTCCCACCTTTCTGTCCAGACTCCAGCGTCTCAGCCCGGTAAAGTCCTCACGCAGACTGTAAACACTCCACCCGTACTCGTTCACAACCAGATGGTTGTGAACAAAAAACTGTCCGATCCAGCTGCTCTGAAAGTGGAGACCAAGACTCTGCAACCCTCCAACTTGAGTCCTGGAGTTAGTCCTCACCACCCTTCCCTCTCTGGGAAAATGCATTCGGAAGCAAACCACGTCAGCTCGGGACCCAGCACCCCAACCGACCGGGCTATTTCCCACTTGGGGGTCACCAAACAGGAGCCACACTCACCGCGTACTAGCGGGCACTCGCCATCGCCGTTCCCCCGGGCTTGTCATCCTGGCAGTACCTCGTCTCCGGCTTTATCGAGCAGTACCCCAGTCATGCTGGCGCCGGGAATTCCCGTTCCTCAGTACATATCCAGCATGCATCCCGAGCAATCTGTTATCATGCCCCCTCACAGCGTAACACAGACTGTGTCCCTGGGCCATCTGTCCCAAGGCGAGGTGAGGATGAACACCCCTCCTCTCTCCGGCATCCCTTACGGCATCCGCCCAGAAGCGCTCCACTCCCCCAGAGCTGCTCTGCAGCCCCAGATAGAGATCAAACCTCAGCGATCCAGCACGCCCCAGCCAGCCCCAATACGAGACATAGTCATGCCTCCTCTGTCTTCTCAGCATGCCCCCGAGGAGGAGATGCACTACCACCACACCACGGTGTGCAGGGGACCAGCCCCCGTTCAGTCCGACGTGCTGGTGATGCAGCCGGATTACCGCATGCACCCCACGAGCATCAGGCTCGACCAGTACAACGTCCCCCGGGACGTGAGGATGATCATGCACCCGCACATGGCCGCCGTGGGCGAACACCACTCGGAAACGAGACAATCCCGAACGCCTGAAGGGGCTGTGAAAACTCCCCCCGTCAGTAAGACCCCGCAGCCCGGAAAAGAGACGCCAAAATCCTCTGAAGGCAAGATGGCACACTCTCCTCACAGCGAACCCCGGCTCCTCAGCGTCCCCTCCAGCAGCCAGCTGCCTGGACTGCCTTTGACGCAGCCGGTGGTGGTACCGCACGGGGTACAGATCATGCACCCCGCGGGGAGCTCCTTTCACGATTATCGGTCTGTGTATGGCGACATGAGGAATTACCATACGGCGGCACAGCTCGGGCATCCTCAGTTCCCGGGTGCCTCGCCGATCGGGTTGCCTTCCCGGAGCATGACCCCATCTCAGGTGAGAAATAAAACCCTTTCTTGTCCTACCTGACATCTGGAACGCTTTGAGCTAATTACAGCCCCGGTGCGGCTCTGCGTGGCCACAGGAGCTGAGTTTATCTCTCTGTGGTTAGTCTCCAAGCCCTACTTAAGTTCATAGCACAAGAGGAGCCAGTTTTGTTTGGGAAACGGGGCTTGAACGCTGCTTGGCATTAGAGGAAGCTAAAAAACCCCGTTTTATTAACTACTCTACAACTCAAACCTACCTACAGGTTTCTAGACGTAGAGGTGTCGGGGGGAGAATTGTCAGCATGGAGGTGGCGCGCGGGTCAGACATCCTCGGACGGATGGTGTGGCTAAAGATGGGCTTGGGGCAGGATTCAGGGGATGCGGTTTCAGCTCTCGGGTGTGAGAGGCTGGTGGAGTGGCTTTGGAAGGGGAGGCTGGTCTAGGCACAGCTGATGCTGTGGCATGGAGACACGGATTTCCCCACCAGCAATCTGATGGTGTCCTAGCAGCCTTATGGTTGAATGAACGAGTTCTGATACGCCCATGGCCTAAAATCTTTCCTTTTCCCCCTGCTGCCTGCTTCCCAGGGTCTACCGGAGGGCGAACACTCGCACCCCAGCCAGCCAGTACGCAGCAAGACTCCTCAGATCCCCCAGGATCCCAAGGGCCCGCCGGCAGCTGGGCCCGAACAGAGTCACCACCCCACTGTAAATAGGCATGCGGCACCGATAGACCCTCACGTCCACCTTCAGAGGGCACAAGCGGACACGGGCCAGACTTCCTACCCTTCGCCTGTTGCCATTTCGATGAAACAGGAGCTTCCGTCACCACACCAACCTCAGGCGGTTCCCAAGCAATCCATGTTCATCCCGACGACGTCGGGTCCTGGGGCTCCGCCGGGGCTGCCCCTCAATCGCCCTGAGCCCCAGTCCGCTCTCAAACAAGAGCCGTCTCCTCACCCCGTCTCGCAGAGACCTGTGGATATGGTTCAGCTTCTGACGGTAAGTACCGCTCCGTCGTCTCCTCCTGGCCGAGCAGCCTCGTGCTCCTCATCCGGGGAGAAATAATCAGGTTCTGTATAGCTTGTCTCACCTGTAGCACCAAAATCTGACCTCTCTTGCATCAAACGCTTCAGATGCGAAGGCGGCGATCGATCGTCTGTCTGCTTGCTGGGCTCTTTCTGTCCCCGGTGAATTTTAGCCGTGTTCACGTTTACATGGCATTTCCTAGGGTCTCGAGATAAGGTGCTGTTAATGCAGAGCAGCCCCTGTTTCTATCATGAGTGTTTCAAACAGCCTGCAGGCTCAGGGCAGGCAGCGCTGCATCATTTTTACAGTCAGCTATTTCTTGGGAAGGTTTTCTTCACGGGCAGGAAAGAGTGATGGTGTATTTAATTTAAAGAAAAAAACCACTCTCCCAAAGCCTAGAGACTGAGGAAGAGGAGGGAGATAGTGAGGAACAGGCGTTGACGAGGAACCGAGAGCTGCGTTCAGCGCCAAGTATTTCCCGTATAACCTTGAGCAACTCTCCTGCTGCTGCTGTTTCTCAATTCTCCCATTTGTAAAAGAGAAAATAGCGTTTGGTAACAGCCCCGCTCTGCCTCGCGCTGTGTGGGAGGCTGGAAGCTTGGGAAGTGCTCTGATGTTACGATGAAGGCAGCCACCCAGGCATCTTAGCCAGCTGGAAGGAAAAGGACTGAATTACTGATTTAGCAGGACCTAACCCAAGCCCGGACCGGCACGTACGAGGGGTGATGTTACATCTGTACCGAGTCCTTAAAGCAAAGCGGTGGTGTCTTAATTGCCCGTGAAAGTATCGGAGGCAAATGAGAAGCTCAGACGGGATTTAAGATCCCTCTGTCCTTCATTTGTGTTTAATACTACTTCTCCCTCTCTTTCCAGAAATACCCGATTGTCTGGCAGGGCCTTTTGGCTCTAAAAAACGACACGGCCGCTGTTCAGCTCCACTTCGTCTCCGGTAATAACGTCTTGGCGCACCGGTCCCTGCCGGCGCCGGAGGGAGGACCGCCGCTGAGAATCGCTCAGCGCATGCGACTGGAGGCTTCGCAGCTGGAGGGCGTCGCACGCAGAATGATGGTGAGGGGTCGGGACGGGGCGAGGATGCGTGTTTGGGAAGAGCTAATGTCCATGTGCTGAAAGCTGGGCTGTTCTTGCAAAAAAACCCACCGATTCTTGCGGAAGCCTCAGCTCTCGTTGCTTGTGTCACGTTATTTTGGGATTCTGGTAATAGCTGTGCGATTCCTTCGTCTCGGAGAGCCCGTAATACGGATTGCAAGTCACGAGCAGTAGGTATTACTCTGCATTCATAGAAAAGGGAATGGTGGAGTTGGGAAACCTTTGAAGTCACCCGTCCCTCAGCCCTGGGACAAATTCCTGCTGGCTCTGACACGTCTGAGTAAGGTGGAATTCAGGCAGCCGTGGAAATCGGTAGTTTTCAGTCCTTTTCACCGTCTCCTAGGCCGGCCGAGCTTTCAGCACGTCTTTTGTAACTTCGAAGGAGTTCAAAGAGAGGATTTTCCACTGCAGATGATGAATGTATGTCAAGAACGGGCCTGTTCCCAGCAAACATTTGACTGAATTACTGTATTTTCTTTCCAGGTGGAGAGCGATTACTGCCTGTTACTGGCCTTGCCTTGTGGCCGAGACCAGGAAGACGTAGTGAATCAGACTGAGTCGCTTAAGGCTGCGTTCATCAGCTACCTGCAGGCTAAGCAAGCTGCAGGAATCATCAACGTTCCCAACCCCGGCTCTAATCAGGTATTGGCAGGGAAAAAGCCCTGAAACGCCCGTAGATAAACTAAACCGATAGGTAATGGGGCCTACGGCCTTCCACCCCGGCTCTTCCCTTAGGATTGCAGTTGAGGTGCCTGTTTTTATTGTTGACATAAACACACGCCCCCTGTTTACCGTGCTGGCTCGTTACGTCACCGATACAATTGATGTAATTACTGAAGATGAACTGCAAAGCCGGAAAAAAAAACCCCAAACGTACGTTCACAGCCCTACATCTTTGGCTGAAAACAAACCAAACCCATTTTCCAGCTCTTCCTCTGCGTTGGAAGTAGAGCCCTCGTTTCTTCCACGTATCGTACCCTGGTTTTTCCGGGACACCTGGAGTTTTCTTGCTCTTCGCCGTTTGGGTTTGACGACGTGGAGCATTTATTCCAGATGCGTTGCTGCATCGAATCAAATCTAATCCGTTCCCTGGGTGTAAACAGCCCAGAATGAGCGGTCGGCACTCGGAGCAACCGCTGAAACGATAATTAATGGGAATTTTGTTTGTCTTTTGCAATAAAACCAGCCAGCTCTTACATCCCCGGTGTGGAAAAACTCCCCACCTTGGGAACCGCTCCTGCGGCTGCTGAACAGTCTCTCCTTTTTTATACAAGCGCGCCAGTTTACGAGCCTATAAAAAATCATCCGAATGTCCCATTTTAAAACATTTTAGGCCAGCCCTCGCTCCGGTTTGTCTCTCATCCGTGTTTCTTTTCCCCCTCGCAGCCTGCCTACGTTCTGCAGATCTTCCCACCCTGCGAATTTTCGGAAAGCCACCTGTCCCGCCTAGCCCCGGACCTCCTCGCCAGCATCTCCAACATCTCTCCTCACCTGATGATTGTCATCGCGTCGGTATGAGCTGTTTACCGGTTACTGACTTTTATTATTATTATTTTTTTTTTCCAAGGCCCTGCAGCAAAAAAAAAAAAAAAAAAAAAGCCCACAAAAACCACCAAAAAAAAAAAAATTAAAAAAAAAAAAAACCCCAAAAAAACCCCAAAAAAACCCCAAAAAAAAAAAAAAACCCCAAGAAAAACACCAAAAAAAAAAAACTTTAAAAAAAAAAAAAACCCCAAAAAACCACCAAAAAAAAAAAACTTTAAAAAAAAAAAAAACCCCAAAAAAAAAAAAAACCCCAAGAAAAACACCAAAAAAAAAAAACTTTAAAAAAAAAAAAAACCCCAAAAAACCACCAAAAAAAAAAAAATTAAAAAAAAAAAAAACCCCAAAAAAAAAAAAATTAAAAAAAAAAAAAACCCAAAAAAACCCACCAAAAAAAAAAAAATTAAAAAAAAAAAAAACCCAAAAAAACCCACCAAAAAAAAAAAACTTTAAAAAAAAAAAAAACCCAAAAAAACCCACCAAAAAAAAAAAAATTAAAAAAAAAAAAAACCCCAAGAAAAACACCAAAAAAAAAAAACTTTAAAAAAAAAAAAAACCCCAAAAAACCACCAAAAAAAAAAAACTTTAAAAAAAAAAAAAACCCCAAAAAACCACCAAAAAAAAAAAAAAAGCCCACAAAAACCACCAAAAAAAAAAAAAAAAGCCCAAAAAAACCACCAAAAAAAAAAAACTTTAAAAAAAAAAAAAACCCCAAGAAAAACACCAAAAAAAAAAAACTTTAAAAAAAAAAAAAACCCAAAAAAACCCACCAAAAAAAAAAAAAACCCAAAAAAACCCACCAAAAAAAAAAAACTTTAAAAAAAAAAAAAACCCCAAAAAACCACCAAAAAAAAAAAAATTTAAAATAAAAATAACTAAAAAGAGAGAGAGAAAGTAATGAAACAAGAAAATGCTGCCAGACTACCAGCCTCCTGCCCTAACCGGCCTCGATCAAACTGTTGCTGGGTAGCGGTTCCGCTACCTTGTATGTTTACATATTGCTTTAGCTTACGGACAACTGATGCACTCAGCAGGCGGACTGGTATTGGGTTTCTGTGCCTCCTTTTGGGGAAAAGATAAAGGATGGCTTATTTTTTTTAACAAAAAAAAAAGGAAAAAAATAAAAAAGAACCTGAACTGCCTTTGCACTAAATTAGTGACTCGGACCTTTGCACAGTTGGAGACACGCTGTGACGTTCTGGATGTCTTGACACACATTAACACGCGCCGTGGACTAAACGCAGGACCTGGGGACTTCTGCTGAAATTTGTGGGTCAAGGATCATTTCACACATTATCTTTTTTTATTTTATTTTATTGGTTGGTTGTTTTTTGTTTGTTTTTTTTTTGGTTTGTTTTGGTTTTGTTTTTTTTTTGTTTGTTTGGTTTTTTCTGGATGTGAACCTTCCTCTCCTCCACTTGCCCCTGCTGCAGCCGTCTTCTCTTCATCTGGGATGTACAGTTTACACTGACAAAAAAAAGAAAAAGAAAATACAAAACAAAAAAAAAAAAAACACAAAAGGGAGAGCTATTTTCCTTCCTGGTGGGATATGCAGAACTCAGTGGGTGTGTGTATATATAAATATATATATAATATATATAAATATATATAATACTGACTTTAAAAAAAAAA
>NW_008794443.1:496074-496342 GCF_000699145.1 Aptenodytes forsteri
GGGGGCTCCCCCCGGGAGTCATCGCCAATCTCGTGTTTTCAAAAAAGAAGAAAAAGAAGATGGTTTATTATCAGAGTAAACTCAAATCTCTGTTTATTTTCCCTTCCCTGTTGTAAATAATTTGTTGAAAAACAAAATTGCAATTTTTTTTGCCCCCGCTTTTAGTTTCGAAACGCGGGGAATTTTTTGCAAGTAGTCAGCCGCGTATTGATAGGCGCCGTCCTTCAGAAAACACGAGCCAGACTTCACGTTTTTCCACCCAAAAGCA
>NW_008794443.1:496902-497720 GCF_000699145.1 Aptenodytes forsteri
CTGATCCTGCCCCCGAGGAGGGGGGGTGAAATTGCTGGTTTTCAGAGCGGGGCCTTTGGGGCAAAACCCACATTTTTGAGGTGTTAATCCCCGGAGGGGGGGGGCGTGGAGGAGGTGAGTGTCCGGCTGGACATGCAACTGTCCGTCTGTCCGGCTGGACATGCAATGGTCCGTGTGTCTGGCTGTCTCTGTGCAACATCTGTACATCCAGGTGGACGCGCACCCGTCCGTGTGGCCATCTGTCCGTGCGTCTGTCCCCGTCCCCTTTCCCCCACCCAGGGCACTGGGGGCGGGGGGGGGGGGGGGGAGGGGTGCAGTCGTACGTCCAGCCGGACACACGGACAGTTGGACGGCTGGTTGGACATCCAGCCGGACAGACGGACGGGTGAACGTCCAGCTGGAAACGTGGGTTGGGTGCACGTCCAGCCGGACACACAGACAGTCGCAGCACCGCCGGACGCACGGACAAGTGGATGGATGGATGCTACAGACAGTTGCAGGGTCATCCGGACACACGGACGGCTGTACGTCCAGCCGGACACACGGACAGTGGCACATCCAGCTGGACATGTGGACGAGTACACGGCCAGCTGGACTCGCAGACGGTTGAGTGTCCAGAGAGGTGGACAGACGGACGGACACGTGGATGGTTGCAGGTAGGGCCCGGCTGTACAGATGGTGTCGCGGCCATCCAGACACACGGATGGTTGTACGTCCAGCCGGACACACGGACAGTTAGACATGCAGTCGGACAGATGGACAGATGCCTGCCTGGCCGGACACTCGGCTCCTCCTCCACCCCCCCCAACCCCCCCCCC
>NW_008794443.1:500050-500438 GCF_000699145.1 Aptenodytes forsteri
CCAGCCCCCCCCCCCCCACTTGAAGCTCACCCGTGAGCTGCGTGACAGCGGTGGCGGCCAGCGCCTCGGTGGCCAGCGTCACCATGTCATCGGAAGCCACCGTGACGATGTTGACCTCGTCGCCTTCCTCCGGCTCGAGGATTTTGATGCCCGCCTTGCCTTGGTGCACCGTCTTCACGTGGGAACGCAGGTTGTCCACCCGGTTGAAGTCACCATGTCATCGGAAGCCACCGTGACGATGTTGACCTCGTCGCCTTCCTCCGGCTCGAGGATTTTGATGCCCGCCTTGCCTTGGTGCACCGTCTTCACGTGGGAACGCAGGTTGTCCACCCGGTTGAAGCCCCGGCCGCACTTGTCGCACAGGCACGGCTTTTCCCCCCGGGGGGAG
>NW_008794443.1:500681-501160 GCF_000699145.1 Aptenodytes forsteri
GTGGCGGATGGGCCAGTTGGCTCGACTGCACTGCACTGGAGGTGCCCCCCGCCTCCCCGAAATTCACGGGGTGGAGGCCTCACCTCTTGCCGCAGCGTTCGCAGACGTAGGGCTTCTCCCCCGTGTGCTGGCGCACGTGGGCGATGAGGGAGCTCGCTTGGGTGAAGGCTTTCCCGCAGATCAAGCACTGGCACGGCTTCTCTCCTGGGGGAGACAAGGGAAAGACGCGCGCGTGTGTGTATGTGTGTGTGTGTGGGGGGGAGCACGAGGCTCCCCCAAAATCCTCTGGGGAAAGGGAGGGTGGCAGAGCTGTGTCCCTACCGGTGTGGATGCGGACGTGTCGCTGCAGCGCCCCGGGGTCGGCGAACTGGCGCTGGCAGTGGACGCAGACGTAGGGTTTCTCCCCGCTGTGGATCCGGAGGTGCCGTTTCAGGTTGCCTGAGGGCAGAGGAGGCTCAGCCACGGGGGGCATGGGGGCA
>NW_008794443.1:501186-505895 GCF_000699145.1 Aptenodytes forsteri
ACACCCATCGGAGCTTTTTACGGAGCGGGGGCCACGCAGGAGCGCCGCGCCGCCGACCCCCGCAGCTGAGGATCAGGCGACAACATGGCGGTGGGGACAGCCAGAACAAGCATTCGATTTTTGAGGGGACGGAGAAACTCCGTCGGGCTCGTCCGGACCCCTCCGGCTCTGCGGAGGTTTGGGGAGGTGGGAGGAGATGCCTCCGTCCCCAAAAGCTGGATCAAGGGCTCCTTCCAGGAGCATCCCCGGGCTGCGATCCCCCGCAGAGGGGGAGAAATATATGCACCACAACCGTGAGAGGTTTAAACCCTCCCCTGCCCAGGACGAAATCCTTCCTCCGGCTCCGATCCCCCCACGGAGCGGTCCCTGGCCCATCCCCCCGCCCCCCCGCCAGCGCCAGCCAAACCTCCGTCGCTGGGACCTCACCACCTACCAACCCCGTGCTACCTGAAGTGGTGAACTGTTTGCCGCACTCCCGACACTTCAGGGGCCCGTCCGCGATGTGAATCTTCAAGTGAGCCTTCAAGTTCCCCACCTGGGGACAGACAGAGGGATGGATGCAGAGAAACCCCCCCCCATCACCCCCGTCTCCCTCCGGAGGGACCCGAACCGCCGCGGGTCCGGCTCTTCCCCCCAACCCAATTCACCTGGTTGAATTTTTTGTCGCAGTGGGGACACTTGTGCTCCTTGTTGGTGTCGTGGGTCTCCAGGTGCCGCATTTTAGAGGTGGGGTCGGAGAAGGAGCGCCCGCAGTAGTCGCACTGGTACGGTTTCTCCCCGCTGTGGACCAGCTGGTGCCGTTTGAGGTTGCCGGAGGTGGTGAAGAGCTTGCCGCAGTCGTCGCAGCGGTATTTGGCCTCCCCCGTGTGCCGTTTCTTGTGGAGGTTCAGCAGGCTGATGAGGCGGTAGCTCTTCCCGCACTCCTCGCAGCCGTAGGGCTTCAACGGGCTGTGGAGGAGACGGGGCTGTCACACCGGGGGGGGGAGGGGGGAAGAACCGGCGTGCCGAGCTCCCACCGCCCCGATCCGAGCTCCACCACCCCAGCTAGACCCATCCGGATCCCACAGGATGCCTTGAAGCAATGCAAAAGGGAAGGACAGGGGCAGAAAGACAAACCTCCTCCCGGACTACCCCACCACGCTGATGGATTTCGTGAGGATTTGATCTTTTGCGGCAAAAGCCACGGTTTTTTTAGCTGCTGCCGGCGTCTTTTGGTGGCTGGCGCCGTCCAAACGAGCTGCTGGGAGTCTCCAACCCTGCAGCGCCGACCCCTCCAGACCGAGGCGAGAGGCAGAGCGGCGTGGGCTGCTGTACCGACCTCTTGCTCAAACCCTTAACGCCCTCAGCCAGCCACCGGCACAAGCCTTTCTCCAGCCGGCTCAGCCCGGCGGCACCTCTCCGTCCCCGGCGTTGCCGTACCTGTGCGTCTTCTCGTGGGCTTTGCAGGCAGCCGGGTCGGAGAAGGCTTTGTTACACTCCCTGCAGGAGAAGGGTTTCTCGCCGGTGTGGATACGGATGTGCCGCTTGAAGTTACCGGTGTGGGTGAACTCCTTCCCGCAGTCCTAGGGACGGAGAGAGACAGGCGCAGGCGCGGCCGGTGACTCCCGGTGTCCCTGAGGGACCGGAGACCCCGCTCGGGGCCGCGGCCGGCCTCACCTCGCACTTGTGCGTGACGGAGCCGTAGGCTTTCGACTCGGTCCTGTCGCTGTAAGTACCCGAACGCAGCAGACGGGTTTCACCCAAGTTCTCCTGCCCGGAGTCGGTGCTTCCCGATTCGTTATCTTCGGTGTTTTCTCCGTTTTCTAACCGGGGCTGCTCTTCCTCGGGGATTTTAGCCTCCTCTTTGTCCTCCGCCATCATCCCCCCTTCTTCCTCCTTCCCTTCCAGCTCCATCTCTGCAGGCATTTAGAAAACGGGGGTGCTAGGGATTGGGATCGGCATCAGACACAAAACCCACCTGTATTTCCTAACTCGAAGCCCGGGTTTAAGGCGATGGGGATTAGACCTGCCCCACTGTACTCGGGGGAAATCCTGTACTCCATCGTACCGCGCAGGTGCCGAGACCCCTGCCTGGAATCAGTTTGGATTTACAGGTTATTAGGCCTAAAATCCAAAAGCCTGCGTGGACAGAGGACATCTCCCATCCTCTCCTAGCTCTGCCCCACGGACAACCGCTCCTGTGGGCTCCGCGACTCACGGGAGACAGCGTTTGCACAGCAAAACTCACGTTAACAGAATTAATTGCAGGGTCAACAAGGGTTGAACCCTTGCCCAGCTTTGCTTCAGCCCTGCTGAAGGGAACGGGCAGACAGAAAAGTCCCCGCCACCGCCCTCGCTCACGAACACACCTCCCGTTTCGGCGCCTGGAGGGATGTTGCCCTTCGCCGCGGGGCTGCCGCTGCTGACCACGCTCTCCGCCGGCTGCGGGTGGATGGGGAATTCGGCGTTGGGGCCCTCTTGGATGGCAACATCTGCCCCTACAAGCAACAGAGTGTCTCGGGCACGCTTGAGGAGACATCAAGCCTCCTCTTTGTCCTCCGCCATCATCCCCCCTTCTTCCTCCTTCCCTTCCAGCTCCATCTCTGCAGGCATTTAGAAAACGGGGATGCTAGGGATTGGGATCGGCATCAGACACAAAACCCACCTGTATTTCCTAACTCGAAGCCCGGGTTTAAGGCGATGGGGATTAGACCTGCCCCACTGTACTCGGGGGAAATCCTGTACTCCATCGTACCGCGCAGGTGCCGAGACCCCTGCCTGGAATCAGTTGGGATTTACAGGTTATTAGGCCTAAAATCCAAAAGCCTGCGTGGACAGAGGACATCTCCCATCCTCTCCTAGCTCTGCCCCACGGACAACCGCTCCTGTGGGCTCCGCGACTCACGGGAGACAGCGTTTGCACAGCAAAACTCACGTTAACAGAATTAATTGCAGGGTCAACAAGGGTTGAACCCTTGCCCAGCTTTGCTTCAGCCCTGCTGAAGGGAACGGGCAGACAGAAAAGTCCCCGCCACCGCCCTCGCTCACGAACACACCTCCCGTTTCGGCGCCTGGAGGGATGTTGCCCTTCGCCGCGGGGCTGCCGCTGCTGACCACGCTCTCCGCCGGCTGCGGGTGGATGGGGAATTCGGCGTTGGGGCCCTCTTGGATGGCAACATCTGCCCCTACAAGCAACAGAGTGTCTCGGGCACGCTTGAGGAGACATCAGGCTCCAGGCAGCAGAGCCTGGCAGCAGGACAGGGTGCGCTGGGGGGAGCGACAGGGGGATTTTGGGTGTCACCCCTTGGTGGCTCACCTTCTTGGCCACCCAGCTGCTCCGTCTGCACCTCGGGCTGTGCCGCTGCGGCCACGGGCGTCTCCTCCTTCCCCTCCGGGTCGGGAGGAAGCAGTTTTATTTTGTCAAGATCACCCAGCGCTTCTGCAGTCGACCTCTTGCCCTCGACAGTCGCCTTGTCGGCCCCTGGGAGGGAAGAGGCGAAGCGCTCCAGCTTTTACTGCCCGCGCAGGGGCACCCCGACAGCCGCTAGAAGGATTCCCAAATCCCACCAAAGATTCAAGGAAGCATCAGTTCTTCGACTGCTGGTGCCTCACAAGGGGATCAAACCCCATCCAGACGCCCTCGCGCACCAGGAGATGTACCCAGGCCGTGGGTTTGGATGGCGGCCAGAGAGCGCGGCCGCTTCACGGGGCAATTTCCAGTCTCCCCGGATGAGGGAAAGCGAGGAGGCTACGTACCGATCCCGGCGGGGGGCTGCTGGCTCTTGGCGGGGCTTTCTGCCGGCACAGCAAGGGACTTGAGAGCGTTGCAAGCGCTAACGATCTCCTGCATTTGGAGGAAACCCGCCACGGCCAGCACGTCTTCCACGTTGTCGGGGTTTAGGCTTAGCTTAGCCGTGTACATGAACTCCAAAACCTGGCCCAGGCCTGCAAGGGAGGCGATGGCAACCAGAAATAAGCTCTCACCTCTCGGCCATACAATTCTGAAAAGCCCAAAGCGCACGGAATAACAGGCTGAAGAGCCTCCCTCAGACCCTGGGCACCAAACGGCTTCGTTTAAGCAGCTCGGAGGGATATCGGCTAACCCTCTGCCTACCTGCCGCGTTGCTGATGTCGAGGTGCACCACGTCCTTCTGGTCGACGAAGAGCATCCTGAAATACTCGCTGCAGGCCGCCAGCACGGCTTTGTGGGCCTTGAAGTCGATGCCGTCCACCACGAAGGTGCAGTCGCACAGCAAACCCAGCTGCCGCTGCTGGTTCAGCTGTTCCAGGACTTGCTTGCTGTGCTGGGGGAAATCCATGGCTGCGGGGAGAAAAAACAAAACCCCGGGACGGGGTGGGGGTGAGACAGGTGCCAAAACCCCCCCGACGCCCCGTCGGAAAGGGTCACGAAGCAGGACAGATCACAAAGGCACGGATCAACCACAACCCGACCACCCTGTTCAGTTAAAAAACCTGGACCAAAAGGCCTAATTTCAGCTCCTCGCTTACAGCCGCCTGCCTCCCCCACCAAATACAACCCCAAACCCTCTCCTGTAACAGGCACACCACCAGCGCGGGGCTGCAGAGTTGACTGAAGAGTCAATATATATATTTTTTTTTTGGCATGCTAACAGCATTTAAAATACATTCATCGCTCTTCATCCGGCCCAAGCTGCGAGCAGGAACCCTGCGGCCTCTGCAAACGTGTCCCTTCAGCGAGCAGGCGGGGG
>NW_008794443.1:505918-509568 GCF_000699145.1 Aptenodytes forsteri
CAGGGGGTCCCCCCGCTCCCGCCGAGGGCGCGGCGCGGAAAGCGTTCAACGAAATCTTCAAGCTCCTGCTCATTTTAGGCGCTCGCGTCACGATAGCGAGGGATTTTTATTTTTTTTTATCGCGTGTTTGGAGGGAGTCCTCCCCGCTCGAAGCACGCCTTGGGCTGAGGAATGCTGCAAGCTCCTGGAAACACTGCGAAAGCCCGTCCTCATCCGCAAAGGTTGAGGGGTCAACCACGAGCTTGATCTGCTGCCACGCGTTGGGTTTTCTCCTGGGCTGCACCTGCAGGGCGCAGGGCAGAGAACGAAGGGTTTTCACTCGGCTTCGCTTTCCAAAAATGATTCCTGTGCAGGCTGAAGGGATCGTTTCATCGCAAGCGATGAGCGAGGAGGGAGGAGAAAGCAAACGGGGACTATCCACGGTTATTGTTCAACCTGCCAGGAAGTCCCTAAAGCTCTGGATGCTGGAAGAAACAAGGTTACGGCCAGGGAAACACTCTTGGTTTCGATGCTAAGTCGATGCTCGGCGTCTCTCTGAAGGTTTCCAGCCCACAGCAGTCGCTTTTCCACTTTACCAGCTCTTAAAAACACCACGGGGAGTCTCAGGTCGGGGAAAGGCGACGGGTTTGGATCCGCAAAACCAGGTCGCTTCCAGGCAGCCGCGAGCGTGTCCTTTCCTCCGGATCCATTCGAGCGTGCACAAGCGCGCAGCAGGCGAGCACCGCGGGCAGAGGGAGCCTCCTCCTGTCTGCAGCGGGTGCTAGCAAGGCGCTCGGTGAAAGATCTTCCGCCCAAGGACCGATTCGGCTTCCGAAAATCATTCCCGGCGGGGATGAGAGGCCCAGACACCTCCGACAGCATCGGATCACGCACGGAGAGAGGAAGTTTCAGTCCCAAAAGACGCTGTTTGTCTTTGCAATTAATAACCCTACGCAACTCTCCTCCAGCTCTCCAAAACACGGGGTACTTTTTAACCAAACACCCACAGCCTGTCCCCAAATACATCCCTTGAGGGCCAGAAAAATCAGCATTGGTATCAAAAACTGTCTAAACCCCCGCATACGTGTGACCCCGTAAGGTTTGCAAAGGAAGCTCTGGGAAAAAAGGGGAGGATTTTCCCAGCAGGACAAACACCACTGCCTTCCGTGCTCGGAAAGCTCTGCGCAGCAGGGCCTGAGAAATCACGACGGTTTGATGCACTAAAAGGCTATTTTTGGTAATTTGTAGGAGGCGCTTTGCAGCCGAATGATGATTTTTACCGCTCCCCAATTGGACTCGCCTCAGCTTCGCACCCGGGCTTTGCGAAGGAAGCAAAATCCCAAGAAACTCAACTCCTCCCGAAAAACTTCATGTTTTCTGCAGTTTCCTCCGCAACGTCGTGTTACAGCTTCGTCGGAGCATGCGAGCGCAGCGGGGCAGAGGTTGGGACGAGCTGCGTATCGCCCTCACGCCCAAACCCAGCGCCCAACGTCCCCCAGCAGCTGAGATCACCTTCGTACACTAAAATCCCTGACTCCAAGCCTTAAAAATCCCAAATACCTGGATCAAAAAAACCCACGGTGCACCCGAAACGCCACCCTGGGTCCTTGCCACCACTCGGGCAGGGCCAGTTCGCGGCTCCGGTGCCAAGATCCGTCTCCTTCCCCGACCGAACGGCATGTGCCGAAACGGGGATGGATCCGAGGATGGATCCAGGGAGGGCAAATGCCAAATCGGGCATTGCTGGTCCACCCGACCGCTAAAATAATTAGCCCCCGGTAGCGCAAACCCATCGCTGTCAGCTGTTTAAGGCAGCGGGGCTGTCTGAGGACGTGTCTCAGAGCTCCTTGCCTGAAAATCAAAGATAAGCCAGGATGGGTGCCCGACCTTCACCCCTGCGCTGCGAGGAGCGGAGATATCCAGAGGACCGAGGCTCCGGGTGAGATGGTTGCAGCTCTCCTCCAGAGTTTTCCCCCTTGCCGGTGCTCAAGTCAGTCTCTACGCAGCCATCCTGGGAGAAACGGGATGAAAAGCTCCGTTTTAAAACCCAAACCTCGCGTGTCGAAGGCACCCCAAGGTCCGATGTCACCGACCCGGGACCGGGCACCCCCCGATTTCACCTCGTCGGAGGCACGCGAGCGCCGTTTCCCCTCCTGACCTCTCCCTGACGTGGCCGTCGAGTCTCTCATTACTCGCTTAATCACGGAAAAGCTTCGTTATGAGAACACTCACGCCCGCCGCAGGCGCTCGCAGAGATAAATACAACAGCTACTGTCCCGGGGAGCTTCCCACATGAGCTCTGTTAAGCGCTCTCGCTTATTAACGACATTAATCTCCCTGTACCTGCCACCCGAGCGTCTACCTATTAAAAAAACCCCCAAAGCCTCGATAAATTGGAAAAAACCAGCGGTTTAAACGTTGCCTTTCAACGCTGTCACCATCCAGCCACCCGTTCTTACGCTGAGAAGATAAAAAGGAAGAGGGGGTTTACTTTCTGCCTACCGTCATCTCCCTTCTCGTGTGTCAGCTCAGGGAACAAAGCAGCTCTAATCCTTTCAGTCTCTGCGAAGAGGAGTCTGTCCTCATTTCCAGTAACTGATTCTGCAACATTTTCAGTTAAAAAAAATAAAGTTAAGAGCTGATCTGACCGGAGCATTCAAGGTACAGATGTGCTAATAATACAAATTATGAAATAGAGAAGGGCTCTGGAGTCCGTGGTCGGCAGCGAAACCGGAAGGCAAGCTGGCATTCAGCTGTAAGGGGTGGAAAAAATAATCACAAGCGATGACAGGCAGGAAAAAAACGTGGTGAAAGGGAACTAAAAGGAGAAAGACACGAGGAGAGAGATGAGCAGAGACACTCTGGACCCCCCCCCAGCGAACAGACACCCCGCAGACCCCTCGGTTATTTAGTTTTTGGGCCCACGGATACGCTCGTGCAGCTCCTGACGTGGCTGTGCAGGCAGGGCTGCCCGCAGGTGACCGGAGCCCTGGGCTGGAGCAGGCAGGGAGCCAGCGGGGCCGCCGAGACATCGCCAGACCTCGAGCTCTGCCGTGAAAACCACCCGTTTCTGCAGCGCCCGGATGATGAACGACAAAACCTTCATCTTCTCGCAAAAAAAAAAAACCCCTGCCTTTGGAACGCTGCCCCATCTCTGAAATTTCCGCGGAAGCTTCTGATGCAGAAATGCAATTAAGGAAACGCGGCTTGTCCACGAAACGCGTCACCCGCACCCAAAAACCGACGCCCACAGAGGGCACGTACAGCCGGTGCGGGCTGTCATCGCGCCAAAAAAGACGCCAGAAGATGAGAAAAAAAACCCCTTTTTTCCTTTGAGCTGCTGCATGATGCTTTGAAGTTTTCTCCGCTCTTCTGCCGGCGACGTCCTTGATGCGCAGGTAGACAGCTCGAGCGGGGTCAGGGGACTCGTCTCACGCCGTGTTGGCTGTCAGGGCTGCGTCCCCCGCAGACGTCTCACCGTGTCCCAAGGGGATGGCGACCGCCCGGCGCGTGGCTGGGACAGGGTTTCGCTCCTGATCTCGCCCCGAAATCGCCCCAGGGCTCCGCGGCGGGGGGACACACACGTCTCCCCACAGCGGACGTGGACACCCTGGTGAGGGTGGGCTGGCGAGGATCCCAGCGAGCACCAGCAGGTCACCCCGCCCCCTTCC
>NW_008794443.1:510367-513123 GCF_000699145.1 Aptenodytes forsteri
AGCCGCCATGATGGCGGCCGGGTGTCTCCGCAGGGAACGGGCCCAGCGTTGTGGTCCCGGGAGGTCAGCACGGGCCAAAAGCTGTAGGTGTTGCCCGAAGTGTGGCCTCAGCGCGGGCGAACCCCCTCAGGCGGGTGTGCGGGGCCAGGTGGCACGAGGAGCCCTGCGTGGCTTTGAAGGCAGCCGTTCAGTGGCGTGCGTTGCAAGGTACCAGTGAGTTTGGGCAGGTGCAGGCAGCAGGTTGGCGAGCAGGCAGCCCCAAAAGCATAATATTCCTATTCCCGTCAACCTGTTTTCCCCCTAAGGCCGGATTTCCTGCCTGCCAAAAACGAGCCCGTAGTGGGGCCAAGCTGCTGCGGGGTTTGTTCGGCGCTGGGGCTCTGAGCTGTCCCTTCGCCCGCTTCCTGGCTCGGAAATCTCCCCCGTGCAAAACCAGCCGGCTTTTGGGGGGAAAAAGGGTTTTGGGGCTTTTTCCCTTCCTCCTTTCGCTGGAGCTTCGTGGGTGAGGGCCACCCGCCAGCCTGTCGCCACTAGATGGCAATCTGCGACCGCCGCGGGTGGCTCCCTGGGTGCTGGGGGTGCCCTGGGCACCCAGGGATGGCGTTTCAGGGCAGAGCAGACGCATCCCATCGTCTGTCAATGATCAATGACAGGACGTCGCTGCTGCTCCTCGCCTCCATGGCTCCAATTTCCTAAGCTGTGCTGGGGGCTTTTATAACCATTAAGAGCTTTTTTAGTAACTTTGAAACGTTTTGCCTCGCAGCGTCCTGCGGCAGGGAGTCCCCCGAGTGACCGGCAGTACCGATAGTCAAACCACCGGAGGAGGAGATGACGGAAGAGCCACCTGTGTTTGCATGCGTCCCCGACGCTGCAGGTGTGTTAATGCAAGTCACGAGTTGTTGGGGGACAAACGGGGACGAGCTGACCTCGGAGCTGGAGCAAGCAACACGAGCCGGGTGGTGTGTGGTAGCTATAAACAGCGCTCACCCTGAACGGGCGCCTGGCTGTTGTTTGTACACATGGGGAGATGGAGCCAGGCCCTCGGGGGGGGGCGGGGGGAGATTTGGGGGAGCATTTGGGCCCCCAAAAAGAAGCCTCTGGGTTTGGCAGCCAGGCTGGGACCGTCGTCCCGGCTCATCCCGCTGCCCAGGGCTTCCCCAAGGGCGATGGGTGCGGGTGGGCGAGGGGAGGAGGAGGAGGATTTGGTGACCTTCCAGGTGGGCCAGCGGCCGAACGGCTGAGGGAATGGCTCAGAAATAGAGCGGCGGGGAAGAAATGAGTCACCCCGGGCTGGAAATAAACGGGGCCGCGGGCGCGGAGGGGAGCCGGGGCGGCTCCTCGCCCGTGTTTTCGTCGGGAAGGAGGAATCGCTCACGGTACCCCTTACTGAGACACTCCTCGGGGCTGAACCCGCAGCCCTTTTGGGGGAAAAGCATCAAGAAAACATTAAAAAACAGAGGAGGCAGCAGACAGGCGTTCTCAATAATTTATCACAAGCTGTATATACAGAGACAAGCTCCGGCGGAGGGTCGGGGAAGGGAACCTTGCTCCTCGCTCCCGGCGGGGCTCTCGGAACGCCGGATCTTCCCCATCAACCCTCGCCGGCTAAAAACTGCCAGAGCCGGGACTCCCCTCCGGAATTTCTCTGGTGGGCGACGGGATGTGTCTCACCACCCCGGCCCCTCGGTGACCCCGCGGGGGAGCGTTCCCGTCCCCTACCCCACGTCCCACCTCCTTCCCAAATTACCCAAATAATTAACGAGGGGGGCGGGCGGGGAGAGGGACCCCCCGACCCCTCAGATCTTGATCTCAGTCCGGAAGGTTTGCTGGACGTGGTCGGCGTGCTTGGCGGGCTGTCGCTGAGCCCGGACGGTCAAGGTGCCGGCGTCCCCCCGCGAGGACGACACCGACGTGGGGTCCACATCTTCGGGCAGCTGGCATTTGTGGGTGAAGGTGTTCATGACGGTGCCGTCCGCCGCCAGCTGGGAAAAAATAACGGGTGAAAAGGGGCGATTTTGGGGTGCAGGCGGGACGGGGGCTCTTTGTTCCCTGCCCTTGGGTGAGGCTGGCGGTCGCGCCTTGTGTGTGGCGTTAATAGTTATCTCCCCGAGGGGACGGGCGGGATGCGGGTGGCAGCGGGGGTGGGGGGGACACGCAAAAGTGCTTTTTTCGGTTTCCACTCCCCCCCCCGGAGAGGGGTGATTACAGGGCACGAGTTTGTTGGGTCTCGTGGGCTTCGCTCCTGCAAAATATGGGGCGAAAAGGTGAGGAAACGGTGAATTAAACCCCGTCAGGGTTATGGCCGGGGCCGTTAGGAAGTTGGGTGGGAGTTGGGGAGGGTCCCCCGGTTGAGGATTTTGGGGTCCCACAGACTTTGGGGGTGAGCAGGGAAGGGAGGGAGCACCCACCTTCTCGGCGTGCACCTCGATCTGGTTGTTGGAGGTGGTGACGATGATGTCCTCGGGGGCGAAGTCGCTGACGTCCACCGTGAACTGATAGGTGTTCCCCAAGGTCTTCACCGTGCCCGTGTTGCCGGGCCGAGCTGCTGGAGAGTTGGGGGGTGTGTGTGTGTGTGTGTGTCCCAGCCACGGTTCGGTGGGGGTCCCCCCTAAACGCCTCTCGGGGTCACAGCCACGTTTCGGTGGGGGTCCCCCCCAAAACACCTCTCCCACGGCTCTGACTCTTGCCCAAACTCTCCGGGACAGGGATGTGCCAGCGCGGGGGGAGAGGAGGCATTGCCAACCCCCCCCCTTCCC
>NW_008794443.1:514513-514860 GCF_000699145.1 Aptenodytes forsteri
ACGCCAACCTCCCCGGCTCCCCAAAACTCCCCTCCGGTAGCTGTGGGGGGGGACGGGGGGGACAGACACCCCCCTAAAATTTGACACACACCCTCACTCCAAGGCTCCGGCATCCCGGAGCTGAAGACCATCCTGACCGGCGTGGTGCTGGAGGACTACCTGGCCATCCAAAATTTCGGCGCCAAGGTGGTGGGGTTGACCTGCACCCTGGCGTGCGGCAGCACCGTTTTCCTCGGCAAAGTGGTGAGAGAATCTTCCCCCCCTCCCAACCCCCTTTTGCCCTGCCTGTGCCCCTGCCTGTGCCCCTGCCTGTGCCCCTGCCCTCTCCTCCGCAGGGCCGTCTGTGG
>NW_008794443.1:515576-516241 GCF_000699145.1 Aptenodytes forsteri
AGCGCTGGCTGCTGGCGGCCGTCAAGGAGAACCGGCTCACGGCCAAGCTGCTGGCCACCGAGTCCGTACCGGGCGTCTGTCTGTCTGCGCCCTGCACCCTGCGTCTCCGTGCGTCCGTGCCGTGCAGCCTGCCTGTCCGTGTGTCTGCCCCATGCAGCCTGCCTGTCGTCGTCCCCCCATGCACCCTGCGCATCCGTGCTGTGCGGCCTGCACGTCTACCCTGCGCGTCCGTGTGTCCCCCCCATGTGCCCTGCGCACCCTGCACCTCCACCCCATGCACCCTGCGCGTCCATATGTCCACCCTGCGCACCCTGCACCTCCACCCCATGCACCCTGCACATCCGTATGTCCACCCCATGCGCCCTGTGCACCCTGCACCTCCACCCCATGCACCCTGGGCATCCCTCCCCACGCGCCCTGGGCATCCCTGTGTCCAGCCCATGCACCCTGCGCGTCCGTGTGTCCCCCCCATGTGCCCTGTGCACCCTGCGCGTCCGTATGTCCACCCCATGCACCCTGCGCGTCCAACCCATGCACCTCGGTTGTCCATGTGTCCACCCCGTGCACCCTGGGTGTCCGTATGTCCCCCCCCCACCCCGCACCCTGGTCATCCGTGGATCCACCCCACGCCCCCCCCGGCCTGTCCGTCTGTCCCCGCGCCCCCA
>NW_008794443.1:522619-523775 GCF_000699145.1 Aptenodytes forsteri
GTTTTTGGGGGCCCCCACCCCCGCCCCCCCCCCCCCGCCCAACCGGGCCATTCCCGGGGGACGGAGAGCCGGACGCGGCTCATCCCGACCTCTCCGGCCGGACCCCGGCCAGGGAAGGTCTAATTTTGTCCCGTCCCTCGGGCCAAGGACGCCAATGCCTCGGAAGCGGTTTCCTTTCCCAGCACGTCCCTGTCCCCATGGGAGCCGGAGGGGACAGTATGGGGACAGCAGGGGGACGCCAAGGGGAGACGCCATGGGGACGGCACGGGGACAGGGACAGCAGGGGGAGACCAAGGGGAGATGCCATGGGGACGGCATGGGGATGGCATGGGGACGGCATGGGGACACCAAGGGGACGGCATGGGGACATGCCATAGGGACGGCATGGGGACAGGGACAACAGGGAGACACCAAGGGGACACGCCATAGGGACAACATGGGGACGGTATGGGGATACCAAGGGGACACCATAGGGATACCATGGGGACAGTATAGGGACACCATGGGGACAGCATGGGGACGGCATGGGGATACCAAGGGGACGGCATGGGGACACCAAGGGGACAATATGGGGATGGTATGGGGATACCAAGGGGACAGCATGGGGACATCATGGGGACAGTATGGATGGGGATACCAAGGGGACAGCATGGGGACAGTATAGGGACACCATGGGGCATGGGGGGGGACGGCATGGGGATACCAAGGGGACGGCATGGGGACACCAAGGGGACAATATGGGGATGGTATGGGGATACCAAGGGGACAGCATGGGGACATCATGGGGACAGTATAGGGATGCCATGGGGACAGCATGGGGACAGTATGGGGATACCAAGGGGACAGTATGGGGATGGTATGGGGATACCAAGGGGACAGCATGGGGACACCATGGGGACAGTATGGGGATACCAAGGGGACGGCATGGAGACACCAAGGGGACGGCATGGAGACGGTATGGGGACAGCATGGGGACGCGGACTCACTCGCTGGTCATCTGCAGGACCTTCTCGATGGTGCTGTAGCCCGAGGCCATGAAGTGCTCCGTGTACTGGGGCATCCTGATGGACTCCAGCCACTCGGGGACGGAGCGGAAGGGGACGCCCTCCGAGCCGCTGGTGCTGGGCAGGCGGATGGAGACCCTGGGGGGGGGGTG
>NW_008794443.1:524698-525123 GCF_000699145.1 Aptenodytes forsteri
TATATAAAAAAAAAAAAAAAAAAAAAAAAGAGAAAAAAAATAAAAAGTGAAAAAAACCGACACAAGACTGGGGAGATGCAAAAAGCAACGCAAGAATGCAAAGGCGAAAAAGAGCGCAAGACTGGGGAGATGCAAAAAGCAACACAAAAATGCAGAGATGCAAAAAGCAACGCAGGAATGTGAAGGTGCAATAAAGAGCGCAAGAATGCAAAGGTGCAAAAACCGACACAAGAACGTGAAGATCCAAAATGGAGCCCAAGAATGCAAAACTGCAAAAAAACCGATGCAAAAAATGCAGAGATGCAATAAAGAGCGCAAGAATGCAAAGGTGCAAGAACCGACACAAGACTGGGGAGATGCAAAAAGCAACGCAAGAATGCAAAGGCGAAAAAGAGCGCAAGACTGGGGAGATGCAAAAAGTAACA
>NW_008794443.1:525194-525400 GCF_000699145.1 Aptenodytes forsteri
AGGTGCAAAAAGCATCACAAGACTGCGGAGATGCAAAAAGCAACGCAAGAACGTGAAGGTGCAAAACGGAGCCCAAGAATGCAAAAACTGCAGCAAACGACGCAAAAAAGGCAGGGATGCAAAAAGCAACGCAAAGGTGCGAAGGTGCACGAGAGCACGCGAGCGTGCAATCCTGCAAATGGCACCCCCCTTCCTCCCACCGCCCC
>NW_008794443.1:543655-545388 GCF_000699145.1 Aptenodytes forsteri
GATGCGGAAATTGAAAAGGCGCAAAAAAATAACGCAGAAATGGAAGGCTGCAAAAAAAGCGATGCGAAAATGGAAGGATGGAAAAAAGCGATGCAACAATGGAAAGGCGCAAAAAACCAACGCGGAAATGGAAGGCTGCAAAAAACGATGTGAAAAAGGGAAGGTGCAAAAAGTAAGGCAGAAATGGCGGGAGGCAAAAAAATCACACAGAAATTGCAAGGGGCAAAACCCCACGGCACAGGTGCGAAAAAAAGCAACGCCAAAACGTAAAGGTGCGGAGAGTCACGAGACAAGGCCCCCGCGCAGAGACGGCAAAAGCCCAGTGCAAAACAGAATGCGGGAAAGCAAAAGCGTAACGCAAATAGGGCGGGGGAAAAAAGCGAGAGGTGACGCGAAAGCGCCCAGATGTAAAAAAAAAAAGCGCAGAAACGTGAAGAGGCGAAGAGTAATGGCAAAGGTGGAAATGCAAAAAATAAGGCAAGATCGCTAAAAAGCAAGAAACGATGCGAAAATGCCAAAGGGAAAAGGAAAAGCTAGAATGCAGAGGTGCGAAGGAGCAGAAAAGAACGCAGGAGTGCAAAACCAATTAAAAAAGCGGACGGAGAAAAGAGTGCAAGAATATAAAATGGCAAAAATCGATGAAAAATGCAGAGGTGCAACGCAGCGCGCAAGAATGCGGGGACACGCGAAGCCGCGCAGGAATGCAAAGGTGAAAAAGGGGGGCAAGAACGCGGAGAGAAGCGACGCGAAAAAATGCAGAGCTGCGGAACCAATGCAGAGACGCAAGAAGGAGCGCAGGGGTGCCAGGGTGCAGAAAAGCACGCGAGAACGCAAAGGTGCGGAACGCAACGCAAAAAGGCGGGGATGCCAAAAAAGGGCGCAAGAACGCGGAGATGCAAAAAGCAACGCGAGAATGCGAAGGTGCAATAAAGAGCGCAAGAGTGCAGAGGTGCAAAAAGCGACACAAGACTGCGGAGATGCAAAAAGCAACACAAAAATGCAGAGATGCAAAAAGCAACGCAAGAATGTGAAGGTGCAAAAAAGAGCGCAAGAATGCAGGGATGCAATAAAGAGCGCAAGAATGCAAAGGTGCAAAAACCGACACAAGAACGTGAAGATCCAAAATGGAGCCCAAGAATGCAAAACTGCAAAAAACTGATGCAAAAAATGCAGAGATGCAGTAAAGAGCGCAAGAATGCAAAGGTGCAAAAACTGACACAAGACTGGGGAGATGCAAAAAGCAACGCAAGAACGTGAAGGTGCAATAAAGAGCGCAAGACTGCAGAGATGCAAAAAACTGACACAAGAACGTGAAGATCCAAAACGGAGCCCAAGAATGCAAAACTGCAAAAAACCGATGCAAAAAATGCAGAGATGCAATAAAGAGCGCAAGAATGCAGAGGTGCAAGAACCGACACAAGACTGGGGAGATGCAAAAGGCAACACAAAAATGCAGAGATGCAAAAAGCAACGCAAGACTGTGAAGGTGCAATAAAGAGCGCAAGAACGCAGAGATGCAAAAAAGAGCGCAAGAATGCAGAGGTGCAAAACCCAACACAAGACTGCGGAGATGCAAAAAGCAATGCAAGAACGTGAAGATGCAAAACGGAGCCCAAGAATGCAAAAACTGCAACAAACGATGCAAAAAAGGCAGAGATGCAAAAAAGAGCACAAGAATGCAAAGGTGCAAAAACCGACACAAGACTGGGGAGATGCAAAAAGCAACGCAAGAA
>NW_008794443.1:546462-547015 GCF_000699145.1 Aptenodytes forsteri
CCCAAACCCCCCAAAATAAAAAAAAAATACACCCACCCCCCCGCATCGTTGCTCAAAACACCCTATTTTTATACAGCCTTTTTTTGGGGGGTTTTGCAGGGAAATTGGGGGTTTTTTTGGGGGGGACGACACACGGACTCACACTTGGAGACGACCCCTTCCAGGCGGATGATGTTGTGGTGGCAGAACTGGCCCATGATGGTGGCTTCGCTCAAGAAGTCCACCCGTTGCTTCTCCGTGTAGCCCACCTTCAAGGTCTTGATGGCCACCGGCACCTCCTTCTTACCACGCTTCAGGGTGCCCTTGTAGACCTCCCCAAATTCACCTGCTCGGAGGAAGGGGGGACGTTTAACCCCCCCCACCCCGGTCCAACTTTGGGGTGGCTTTGAGGTGGCAAAGCCACCTGCGGAACCTACCGGCGCCGATGACCTTCTGGCGGGTGATGGAGGATGGCGGGATCTCGGTGGTGAACTTGAGCATGGCTTGGTTGGGGTCTTCGTAGGTGTGGGGGTCAACGTAGGTCTTGAGGGGCTTCAGCTGGTCTGTGGGGTGG
>NW_008794443.1:548428-549013 GCF_000699145.1 Aptenodytes forsteri
GGGGTGGCGGATTTGGGGGCGGCGGGCTGAAGCCGTGACACGGGACGGACCTTCTTGCTGTAGGTGACCTCATACTTCCAGACCCGACTCTGCTGCCGCAGCGGCACCGTCCAGGAGAGGACCAAGCTGGTGGCCGTCCGTCCATCCAGGCTCACCGATGTCACCCGGGGTGGCTCTGCCATGGGGACAGGGATGTCACAGAGGTGTCCCAATGATGGAGGAAAGGTGGGGGAGATGGCTGGTGGCCCCTTACCCGTCTGGTTGACGCTGATGGTGGTAGTGGCCACGCTACGGTGGTGGCTGTAGGGTGACACCCCGTTCCGGGCTTCGACGGTGAAGGTGTAGTTGACGTGTGGCTCCAGGTCGGTGACGGTGACCCCCGTCCCCCTCAACCCCTGGGGGGGCTGCGAATAGCGGACCCCCCCGTCGCAGGGACGGCACTCCCCGCTCTCCGGCCAGCACTGCTCGCAGGTGACGCTGTAGGTGACGTCCTCACGGCCACCCGGGTCGGCAGGAGGGGACCAACGTAGCTGCACCGTGGCCCCCAGCCCCACTGCCGTGACGCCTTGGGGGGGCGGGGGGGGA
>NW_008794443.1:550893-552231 GCF_000699145.1 Aptenodytes forsteri
TCCCCATCCCCGTGGAAGTCCCCGTCCCCGGTGTGGGCTCTCGGGGAGCTGCTGGCCAGTGGGGCCGGACGCCTGGGTCCCCGGGTGCTCACCCCTTTGCCGTAGGGCTGGGTGAGCCAGCCCAGCTCCCCCTGTGCCTTGGCGAAGTCCAGCAGGACCACTGTGGGGAGAGGAGAGGGGACGTTAGTGGGGTGGGCGCGAAGCCTGGGAGATGCCACCAGCACCCGCGGATGGCCCCAGGACACGCAGATGCCACTGATACACCCAGATGCCTCTTGGACCCGTGGATGTCCCTGGGACCCATGGATGTCCCCCAGGACCCACGGATACCCCCAGGATCCGCAGATGTCCCTAGGACCCACGGATGTCCCCTGGGACCCACGGATGTCCCCTGGGACCCATGTGTATATCCCTGGAACCCATGGATGTCCCCAGGACCCACAGAAGCACCTGGTCCCCACAGACGTCCCAATGACCCATGGATGTCCCCAGGACCTGCAAACGCCCCTGGGACCCACGGATGCCCCCAGTCCCATCAGATTCCCCTGGGATCCCCACGAGAAGACCCCCAGGGACCCCTCCAAAAGCGGGGAAACCGAGGCGGAGCTCTGCACTGTGCCGAGGCCGGGCAGACCTGCTGCGGCACGCCGGCTGCCCCGGCGAGGGCGGTGGGATCCAGCGCCTGGGAGAGGAAGAGGAGGCCGCCGAGGGCCGGGAGGGAAGTGCTGACGGGTGGCCCCCCCCTCGGTGAATCACCCCCCAGGAATGCGCCCGGACGCCTGGGTTCACGCCGGTGGGATGGGTCCCAAGGGGGTGGGGAAGATTCGGGGAAGGATGTGTGTGTCCCCCCCGCCTCAACCCCCTCCGCTGAGAACGGGCGAGCTCGTGACATGCCCCAAGAGGGTAAAGTCTGGGGGGGGTAACCCCAAGAACCTGGTTGGGGGGGACACACGTGGCTCCGTCATCCCCCCCCCACCGTGCCCGGGGTCAGGAAGGATGCCGGGGCGGATATCCTGGCTTTCCTGCAGCTGGAAATCCCCCTGCACACCTCCGGAGAGCGGAAAGCCGGCGGGAGGCTGGCACGTGAACCGAGTCGGTGGGTTCTCTGTGGGGTGTCCCCCCCGTCCCCCGTCCCTGCCCCGGGCCACGGCGGGGCTGAGTCAGGGGAGAAACCTGGGGCTGTGGCTGTTGAGTCAAGGGGTGCAGCACCCAAAGGCGAACCCACGCCCGGGGCCACCGGCGCTGTTGGCACCCCTGGTGCCACTGTCGCCATCATCAACATGGCCATCGCCATCGCCTCGGCCGTCGCCAACCTGCAGCCCCCACACCACCACACCA
>NW_008794443.1:556292-556951 GCF_000699145.1 Aptenodytes forsteri
CCCGGCCCGCTGCCCGCCCGCAGCACCGGCAGCCCCCAGGTCCCCTCGAAGGCCGTCACGTCCCCCTCCGTCACGTCCGCCTGCGGGGACAGGTCGAATCTGGGGGGGGGGGGCGCACCCGGGCAAGGGAAAGAAAAACCCCCCGAAAACCCCCCTCAAAACCCCATAAAGCCACGCGGGAGCTGCCAACCCATCGGGGTAACGGAGCGTGCGCGTTCTCAGCCTACCAAGGTACTGAGTGGTGCGAAATACGGGGGTGCAAACCCATTTTGGGGGGGGGGACGACGCGCACGGTCAAGGGAGACACCAACACCCCGAAAAATCCCCCCCCGGGGGGAGCAAAATTCTATAAAAATTGGTGGAAGCGGAGAATCCATCGGTGTAACGAAGTGAAGACGTTCTCAGCCTCCCAAGGGATTGAGTGGGGGGGTGCAAAACCACTTGGGGGGACACACACGCACGGTCAAGGGAGACACCAACACCCCGAAAAATCCCCCCCCGGGGGGAGCAAAACCCTATAAAAATAGGTGGAAGCCGCAAATCCATCGGTGTAACGAAGTGAAGACGTTCTCAGCCTCCCAAGGGATTGAGTGGGGGGGTGCAAAACCACTTGGGGGGGGGACACACGCACGGTCAAGGGAGACACCAACACCCCAAAA
>NW_008794443.1:560176-560669 GCF_000699145.1 Aptenodytes forsteri
AAAATTTTGGAAAACCCCCCCCCCCCCCCCCGAGGGATGCTCCGCGCAGGGAGGAGGACGTCAACCCAACGCTGAGCCGCCGTCCATCCCTTTTTGGACTCTTTTTTTTGGGGGGTGGATGACAAGAGACATGCAAAGGGGAGGAGGGAATCGGTGCCGAAGCCCCGACCGCCTTCCCCGGGGCGAAGCTTGAAGTGGAGGAGAAGTATTTCATGGATCACCCTTAGGCGCTCCCGAGGTTTTGGGGGTAAAAATTGCATTTTGCCGTCCCTTAAGACGAATCGAATAGGTTTGGGATTGGAGCGGGAGAGGCTGGATTTATCGAGGGATTTATTTACAGAGGTGGAAACGCCGCAGACGAAGCAAAACCCTCCCCGTCCCCACGCGGCTGGGATGAGATTTAAGGCTCCGACCGGCAAAAAGCTCAGTGGGGATGGACGGGGCGGGGAAGAAAAGGGGAAAAATCGGGCCACGTCATGGCGCTGCCGGTTTG
>NW_008794443.1:561400-573787 GCF_000699145.1 Aptenodytes forsteri
GGGTTCTCTACTTTTCGGGTGCTGGAGGTTGACCAAAACCTGGCAGAATCCGCCTATTTCCCCCCCTCCCGCACCATCTCGAGGGGGAAGGGAAGGAGGGAGGTTGTCCCAGGAGGCGCAGGTTCAATCCCCTTCGGATTTTAATTTGTTTTAATCTTTGCGGAAGGGGGCACGTGCAAAGATGAGGTGGAGTTACTGCTATGGGGGCTGCTCGCTCCCTCAAATTTACCAAGAGTCAGCCTTTTGGCTGGGAACACCGCCCCCCCCCCCCACTCCCCCCACCACACGGGGGGGGGGTGCGCCCTAAGCTACAAGGTGCTGGTTCAGCCTTGAAGGGGTTCGGGCCGTTGAATGAAATGAAACCTTCAAGCCGAGAAGGGAATGGGCAGCCAAATTTCTCAGCTTTAGGGGAATAATGGGATTTTTATAGAGTAAATGGTGTGGTTTTTTGCTGATCGGAAGGGATCAGGGCTGATCCCGAAGCCTGATCCAGCTTGACGCAGCACAGGGCAGGGAGAGGAGGATGCTAACGCCCGGCTAATTCTTAATATTTTTGGCATTTTGACACAAAAAAACCTGGCCGTCCTTCCTTCTTACGGTCCTGTACGGAGGACAGGAACGAGAGTGGCAGGCCAAAGGGGTGAGAGGCAAAAAAAAGGCATCGTGTTTGCGTCGAGCAAAGGTTTGCAGCGCTGGAAGATTCCTGGTGGGGTATTGCTGTTGTTTTCCTTACGGAGTCAAGCACGGAAATAATCAGTGCGCGCAAGCTACCGGCCTCCCGGCTGCCGGTATTTGGTTTGTTCGTATAAACCCACTTTTACTCACATCCCGGCGAGGAGTTTCGGAGAGATACGAACCCTCTCAAACCCCTGGAAAAATAAAACCAACCTCAAGAGGATGCTGGATGGCAGATTTCCCTACCTGCTCACCCCAAATCCTTGGCTTGGATGGCAGCGGCGCGGGTCCTTCCCCGCCTGTAAACACGATTCGCTTTACCGGGGTCTTACTGGGAACCGGCGGGGCAGCGCTGGAGGTTTTGCTTGGACTTTATTGATAGTTTCTTGCTCCCTAATTCACAGTTTGAACGCCTGCGTGACAGAGTAAGGGCTTGGAAAGGAGAGGGGAGAGCCGCGGGGAGGGAGGGGAGAAGGTGATGGCGGCGAAGGGCTGGGGCCGCATTATCTTTTTGCTCGCACAAAGTACAAGGCATTTGTTTTGGGATAGTATTTCACGTTTTGTTTCTTGTCCATGAGGCCACCGAATATGATTAACTCCCCTCTGCCTTGCACCACCGTGTGTAAACTGGTTTCGGGCGGCCCCACCACCGAACTGCTGTTGAACACTTTCCATTTGACTCGTCCTTGTTCCTTGGTGTCTTTAATGTCCAGCACGTACATCTGCATGGGTTTGCAGTTCATGCTCTGGTACAAAGGCTTCCCCACGTTGAGGGATTGGGGAGGGTGGTGGCCCAGGCGGCGGGCGATGGGAGGTAAGGAATGGCCGTCGCCTTGGGTAGAGCCCGGACGCGCTGCCGAGCCCGTCTCGGCACCCGGGGACCCCGGGGAAGAAGCCAGGGGAGGGCTCAACGCCGCAGAAGCCGAGGAGCCTTTGGAAGAGAGGGCTTTGACGGCCTCCAAGCTCCTCCGGAGCGCGCCGGGGGAGACGGCCCCCGGGAGGGAGCTGGCGACGTGGGGCGGCGTATGGATGCCGTTGGTCTGCTCGGGGGGGTTCCTCACGCTCGCGCCGACTGTCCTGCCCTCCACACCGTCCATCTGGCAGATGACGGTGGCCGGTTTCTGTTCCCAGCTCAGGTCGACGGATCCCAAACGCAGGTCTTTCTGCTCCGGCAGCGATCCCCGTCGCGGCGCCAGGGCGAGCCCCACTTTTAGGTCGTATCCTTCAGCCGCGGAAGGCGTGCTGGGCGATACGACCTGCACGGGGCTGTCCAAAGAGGCACCGCCGGCTGCCGTGCCTCCGGGCGACAAGCTCCCACCGTTGAGTACAGGGGAACTGTCCCCTCTGGCTGGGGAGAGGCTGCCTTCCCGGGATCCCGAGGGGGTTTGCCTCTGCGCTCTGGGTCGCAAGGTGCCCCAGCGGCCATTGACGCAAGGAGCCTCGTCCGTGTTCCTGACGGGAGATTGAGAGCGGTATTCCCGCGTTTCGGGGACCAGGGCGGGCGGCGTGGCGCTGATGGGAGAGGGGCGAGAGTTCAAGCTGGGACTCAGCGGGGCTCTCCCGCTGGGAGCTTGGCTAAAGACCACGACGCACTGTCCCACCTGGAAGAAGAGAAGGGGACATAACAGGTTACGGACGGCAGGATGATCCTTTGCGCTATATTGGGGGAAAAATAGGGGGGTACGGAGCATTCTGGGCAGGCAATAAAGATCAACGGATGTGTACGAGAGAGCAGAGATCCCACCGCGTCCGTACCCTGCAGGCAGGATGGCACCACAGCTCTGGGGCTCCGTGGTCTTCGTTCTCCACCTTGAGCGGCTGCCACGTCCAGGGGTTCGCGTGCATGTGCAGTAACCAGGCGTCTTTAAACAGCTGTGAAGAAAAGCGTGACAGATTTAGGAGCCCGGTTTGAGATTTAGGAGCCCGGTTTGCTGCCGAGATCGTCCCATCAGAGGTAGGAGCGGTGCCTTGCTGCTGCAGACAGAGGAACGGTGACCCAGATCAGGATCTGACCACCCAGGAGTGACTACACCCTACTACGGCCATGGACAAATCCCTTCATCTCCATCTTCCACCCCAGTATAAAATCAGGGCTAATTCTTCCGAGGCTCAATTAACATGGGCGAGCTGCTCGGAGAGCGCCTGGGGTGCTTTCTTCTTAATTAAAGCATCTCTAGCAACAGCTAGGCAGCTTCTCTGGAAAATTTACCACGCGGGTGCCCAGATTTGGAGGATAAAATGCCACCTGGGTAATGTGCAGAGTCCCCCCTCTCCCCAATCCAGCACCCTGGGCTCAGTTACAGCAAGACGTGTGCAGTTCCCGCCCACGCTCCCCCCAGGATACTTACTGCATTGGGACCACCACAGCCACCGAGGATTAAAATGGTTTCGTTGTCTATCACGATCTGGAGGGGACAAAGAACAGCGTTTCAGACCGGGAAGGACGCGAAGCGGTCCCTAGCGCTTTCAGCAAGGCCTCCAGGTGCCGGCAGAGCCAGGTTACAGCTTCTCGGCCACACAGACGCTGCCGAATTTTGTCCGCCCCGGGATGAGGAGTGGAGCTGGGATGGAGAACCGATTTTGCCGGGCCCAAGGCAAAGCGGGATGCGGGGTTCACCCCCGCCTCGTCCCAAACGGCTCACAAACCCGTTCCTCTCACAGAGGCAAGCAGTCACCCTTCCTGAAGCTGAGCCAAATGGCAAGGGACTCGACACCCCTCTTCACTAAAGAGGTGAAGGTGGAAGGACTGTCTGGGAGGGCACGTGCTTGCAGCAATATTTGTTAGATGCTGGTGGTGGGCGAGCTAGTCCCCTAGTCTCCTTTTCCAGTGGATGGAGAGAAAGGCACGTTCAAGCAGGACACATCCGATCTCTTTTGGGTGCCCTGCTAGGCTGAGGTGATCTGCACGCTGGGTACCACTGACCGTCCTCCTAGGGACCATAAAGGGAAGGCAGGGAGGCCAGCTGCAACGGAGACACCTGCATCGAGCCGGGCGACTCCCACGAGCTCCCTGCCCTGGGCAGGCAATAAAACAGGCGCTGCCAGACCCGTGCTTTGAGCGGGTACAAGCCAGAGTCGCTCGAACCGAGAATCAGGAGAGCGGAGCAATCAGAAGGGCCCCAAGCCAAACCAGCTTGTGATAACACTTCATTGATCTTAAATGCCACGGGGGATGATCGCTGGGTGAAAACAGCAATTTGTTTCCTAGAAATGCTCATTAGAGTTCTGAGTCATGTGCAAGACACGGCACAGTACCTGCCTGAGTGTTAGGGAGATTAAAAGTGCACCCTCACGGAACAGATGGCTAGAGAAAACAAGGGCCTGTCGGGCAAAGGCAGCAAAGACAACTTGGAAATCGGGCGCTAGCTTTCAGGCGACCTGCAGAGAGCTGCCGGGACCACCACAACACGCTCCTCGCTTGCAGGAGCCTGCAGCCTGGAAGCTGGAAATTAAGCCGCGTCTGGTTTATCTCTGGCAGCGCGCGTTGGTGCTGAGCCAGTGAAGGAGAGCTCACCTGAGACTGGCCACCTCGTGGGTGAGGGCTGGGCCCAGAGATGTTGGGCTTGGACCAAGCCCACTGCTCGAGATCCAGCACCCAGACATCGTTGCTCCTGCAAGGATGAGACAAGAAGCGTTGACGATACCGCTGGTACAAGCAGACCCTCGGGGCGTTTGAAACACGGGTTCAGGGCAGAGTTTTATGGCAGAATTGGGTTTTTCGCGGGCTGGAGCCTCGAGGGGATTCGCCACGAGAGGCGAAGGGCGTGCTAAGGCAGCAGGCAGACCCCAAAACCCTGTGGAGATTTCCTTCCGAAACGCTGTGAGCTACCCCGGGACCACCACAACACGCTCCTCGCTTGCAGGAGCACTTGTCAAACACCCTCACCCCAAACTTACATTTGCCGAGATCCTAGCGAACCCCCGAAGACGATCATTTTGTCTTCGATGACACAGGAGGAGTGTCCTGCCATGGGAGGGGGGCCGTGGGTGGTCACGATGCAGTTCCACCTGGGGGAAGAGGGAGGAGGACATTCACCATCAGGTAGGAAAGCGCTGGATGAATGGCAAAACGAAAAATCCCAGGGGCCGGCAAACTCCTCAAGAACACGTTACAGAGGAAAACCTCGGGGAAAACCTCCAAAGATCCACATAATAATGAAACTAATTAGAAATACTAATGCGCTAAACATTTTTAAAGCATGACAAAGTCACAAGGCCAAGTTGGAAATATTGCCCCTTTCAATTAAGTTCGCCCTGGATTATTTCCAACGTGGTTTAATTACAGCGTTCTAACGACACTGCCCAAAAGTGCATTGGCTAATTGACACTTTTGATGATGAAAAGTTCTCAATGAAAGAGGAGCAGGAACCATGGCTGCTTTGATACAGCATTAGCTCCTTTCTCCCACACGAGCATCAGTGAGAAAGCCTGGTCTAAAACCGGCCGAACGGTATTTAAAAGGGAAAAGGAAAATTCCTGCCATCTCTGCGGTCGCTGCTGGACGCTTTACTAAGAGTCCAGGAGCTGTAAAGGCAGAGAGCTTACTAAAACGGCGCAGATACCTGCTTTATCCTGTCTCCCTTGGAGGGCCACAGGAGCTTTGAGTTTTGGACCATCGCTAAAGGCGAGACCTCCAGGAGTTAAGGCTTCATCGCCTGCTTTCCTCAAAGACCTCGCCGTCTTGCAGCCAAATCGATTGTGTGTTTAAAACATTCACATCCAGGTTTCCCACCTGGCTGGCTGGGAACACCTGGGGAGTCTGGCATATTTTAGGGACGAGTCGAGAGCCATACGGAAGCAACCACCACCCAAGAGGTGCCAGACAGCAGTGTGCCCAGGTCTCTGCTGTGCTCCTGTGTTTTTTGGGTGTTGTTTTTTTTTTTTGTTTTGTTTTGGTTTTGTTTTGTTTCAGTAAGAGCATCTCAGACACACCTAGGAAACCAAGCTTTCCTACAAGCCAGTCCCAGGCGGGATCAGAGAGACACCCTCCGGCATTCCTCCAGCTGCATCACAGACACATTTTTACAGGATCAAAGCCTGGGCTTCGAATCCAGATGTGCTCTTACCAGTTTTTGGAGGGTGAGTACGTATGGATTTCATCGAAGAACCTCTCTGGCTGGTGCAGGGGGTAAGGGCTCGGCCGCGTCCACCCACCGAAAAGCACAAGCAAGTCCTTGTAGACCACCAGCGTGGCCCCAGCCTTGGGTGAGGGGTACGAACCTGGGCAGAGATAGAGAAAGGGAAGGTTAGGAAACCACGCTTGAACACAGCCACCGAACTCTGCATCAGTTTTACTGAAGTGTGACAACACGGAGACTCCACCTTTAATAAAAAAAAAAAAAATAGCAGCAGAAAAGAAGGCAAAATTAGAGTTGGGAGCCTGGGAAGAAAAACTGCTGCCAGTTTGTGTCATTGTAATTAGTAGGAGCCTGAAAGCACATCTCATGTATGGCAAAACATCTGTCACTCACTGGCAGGAAATTGCTAGCTTTCTAATGTATCCCTTGAAATTATTGCTTTAGCACTGAATAAAAGCAATAATTACCTCCAAATACCTAGTAACTTCTCCTCGAGGAAGGAGGAGGAGGAAGGACGAATACCAATTCTAATGCATCCGGAAGCGCTCGTGGCAGGTCGCGCAGGTACTCACGCACCGAACCCCACTGGTTTTTTTTTTTTTTCCTTCTTCTTTGCAAAGCGGCACGATTAAACCCTAAACGCTTTGCTGCGTGAATTAACAGTCGCTCCTCAAGCCTGCAGAATGAAGCGCTCCTCTAAAAATTATTAAGAGAGTTTTTGCTTGCCGCATTCAAGGTTCAAAAGGCTCCACTCGGGCCAGGGACCTCCTGAGCAGGACCTGCGCAAGCAAGGCGATGCAACCTCTTGGGCCCGGCGCCGCTGCGATTTGCCGTGCTCAGAAAATGCCGTACATCCCGAAGGTTTTCCTGCAGCGCAGCAAAGCGCCGAGCTCACCTCTCAACCTGCTGCTGCTCCGTTCCGAGCCCGCTGCCTGTGGTCCGTGCCCCGGCCACCGCATCGCTCCTTAACCAGCTCGGAGCAAGAGCAACTTCAACGCGAAGAGCCCCTTTGCGAGGGCAGCTATCAAAGGATGGGATCCCTTTGAATTTACATCAGGAAATTGGCCGCGGTCCGCTGCAAAAACACCAACCCTGCCGCCTGCTCCAGCGGCCAGAGGTGCCGTGTCACCACCTCGGCTGATGTGTTAGGTGCTGAATTGCTTCCCGGGAAAAGCTCAAGCTGCATCCAAGCATCCTCCTTCCCACAGCCGTCACCCAGCACCAGGCAGATTCCTCCACCTCTGCAGTCACGCTTTCAAAATAATCATAAATACATCACCCGAAAAACACGGATGCGCGTGCCCGGCTGCAGGGACCGGGGGCAGCTCAAGGGCAAGGCTGCGCACGTGGCCGCAGAGGCACCGTCACCCTCTCCAAAAAGGCTGATACACCAAACCGACCCCTCTCCTCCGACGTCCTAATAGGACTTTGAGAAACGTTTTTAGCAGGTAATGACATGCAGAACGGAGGCTATTTTTAAAAGAAACCAGAGCAGCTATTTTAAGATGCTGCAGCTGAGAAAAGCGATTCGATTGCGATGGGTTCCAGGTGGTTGGGCGGTAAGAGCCCAGCCAAAAAAAGCAACCCCTGGCCAGATGCAGAGGAGATGCCTGCAGGGTGCCTGAGCCTTTCTCCAGGGACAAAGCACGGCTTTGCTGCTGCTCTCAGGTATGCAGCTGTGGGGGAAAAAGGGAATAAAGCTGTGCAGGAAACAATTCTTGTGCTGGGGCACATGTACAGCGTGGTCAAGGTCTCCTTAAAGACAAGAGTGCCAGAAGAGGGTCACGTTTGGTTACTCTTTGTTCCCAAATTCCAGTTTTTCTGGCTCATTCCGTGGCTGCGTGCAATTCATTAATCCACACCAGCAGGTTTCCAGCCTAAATATTTCCCCGGCAGAGCATAAAGTTGCTCTCCCAAGCTTGGCACCGCAAACTGGATTGCTAGAAACATTTCTACCTGACTTGTAGGGAATCAGCTGGCTGGGCTTCTCCATTGAGGATGCCACAGGGCAGCACAGGGTGAAAGGTGCTGGGTTTAAATTGGGTTATTTTTTTTAAACAAAAAGGGTTAGCTAGAGTAATCCCAGAATGGAGAAACAGATCGGTACTTTGCTCAGAAAGGCCTGGGATGCTGCAGAGTGAGAAAAGCCACCCTCCTACTGCTGTAACCTGAAGGTCAACCCCAGCCTCAGACACCGAGACGGTTCCCAAATGAGTCAACGACATGTAAAGAGCCCAAGGCAGAGGCTAGCCCTGGTTTTTCAGGAAGCTTTGCCTGTTCTTGGACGTTGTACGGGTGTAAACGAGCAGAGTTTCATTCTGCAATGCAGGAAAAATCTGAATTTTACAAGTCAAAGAAGAGCTGGCCTCTCAAAGCCTCTTCCAACCAGACAGTTGGGATATCTACAGATGCTCTCTGCAAGAGAGAGGCACCACAAGCTTGTCGTACCGGAGAGGCCTTCAGCGATCTTGTGTTCGAGCAGAAACACGTGGGCAAAGAGCGGCTGAAACCTGGAGAATTAATACCACTTATCTCTAAAGCAGGGGAGAGAGCTTTAAACGGTGCTGCTGCCACCGTCCCCGGGAAGGGCAGGAGCATCTCCAGGGAGGCAGAGCAACGCCTGCCCTGCCCGAGCGAAGGGGGAAGGCGACGGGCAGCCTCTGTGACTTCAGGTCTCAAGTATGCGGAGGAGCGCAGGGAGGACGGCAGCAAGGGACATCAAAGGGACACGGCTCAATTACGTGGGGCCCCGTAACGATCCGCTCAAAGTCCGAGCTCTTTAGAGGATGTGCCGAGCGGCGTTTCAAAGGCTCGCAAGAACATACTTGACACGGGAGGGCTTCTTCCTCTCCGGGATTACGCTTGCAAATGAAACGGCTTCTGTTCCTCGCCACGGACTGAAGCGCCTACAGAAGAACATCGTTAGCTAATTGCACCGGCTTCAACTGCTCTCTTGGCCAGAGCGCAGAGAGGACTCTTCCCGGCTGGGTTTCCGAGCTCCACGCCCTGACAACACTATCCAGCCCGATATCAGGTTATCTTTCCTTGGGGATAAAAATTCAAGCACGCAGCGAGCATAGCACAATTAACTACTCCTAAACATAGAAGGCAACATCTCTTTACAGCTGACGCTGGTTATTCAGTCGGGATGAGTAGCTAAAAGCTGGTCCGAGCTATTTTTTTCCAGTTGACAGATTTTCCCGGCTTGCAAAGCAGATACATACTTTTCAAAACACAAACAAACAAAGATCTCCGGCTTCCACGGATGTTTGGAAGAGAAATGCCAGCCTCTGATCGCTTCTGACACGAGCTCTGGTCGCTATCTATTTAGGATCTGTCCTCACAGGCATTTTTTAAAGCCCATTTATTCAGCCCTCTAACGCAACCGGAGCGGCATGCGCGGAGATCAGCGGCCACAAAAGAAAAGCCTGGCTGCAAGGGCACACGTAACGCGAATTTCCGGACCAGCCTTTTACCTACGGTAGGCACAGCCCAGAGCGACTCCAAGAACAAATACCAAGTGGAGCTGAAAATAAAAACGAAAGAGGGAAGGCAAAAAAAAAAACCAAAACACCCCAAACCAAACCCAACAAAAAACCACACTCTGCCCGATTGATTTGATGGGATTGCCCAGATGAAAGGATCAGTTCAGATGGATATCGTTTGGGGAAATGCTGTAAAAGAGACGCGCTGGAGCGGAGCCAAGGGTTTGCACCGTCTTGGGGGGGAAGGTTAAGACACGGAAAGAGCTCTGGGGTTGCGTCAAGGGGATAAATTTGGGGGAATTTTATTACGGCAGATTTCTGGAGATAGATGAGACGAGAGCTACTAATAACAACCAGGGGCCGTTACTGCCAGATCTGACGGATTTCTCAAGCCGCCTTAGCCCCAGCAAGAGATGATGCTATTCTCCCTACGACTCCAGTGAGCTGATCACCGTCATCGCCAGCCGATTCGATTTACACGAAATGCCAGGATAAACAAAACCAGGCCCACAGCCGCGTTTCCAATTTCAAAGCCGAGAAATTAAAGTGAGCTCCTCCAGCAGCCAGTGGATTTCAACGTGCAAAGGAAGCCGAGCTCCCAGGTTCAAAAGCCGCCCACAATCTGCACACCAAAGGCATAGGAAACCGTCCCAGGGAAGGGCTCGGGGCTAACAGCCACTACCTGCACCAGCAAAAAAAATAAAGTGGCAAGGCAATGGTGCTGCTCCGCCGCGGCTCAAGCCACTCTGGAAACACGGCAGCTGCCTGCCAAAGCCGGCCTCTCCCTGCGAACAAATGACGTTTGTTCAACAAATTATGTCCCATCACAGGGACGGGATTAATTTGGTGGGTACATTATCAGCGGAGCACATTATAATCCCAAAGAAAAAGCCAGAGGGAGATGCTGAACCTGCGTAGTCAGGCACGAAAAGCAACATTTGCTGGGAAACACCGGCACTGGTCACCGAATAGTTTGTACCTCTGCAAAGTCAGAGCGTTTCGGTATAACCCATCTGCAGAAGAACAAAAAGTTTTGCAGGATTTCACCCCGAGGAGCTCGTGTTGCTTAGGGAGAGTCAAAAAGAAGTGGTAAAAGGCAAAATCCTTTTAAGGAGGGAAAAAAATTGACCCAGCTGCCGGATGTCACAGCAGAAGTGAGGCTAAAAGGATGGCCTGAACTTACTGTACTCTGCCTCCGACTTACAAAAGCCCTGTCTCAGACCTTTCCTTGCGGGAAGAGCCGGCTGCCCCGTCGCTGTTTTAAACCGTGTACCTCTCCGGGGGAGCAGCATGCGAAATGGAGAGCTCATGCTCTCCCCAACGGCTTGGCAGAGGATAAACCTGCTGCACTGCCTCCGACTGACTGGCAGCGGCCAGCCCGATGCTCAGTTTGGATTTATTAGCTCAGCCTGGATTTATTAGCTCGGCTTTTAGGCTGGCAGAGACTTAAAGATACCAAATCACGGTCCTAATCTGGAAACCTCCTCCGGCACCATCATCTACCCCAGCCGAGGGATTACCCAGCCTACGCTCCATGATGCGAAGGTCCATCCCAAACTTGCATGACAGCGTGAAATCCCCAAATCTTTCCCCTTCGATGGGAAGGGAAACCAGAGAAGGAAAATAATAAATCCCTCTGCTTCCCAGGCCAGCCGGGATTTTTCCGCAGCAGTCTGCAGATTTGCCCAAAAGCTCTTCCCTTGCCAGCAGTTTGCGAGGTTTCACAAAGGGAAGATGAAGCAAGCCGGGGAGCAGCGGTCCAGAGGCCGGAATATGGCGCGACCGACAGAGGACGAGCATCCCGGCAATCCCAGCATTAGCATCGGATTTGGGAGACGCCAAAGGAGAGCTCCTATGAGAACTGCGGACATCTCCGTAGCACGTCGCGCACCGGCTCTTTCCCTAAGTCAAACCCCAACGTTTAGGGCTCGCTGGTCAGCTGCCTTGGATCCAGCATCTGACAGTCACCTGTGTTTTTATCCCCGAGATGTTCAAAACGGGGCATTTGGATTACAAACCTTTTCAAGACCGGCTTTGACTGGGTCTGCCTAAACCTTAAAGCTTTTAAGAGCCAGGAAAGTATCATTTTCCCTTACCGAAGCCACACGTGATTTAGTGTTCCCTCAAATCTGGCTTAAAAAAACCAAACAAATTCCTTGCTCGGAAGTAGACAGGAATTCAGCTTTGCAAGAGTTTGAAGAAAAATTTAACAAGACCCGACAACTTTTGCAGGCACATGCATCCGCTGCCTGCAAAATACCTCTCGGGTAGTGCAGGAAAAAATATCTGTGCACCACTGCAGAGGGTTTTTTTTGCAAGTTATGGGGGTATGTAACCAAATCACTGCAGCCCCCCTGACGTTCACACACAGAAAAAGTTTCCACCACGCTCTCAGCGTTGAATTTCCACCCTACAGTGACACAGGCTCACGGTACAAGCCCAGTCAAACCCACGGCGTCGAACCAAGGGTCTGGTTTCTTGCAATCTTTACAAGGTAGAGGCAGAAATCCCCGCCGGGGAGGATAAGTCACCTCCAAGCTTTTGCAATGTCACAGTCTTTTTTTTTTTTTTTTAACCCGGGAAATTCTGACACGCTGCGACTCCGATAAAAGCTGTTGAAAAGGAGAGGCAGTGCCCTCTGAACGCTGCGCAACAGGATTACTGAGTCACTCTGTGCTAATGCTTGGCAAAAATGTCCTTACCAAGCAAGTTGAGCAAACAGCGAGGAGATAAGAATGCCAGAACGCCCCGGGGCTTTGCCCCCCTATCTCTTAATAGCTGCAAACGAGGGTCACTGCAATTCACGCACCTCGAGGGTCGCTGCAATTCACGCACCTCGATGCTGCGGGAGAGGTTTTATTAGGGTCCATCCCGAGCGTTTCTCACCCGCAGCATCGCTCCAAGGTGCCGAGTACTCCTTAGGGCGAGGTCACCCCGTAATCCCCCCTTGCAATCGTCTCACCCCGTTTTGGGAAATGCAAATTCGGCCCTGCGGTAAAGGGTGCCGCTGTTGCAAAAGCTGCCTTTCCCTCTAGGTGGGTGGAATCAAAACGCCAGCCAGCGATCCACCTCTCTCTGCTTTAATACTTGTTTCGCTCCCCCCCCCCCCCCCCCCCACCACCCCATCCCTCCCCCACCCTACTGTGTCA
>NW_008794443.1:573809-578820 GCF_000699145.1 Aptenodytes forsteri
TACCGTACCCTGCAGACTTTGAAGTGATTTGAGTAACAGTCTGACATCCTACACAAAACAGCTCCGATGCTAATTAAAGAGCTCAACGCTTGGAGAGAAAGGGTTGATCAGCTCCTGCGACTTGTCTTCCCTCCAGGAGGCAAACGGAGAGATGGAAATTGCTGTATCAGACTACACAACGCCGTAATAACCGGCTAATTGTAGGGAAGGGACCGAGGGATGTGTGGGTTAGCGGAGGAGCATGCCCCGGCTCTGCTGAGCTCCACACTTTTTGCTCAAAGTCACGCTCCCGTTTCGTTTGCCACAGCACGAGGGAGGCGGCAGAGGCATTTCAGACATCGGAGAACCCCCAAATTACTGGTGTTTCAGGAAACGGCTGCTGTGTAATTTGGTGAGGTTATAGCTACCACGGGGCTAAAACAACCTCAGCCATCCTTTAAAGAGCATCCTGTGGGCACAGTCAGAAGAGTCTACTTGAGTAAATGCAAAAAGCTCAGCGCTGGGAAGAGTGGGGCTATGCTCGTCTCAAAATCTGCTGCCAAGAGAGTGCAGCTACTTACTGAAAACCTGACATCTACCTACTGAAAGCCCCAGTACAACACACGGAGGGATACTCAGTCCGGCTCTTTGCATCTTCCTTTTCACCAGCCCTTCCCTCACTTGCTGTCTTCCCCCTTATTTTCGTTTTCAAGCCATCGGTTCCTGCACTACACTTTCTTCACACACGGAGCGCGCTTTTCTCCCTCGTTCCGGTAAATCCAGCGCTTAATGCCAAACTCACTAAATACTTAATGTCAGGAATAAATATTCGTGTTTTGGACTGCAGCTAAGCATGAGCTAGTGCTTCGTCATTCCGCGTGCCTACCAGATTTAAGGAGCTTTTCCAGCAGATGCTGTTGTGAAAGATGTAAAAATCAGGCTACGCAGTGCGAGGATTTAGAAGTCTTTGAAAGCACGTCATGCTGGCTAGGGTATATACTGCAAAGTGAGTGTTGCGTATTCAATCTCGAGTATTACACACGTCATCTTGGTGGACAGGGTCCTTAAGGCAAAGGCACGACAGCAGCATCGGCTTAAAGAAGGAAAACCTCGAGTCGGGACGCGTGCCCGCTGGCTGGGATGCCTTGGAAGGAGCTCTTGCCGATAGGTGTCAGCACAGCCTGCCCGAAGCCTCCGAGCAGGACCTTTCCAAAGGCTCCTCAAAGCTCCTTCCCAGCTGACGAGACCGATCTAGCCATGGGGTAGCAGGCTTTTACTTCACTGACCCCAAAATGGAGCTGGCCCCGAAGGTGAATGTACCTGCCGAGGAGGGAAGGCTTTGTGAGAGATCCGGAAGGAGAAAGGAATAACTCGATCTAAGAGGACCAGGGAGCTCATGGTCAGACAAACCTCCATCACACCTCGGCGCCTCTTGCCAAGGGCAGCGTCCGGGACGACGGTACCAGCCTCAGGCAGGAGCCGGTTCAGGCTATCACCTTCCTCTCTGGCGCAATGCATTAATTATATCTGAGACAACACCAATGTAAACAACCGGTATGTGTGGCTGGGGCGCCCGTTTGCATATTTTTAAGCCACCTTTCCCGAAAAGGAAATAAAATAGAAGGTTTCACAGATGCCTTGGCTGGTCTCACAGCCTCCCGCCAGCCTGCAAATACCTTGGCTCCAGTCAGCCAAACTGACTTGCAGATATCTGCGAGAAATTAAATTCTCCGCAGGGTTGTGAAAGCAAGCGTCGGGAAAAAGGCAGACCCCTGAAAGGAAAAAAAAATCCTTATAGAAAAAAAAAAACCCTCTTGCAAAGTCAACCCTAACTTCTGCTCAGGGAAGTACCGGTTTGAAAGATTACAGGCCTGCGCTTTGAGACCATTAAAAAGCAAATCGTTCTCCAAGCGCTGGCTTTCCGAGGCGGAGGAAGGAGTACTGCAGGAGAGAGATTTCTACTCACCATTTCAACGGCAGGTGCTCAAAGCTTGACCCAGATCTCATGCGTACGAGACGTTCCAAGTTTCCAAACTCATTGGGAGCTACCGGATGCTCAGCACCATCGAGACACAACTACTTATTTGTCTATATAAGGACTCCCAACCCCAGGAACCTATTTTTGCAGATCACGGACTTCTTATTTACCAACAGGGCTGCAAATAGCTTTCCCCAATTTTGGTACAGCATGCTTGTCAGCAGTATTTGCAGATGGCCCAGGGTCATGTTCGAAATGAGCATGTACTACCCGCGACGCTGAAAAGCGGTGTGCATCAGCCAGCCCTCGACAGCCAGCCGCCCCGTCCCTGCTCGAGGCCACCTTTGTGCGTTGCAAACGAGGACCAGGCTAAAAATTCTCCGCATCCATCCCGGAGGCCGATAAAGATGATAGTGGGAAAAATTCCTCCATTAATCTCTGGAGGGATCTGCGCCCAGGGAGTTTCTCCCTGAGAATCTAAATCCGACAAGGTTCAAGCAACAAGCTATTTTTCATGCCTTTCTGCTCGATCCACACCGATAGTGTCTTAAGAAGGACTGCTCCACACAGAGAGACACAAGAAAGCTTCTAGAGAGACAAATGCTGTACAGGCGGATTTGAAATCCTGAATAAGTTCTCCCTCTCATCATCCAGGGGACAAGAGTATTACCAAAACCATTCCTTATCAAGCCTCTCGCTCCATTAGATGCGCAGGCTTGCTGGTTTTACCGCGGCAAGGTCGCCAGCTCCCATTTGAGCAAGCGCTCCTGAAAAACTCCTGGCAGCTCTTCTGACCAGCTGGGTGTCTCCTTTTGAACAGGAGCAAGAAGGGGTGGCAGCCAGCGAGCTGTGGAGTGCAACAGGGGAGGGAAAGAGAAACCAGCTCCCCTCTTTCAGGGCTGTCTTGTGATTGCAGCCCACATGGAGCCCCAGGTCCTCCATGTCAGAGATCTCAATGAAGGAGATCCAGCATCCTATGGACTGAAACAAACCCACGGGCTCAAGGATGAACGGACGCATGGGATCTCCTCCTGCCTGACTCCATTTCTGCACCAACGTACAGACACTCAGCTCTTCCCTTGCCTTAAAGAGAACCGCAAATCCCTGGACCTGTACTGAGGCAAGAGGAAAACCAGATCATCGCTTAGAACAACCATTTCCCTTCGAGCCACTTCTCTGTCGTATTTTCCTCTCCGTATTCCCCCCGCCACATATTCCTACCACGTCAGGCCAAACTGTCCGAGGCAGGACAGGAGGGCATCCAAAGGGTAAAGCATCTTTCCCTGCGGAAGCGCCACGGTCGGAGAGACATGCCTCGCTGACCTGCTGACGAAAGCAGGCGAGCCATCGCTCCGAGGAGCGAATTTCCCACAGCAGGGACTGTATTTCCCCCCCGCCATGTTTCTGCAGATAAAAATTTGCTGAGCTTCCAACTATCGCGGCGCACCGAGAGCGGGGAATGGGAGAGAGAAACCACCAGTTGCTTTGGCCTGCTGATGTAAAACCATCTTTACCAAGTCTCAGCACCACCGTGACAGCTCATTAGACGCAAGCCGGCTCTGCTGCCGCCAGCCCCGAGTCCTGGGCCCGTTCCCACCTCCGTGTGCGGGCAGGTTGGCTTCTTCAAAGCAATTCCCGCCTGCCTCCGGCACCGCATTCCTGCGATGCCACGTACACCAGTGCCGGAGAGGCGACGGCAGCAGCATCCCGGCGTCCCTGCAGACAAGGTGAGGACCAGTCACTCCTTATTTTAATTGCCGAACAAGCTCTGCCCCCCACCCTCAAGCTGTAAGAGAGGAACCAAGTTATGGAGCGACTTAATGACCTCTGCAGATATTGGGAGCATTTGGAAACGCTACGGCTTGGGTGCATCGATAAGGATAACTTATTGAAAGCCAGCTGGGGCAAAGGGCAGGCTGCAGCCAGGCATGATCAGGGGCAGGGAGGAATGGAGAAAGCCACGCAGCCAGATGGTTTTCAGACGCGGTGCTCAAAAATAGGAGGCACAGGTATTTTTCTTAACCCTGGTAGCGGTAGCCCACATCCATTTCCCATCACGCTGACCAGCTGAAGAGTTTCAGGGCTTTACTTCTGAAGCCTTTAAACAACCGCTCTCTCCAAGCAGGTGCCTTTTTTTTTTTTTTCTGATGTAAAACCATCTTTACCAAGTCTCAGCACCACCGTGACAGCTCATTAGACGCAAGCCGGCTCTGCTGCCGCCAGCCCCGAGTCCTGGGCCCGTTCCCACCTCCGTGTGCGGGCAGGTTGGCTTCTTCAAAGCAATTCCCGCCTGCCTCCGGCACCGCATTCCTGCGATGCCACGTACACCAGTGCCGGAGAGGCGACGGCAGCAGCATCCCGGCGTCCCTGCAGACAAGGTGAGGACCAGTCACTCCTTATTTTAATTGCCGAACAAGCTCTGCCCCCCACCCTCAAGCTGTAAGAGAGGAACCAAGTTATGGAGCGACTTAATGACCTTCTGCAGATATGGGAGCATTTGGAAACGCTACGGGAACCCGGCTTGGGTGCATCGATAAGGATAACTTATTGAAAGCCAGCTGGGGCAAAGGGCAGGCTGCAGCCAGGCATGATCAGGGGCAGGGAGGAATGGAGAAAGCCACGCAGCCAGATGGTTTTCAGACGCGGTGCTCAAAAATAGGAGGCACAGGTATTTTTCTTAACCCTGGTAGCGGTAGCCCACATCCATTTCCCATCACGCTGACCAGCTGAAGAGTTTCAGGGCTTTACTTCTGAAGCCTTTAAACAACCGCTCTCTCCAAGCAGGTGCCTTTTTTTTTTTTCTTCCCTTGTAGGGAGCAGATTCCCAGGCAGAAAGCTTCCAAGAGCCGTACAGACCCCCGGGAAGAAGAGGGGAGTCCTTGGGCTTTTCCTGCCTGGTTTCGTGAAGGCATTTTGCAGGAAGATCCTTGCAAACAGCAGATTGCACGCCCAATTTGCATGCGTTTTCTACCTCGTCCCCGGCGTAATCCACGCAACGCCGCTGCTGCAGTCGTGGCAGGGTGTCCATCCCCAGGGGCAAAGCCTACCCCCCAC
>NW_008794443.1:578858-590196 GCF_000699145.1 Aptenodytes forsteri
TTTTTTTTTTTTCTTCCCTTGTAGGGAGCAGATTCCCAGGCAGAAAGCTTCCAAGAGCCGTACAGACCCCCGGGAAGAAGAGGGGAGTCCTTGGGCTTTTCCTGCCTGGTTTCGTGAAGGCATTTGCAGGACAGATCCTTGCAAACAGCAGATCGCACGCCCAATTTGCATGCGTTTTCTACCTCTGCGTCCCCGGCGTAATCCACGCAACGCCGCTGGGTCAGTCGTGGCAGGGTGTCCATCCCGAGGGGCAAGAGCTACCCCGCACGCAACAAGCGACGCTGGATGAGCGTCCTTCAGAAGACGACGGATCCAGGCGATGAAAAGCTTTCAGAGGTTAAACGCAAACAGCCAGAGAGGCCGCAAGAACGGAGGAGGACGGGGCCTGGCAAATCCAAGGGAGGGTAGATGTGTGTTGTAAACCTAAACCCGCTCAGATTAGGCATCTAATCGCCGCCGCAGAGCAATCCTATTGAACCCAAACAGCGACGGATTAATCTCCTGGAAACCAGCCCTCCATGCACAAGCAGTGCTTTTCCCAATGAGGTGTCACAGCTTTTGGGAAAAAAAAAAAGCCTCCGCCTGCTGATTTTTCATCTCTTGCCCTTGCAATATTTCACATTTAATAACACAAATTTCATTAGAGGCATTTTTCAAAACCACCCAAGTGAAGAAAAAAAAAAAAACAAATTAGCATCCTGTCTGCCTCACACAGACTAACTGAGGGACCGAAAGGCACCGAGAAACACCCGAGCTCCGCGGAGCCGCAGCTCAGAGCCTGCCAAACAAGCTCTGGGCTCGCTCTCTGGAAGGGCGCTAACGAAGTTTAAACTGTACATTCAAGGACGTTGCTTCCTTTGGAGAGCAGGGCGCAGCTTGCCCTTTCCAAACGCAGCAAACCCAGCTGCCTGCGCACCCCCTGCAAGGTCGTGTTTTGCAATAGAAATGGTTTAAGGTTTGCACAGACGCGGTTTTCACCTGGGAGCAGCAGACTACTGCTGCTCGGCGTCCCCTGCAACGGGACGACCCCAACGTGCTTTGCAGCGTCTCTATATGTACCGCCAGCTAGGTTTCTCTAGTTATCGGGATCCTTCTTCAAAAGATCCAATTTGCCTTTTATTTCCACACTGCAGCTTAACAATTTAGGAAGGCTCAGTGCTCCTCATCACTCCCAGCCCGAGAGGAGAACACCAGGCTGGAGGATAGGGCTGTCAAAGGCTCCTCGTTACTCACCTCCTCGTAAACCCGTGAGCCCAAGGAGGGGAAAGAACTCAATATATTTAGTCGGAGAAAGCAATTCCAAGCAAACCCACGCTGCGACAGCGTCCGTCCCGAAGGACGGCATGAGTGAAGCCCAGAAACTCGTGTTTTTGCTTCAGAAGGGCAGAAATCAGCCGCGTGATAAGCAAGCTCCGGTCAGGCAGCAGACTCACCAGAATTAAGGCAGAGTTTCCAACGGGGTCAAGTCACTCCGGGCTTGAGGGCTCAAAGAGCATTTTGATGGCGGTGGGAAAGTCAGGGATTTTTCGATGATAATGCGGAAAGTTTTAGTGAAGGCAGAAGTATGCCCTGCTGCTACTAAACTCAAAGGGCAATGAGGAAGAAACAAACCACACCAGGAAAAGAGCTGAAGAAAAGCTTTCCTCTCGTCCAGGCTGCATTCAATACTACGACAGCAGAAAGACACCGTACATATTGCGAGGGATTTCCATCCGTTTCATTAACCTGTTCTACTTTGAAGTATCAGACACCCGCAGCCAGTAGCTGCGGTCATAATTAGAGACGTTATTCTGTGCCAGGCAACAGCATTTCACTCCTTTTGATTCCCAGGAGGCCAGCAGCTACGACGTGGCTTCAGCGCGCTCAAGGTGATCCCAAGCTTTTATTAAAAAGTTAGGCGCGCCTTCAATTAAAAAGGGCCGTTCGACACCGCACCAAGTTCAGAAACACACGGGTACGCGAAGACCATTTTGCAGCCCTCCCCTCAAGGGCTGTAAGTGGAAACGAGTTGGGCTAAAGTTTGAAAGTGTATTTTCAAAACCTGCTTCTCCTGGTTTCCTTCTTTACGTACATGGGAACACATTCGTTTTGCTAAGAAACATCTTGCAAATGGCGTCTTGGGGACCGGCAGCAGTCCACAGACCGAGAAATGCTGCTCTAGAGAGGCTACGGGCATGGTCAGGTCAGGGTTTTGCAGGGGTTTTTTTTTAATCCCCAAAGCAAGAATGTGCCTTAGATCGCTCGCTACGTTACCGCAAGGCAAGTCACTCTGCAATGGGAACAAAAGAATTGCAATACGGGGTCAGAGCAGAGTATTTCAGTCACGAGCCTCAGCTGGTTACTGCTATTTAGAAAAAAGAAGATGCAAAACGCAACCAAGGACTGAACAATCTGCACGATCTCAGGAGACCTTCAGACACAGCGGGTTTTAAATCCAAATGTGAGGAGGTTTCCACTACTCTAACAACCGTTTACTCTTTAGAAACCACACCGATCCCTTGGACTGCCCTGCAGCCACGGGTCCTGCGTGTTATTTACGCCGTGCACGAAGGTGCCGCACCGATTTGCGGAGGCAGAGGGCTGTCTGTCTGCTGGCTCTGGGCTGCACGACCGCGTCCCTTCCCTGGGAAGCCCAGTCCTTCGCTGTGGGTCTCGTCTCCTTTCAGCTCCACAAACCTCACATCACCGAGGAGGCCCTGAACAAGGAAGCTCACCCTAGATCGGGACCAGCGTTATGAAACTTCACCAACTGTTTTGAAAACTTGCCACTGTTTTCTAGGAGGAGATGATCAAAACAGGGTTGTGTTTTTTTTTTTTGCTCGGGGCAAGGTTTTCTCACACCTTCATCAAGGGCAAACCGCTCCGCTTGTGCTCCACGACTAACGGGCAGGTTTCTGGCTCTCTCAGCCAAGAGAGCCTTCCACTGCACGGGGACCACATCTGATACAACCACCTCGGGCAGGTGACAGCAGAGTCTCTCCTACCTCCTTTGGGCTGTTAGTTTTGTTGACACAACACCATCAAAGGCACCTTCCCCTCAGCTCACAAGGGGAAACCCGATCCTCAAACTCCAGCAGCTCCCACTCGAAGCACGTAGGGGACCTGGGGGAAGAACAGAGCCAAGAGGAACCGACGTGGGAGAGGTTTTTTTGCACACTTACTGCGTCGCGTTAAGGCTACCCAGGAGGTTTTAAGTGCAAACTTCAGGCTGAACGTCTCTACTCATTTTCGGGCTAAAGCAGGGAGGATCAGCCGCTCTGATGTGGCTGTGTCTTGACGCTGTGAACACGGACAAAGAGGATCAGAGCATCTAACAAATGAGTTTTGCCTCCAAGCCTGTTTTTATCCTGAAATGCTGAGAAAGAGATGAAAAGCTTTCCCACCTCTCCAGCAAAAGCGAATGCAGCATAACTGCGGGGAAACAAAAACACCAGGAAACAAGTCCTGGGGAGTTTTACCCCCCCCCCCGGCGGAGGGGGGGACGCGGGGCCGGCCGCACGGCGAGCCTTTTTCGCAGCAAACAGGAAAAGCGGAGCCGTGAGTCTCCTGAACTCCCCTGATACCAGAGCGGGCTATCGCAGCCCGGCAGCGGGAAAACACACTGCGTCAAGGGGGGCACCGGGGTCTTGCCAGCTCTCTTGCCTTCCCAAGTAGCTGTAGGGAAGATGGTAGCAAAAGGGGGGGGGGGGAAATAAAAAAAGTGTGCCCCCACAGTGGCTGGAGGGGAAGGGGGAAAAAAAGGGGGGGGGGGGGAAATCACACTTGGCTGACGATGATAAAGCAGAAACAACAGGAAGGATGCACAGACCTCGTAGGACTTCAGGTAGCATTCCTCTCCCTGCAAAGACCTGGTCTTTATATATCGTCATTCCTTACTTTATAAGCACAGTAAAAGGCTCGGTTTTAAAAAGAAAAAGCTCTCCACCTCTGTCCCGTAAGCCCCTGGGAGCACAGGCATTTTTCTCTCCGATTTAAAGAAGGTATTTCCCAGTTTAGTGTACGGTTGTGGCAGCCAGAGGCCAAGTGCAGGGCTCCTGAGGAATAAACTAACAAACACAGGAAGGGAGAAAGTCTGCAGAAACACAGTCTGAAATAGCACAGGCAGGCCAGAAGGATAACTGCCTGGGGATATGCTCTCAATTCTGCCTATAAATTACCCCGCTGCAGCCTGAGGGTGACACGAACAGGAGAGACAGACAACGGTAAGGGGCCGGGGTCACTGCTGATGGCCGAGGCAGCCTCTCCCAGGACCTGCCAGCAGTTTCCATCGCAAGAGATGGAAGGGATCTCATCAAGAATGTTTCACAGACCCGCACGGAAATAGGACAAGCCTTCCCTGCCACCGGCACAGCAGATCCAGGGCCGAATCCTGGGTTAGCCAACTCCAGGCGTCAGCCACCCCACGCCAAAGCCCTCACCACGGGAACCCCTGCAGCTCCTGCATCACCCATTGCATTAAGTCCTGGGAGTCTCCGTTTCAAACGGGTTTTGGTTTCTTTCCTGGCTGTTTCAGCTGCACGAGAGCTCGTTTCTGGGGAGCACCAGAGGACTATCGCCGAAGTCATCCTGCCCGCGCCCTCGCTGCAAGAGCGGCGTGCTGCAGCTTGAGTTACAGAGGAGTCGAGACTAACCCTTGCCTCTAGCTGGATAAACAGACTCCAGCGTAAACCACCTCCAGTCCTCCATCAGGTTCTCCTCTGTACAGATAGGCTAAAAGTCAAAGAAGTGCTCAGATTAATTACGCAAATGAAGGCAAAGAAAGCATCCCCAACACAGGGAGAAAGGCACCTGCCTCCCAGGGACCACCTACCCTGGGATAACATTGCAGGCTTCCCACATAATACAGGCCATTAATTATCACTCCCCTCCTGCTCCAGCAAGACTTGTATGTGGGAGTGAAGGAGGCGGAAAGTAGCTCCAAAGTGGCCAGAAGAGCTTGAGGGAGAAGAGAGTTTAGAGGCATTCCTGTTCACGTTCCTAAAATAGAGATCCTGCTGCCTTACCCTCCTTTGTAGAGCGTTAAGCCCCACCAGTAAAAAGCGCTACATAAAAGCTAGGCATTAACTCTCTTGTTCTGCTCCAGCCTAATAAGTAGAAAGTCAATGCCATTGTTTTAGATCTAAGCAAAAAAATACTTTGAAACCTCAAAAATTAGGGTTTTTGGAAGCAATTATCTCCCTCCTCCTTCTCCGAGACTAAAGAAACACGGGCCAATTATTTCTTTGAAGGCTAAATATTTACTCCTAGATGAAGTGCAGCAGCTCAGGCTGGAGACGAATTATCCAGCTCTGATGTCATCTAATGCCTGCAAGGAAGAAAACCCAAACGAAAACAGGTATGAACAAACAACAACAAAAAAGGGTGTTTTCTCCTGGAAAAGCCCTTCACAGAGGGGAACGGGATGAAGCTGTTTCAGCTCACCTGAGCTGTGTCCAAGGCATTTAGCATGTGCCCTGGCACCACGCTCCTGTTCCCTTTAGGCAGCCCTACCCAGGTCTCATTAGACAAGATGCCCATGGCTCAACGAGGGCAAAAGTAGAGCACGATCAAACCTCTCCAAGCTAGAACTGGCCTTATGGAAAAGCCACCGTCTTATTCTGGAGCAAGACCTACCCTATAGAGTCCGTAGGGCCAGGTGTGGGAACTCCTCCTCAACCTCCACGAGCAATTAGCCTGCACACACATCGAGCATTAACCAAATCAATGTCAGCTCTTCTTTTAAAAAAAAAAAATCCCTCCCGCCTTATTTAGGTCTGACTCCCGAGTTTCAAAGCGCTCTGCTTTTGCCCCCTCCAGTCACTATTCTTTCCCAGGCAGTGGGTGCCAACCCTCTGGTTAAGGGCACCAAGGAAAAAAAAGGGGGGAAAAAAAAAAAAGCAAGCAGCTATGTGTAAGAAACCACCACCGGCACAAGCGCGGGGTGACTCATCTCCTCTGAAGACGGAGGAACAAGAGCGCTCTCTGTTCGGTGAGACTGCCTGAAGTTTCAGTTGCGATCCCATCTCGCTACACGCGCTCATGACAGCATCCAGAAATATTTCCTCGGGGGATCTTCCCATGGGACTTAACTCTGACACATATTCCCACAGGACTCGTTCTTTTAAAAGTGCTATTTGTTAGTAAGGCAGTGGGAATTTGACTTTGCGAAATACCAAGAGAGTGACTGAGCAGAGCTGGGTGCCGGCAGCTGGACTCGTTAACGCGACTGCGAGTCGTGCCCCGCATTCAATCCGACGGAAGAACTCGCTGGGCTGCAAGAATAGATGTCCTGGGTCAGAGCAGAGGTCTGCATCGCCCGGTATCCTGTTTATGCTACCCGTGGCCTCTTCTCCACCCCTGAGCAGAGGGAGAGCGCTACGGCAGGGAAGGAGGAAGAGCGAGAGCCGGTTTCCACATCCGTGTAGGCTGTGGTTTGTTTTCTTCCTCCATTTTAAGCCCATGACTGCTTAATTCCCACCTGTAGGCACCATGCAGTGGATGTGCAGACGCAAAAATCAAATTAAGAGTTGTGTAGACTGATATCCAGCGAGCGGTCATCAAGCACCGCGTTACACGTTAACATTTCAAAGTGACATCTGACCCATTCCCAGATAACACTGGTACGCAGAAACATCTGGATTTTGGAGGACTTCACATAAGAAAAAAGGCTCAGAGAAGAAAATATGACTTTAAACAATAACTGAGTAATCCACAATACTTAGAGCACGTGAAACGGGGTCAGAGGGAATCTGCACCCAAGCAGACAAGTCAGCAAGGAGCGCTTGGTGGATGCTGAGCTCCTTTTCTTCTTCCTACTCTTCGTTAAATGTAAAGCCTCTGCTGAAATGTCTAGTTTAATACTGACTTCCCTCTGCTTCCTCCTTTTCCTTTTGTTCTTCCACCTCTTCGTCAAAATGTAAAGCTTTTGCCGAAATAGCTAGCTTAATACTGACTACCCCCCGCAAGAGCTTCCCCCAATTCTTCTGCTTTTCTCAAAGTTATTTTAGTCAAATTCAGAAATATAAGGAAAACAAGCGTGCCGCGTGTGACATTCTGAGTACAAAAAAACCAGTGTGGGAAACCATTTGTGGCGTTTTCCTGCCCTGCTCGGAGCGTGCGGACTTGCAGGAATGTACCTGTTTTCCCACGCTCTCCCGGTTGCTGTGGGTAGCCCGCATGGGCATGTCTCCTCCACTCCTCAAAATACCTGAAGTGGCAGCTACCGAAGTTATTAAGAAAAAAATAAATCTCAGCTTTGGGACAACAACTCTTATCAACTCCGGCTCTCGTGGCCGCAGGTAAGTGTCGCTCATCCCGCGTGGCACGAACCAGCACCGAGCAGCTGCTCCAGACAAAGAGAAACAACCCGGCGCGGTGCTGCAGGCACGAGGATACGCGTAGTCTCCGGCAAAAAAAAAAAAAGGATATAACCTGAAAACCGGGCAGATAATGATAAAACACGCGGGGAAATACAGGATCAGACCAGCCAGCCCTGGGGACGAGGTAAGTTTTGATAAAGCAGTGGGGGAGTTGCACATCTGCCACCTCTCACCCGATGCCAGGGGCCGGATCCACTCCTTGCTATTCAGGTCAAGTCTCCAGAGGTCGTTGAAGGCGGCGTTACAACTGCTCTGCGTGCAGCCACCGAACACGTACATTGACTGGTTAGCGTCATAGTAACACGCACCTAGGAAAAAGAAGCAAACACACAGGTTAGCCAATTCTCCGACCTTCACGTTTTTGGGTGGGAAAAAAAGATCATTTTCCCTTCCCCCTGGGTTTCAGATGGGAGAAAAGCAGACAGGCTGCCCCGACTTCAATTAAACCGTGGGCCAGCTTAGGGATATCCCTGACCAGTGTAAACCTCCTGCAAGATCCTTCCGAGACGATTATCCCCTCAAGCAGAGCTGCTCCTGAAAGCGCAAAGCGAGCTGCCTTAGAAGCCTGCAGTTAATTAGATTAGTTACGATTAACGCACTCAGCACACTTACCTTCTCTAAGCTGGTTCGTATGGTTTACAGGGTTACCAAATTAGACTAAGAAACTGGCCTGTGTACCTAGACCAGGTCGCTTATTCTCTTTTTCCAAATCTGACAGCATTTCACCCTATCTCATCACAGAAAAGCACTACTGAAACACATCTTTATGCGAGCATTCCCTTTGCTCCTCACGGGAAAGGATTAGGCAGCGAGATGGGGAACGGGGAGGGAACGCACTTGACAACCCCTCAAAGATACCCAGGGAAATAAAGAGCTTTTGGCCCCAAACCAAACTCTGCAGCAAAAAAAAAAAAAATAATATGCAAGCGTCTGCATTTGGCAGTTAGCGTCCCGTGGTACCACCTCTGACAAGAAGTAAATTAAACATAAGATAGAGCAGAGAGGACTTGCTCAGCTTATCTGCCTTGAAGGACGAGCAAGATTCAGACGTGTTCAGAAAGTTAAACCCCTGCAGTTACAAAGAGGATTTCCCCAATTTCTGCATTTCCCTCCCCAAACACAACGAGCCCCGCTGACTTCGTACGACGACCCCCTCGCCTTTCACGTTCTTGAGATCCCCACAAGGCAGCGGCATCTCTTCCACGTCTTGCCTGACTCAGGAGAAGGGGGACGAGTGCCCGATGGCAACGCTGGAAGAGCAAGCTCGTCCTTCGGCAGCAGCTTTGATAGACGAACTCACGCCAGCTCCTAAGCTTGCAAGCCGAGGATCGAGGAGCGAAGGTGACTTCAGCTCCTGGGCTGGTCTGGGCGATCGGGCAGCAGGTTCTTCTGCATCCGCAGCCTCTGATCGGCCGGGTGCTGTCTGCTCTGCTGACCCGCACGCGACGGCAACATGCTTGAAATTCAGTCCTCCCTTGACCTGACACAGCCTGAAAAAAAATCTCAATTCTTGGGTTTTTGCGTAAAATTCTTCCCCCAGAGCTTTGGTAAAAAGCGTACAGTGTGGCTGGCAGGAAGGGCAAGCTCGTTTCTGAAGCCTTGATCTGCCTCCCGGGGTGTTGCTCTGTTCGTTACTGCATCTCCCAGGACGTATTTAATGGTCTCCAGATGCCAGGAATTCATCAGCACACATACGGACGGTCCCGAAACACTAAATCCTGCGTGCAGTCCCTTCGCACCAGCCAGGGGAGCACTGGCACTCGTCTCAAAGAGAACTCGCTGCCTGAATCCCGCTCAGAACCAAAGCATCTCTCTGTAAAGCCCAACTTCATACACAAGTGCCCTCAAAAAAAGTCATAAAAGTCTAATATCAACCCTTTCAACATGAGCAAGGCCTCCCCAGCGATTCCTCGAGCATTTACTATCAAGTCTAGCGAGGGGAAAAACCACAATAAATCATATCCACGCACACATGCGCCAGTGCATAGTAGAAAGCCACAGTGTTTTATGCTCTGGGAACACTGAAGGGTACCAGCTGGGGCTCGGAGGGAGCCAGGAGTCATCGCCCTCACGATGACAAGCGATATATTGCCCGACACGAAAAGCAAGAGGAAAAGTCAAAGTTCAGGCGGGCAGCCCATGGCGCAGGGCAGCATCTGGCCCTGGCTCCGAGACGGAGGTGAGAAGCACTCGTGATTATGCAGGAGCCCCTCCGCGGAGCACCTCCAGGTTGAGGACCGCGCGCCGTCGTAAATAACCAGCACAAGGGAAGCGACAAGATGAAGGATCAGCAGGCAAGTACAGCAGCTTTGGTAAAAAGCACCAGTATTTATTCCGTGCTGAAGCAAAAGCGGAGGTGGACTCACGGCAGGGGTGCGAGTTGCACCGTTCCTTCCCCCCCTCCCCATCACACGTCGTGCACAGCTGTTCACCAGTTAAAAAATGAAAATAGATTCAGACGAGCTGACCTGACGGGACATGGGACTACTCCGGAGCTTGTACGGACATAAAGGCTTTTTTCTTTTTGAAACAGCAGCATAAAGGAAAAAAACAGCTGAAAAAAGGAGCATCTGGAGCGAAGGGCTGATAACCTACTTTTGGCAGCAAGAGAAAACGATTCAGAGCGAATCCCCACGAGAAGAAGTCCCTGCTTCCAGCTTCGCTCTAGACCAGCACAAGCCCGTCCCTGGTTTCCAGTGATCCAACCCCACAGCCCTAATTTTGCAAGCTGGAGGTACGTATTTCCAGCGTGAAAGAGCTCTTTAACGCAGCCCACCCATACATACGCCAGCGATATTCATCTCACCACTCTGAATGAATCGCAGCACCGTAAACCAGCGCATTCAAGCGCCCGCAGACAATACCGTGGCTCAGCGGGGGATGCAGTGACGCCCGGTGGCCTTTGCCGAGGGTCCCATTGTCTGACCTGGGGCTTGTCATGCAGATCCCCTATTGAAAAAGCCAGCAGCCCTCACGCCCTTGGCTTTTAGTGACAAGTCCAGGGCGCGTCGCTGACCGCACAGCGGGAACGGGGAAGCTGGAGACACGGGACGTGCTCGTAGGGTGAGACCACCCAGCTCTCCCCCGTGTGTGCGTCCACGCGACGTCCTTACGTGCGACTGAACTGTCTTCATCTCAACCCACGTCTTGCCAAACCGTGTAACACACCCCTACACGCCACATCGCTCCGGAGCTCGCTCTGGGGTGGAGGATATTTAAATAGTGGTGTAGTGGATTTACCTGGGATGGGATCGAGGCAGAAATAACCATTAAGAGCATTTTTATAGCTTTATCTACTCCTTAAGATTCAACTCTATTATCATTTTTACACGGTAAGACCCCTTGTAGGCTGCAATATCACCTCCACCCGAGAAAGCACCAGCCAGCGCTTCGTACCCTAAGTACGTGCAATTAAAACCTGGTGCAAAGCAACGCTGCGGTTTTTCTACTTAACCTTTCTTGAAAGGTTTAGTTTCCTCAGAAATCTAATCACTATCTAAACCATGACAGGTTGAAGACCCTCCTACCTCCTCCCCAGGCCAAACCCTTGGCGAGCGCGGCTTTCACACAGCAGCACAGCTCATTTATTATTTTTGAGGGGAGGTGGCAGCATTCTTCTCCTCTATTTGGATTTAAAATCCAGGCCAGCCAGACAGGCACCGTGACGTCCGCACGGCATGTATTTTAATCCTAGACCAAAATACTTTAAACTGTCCTTTCCTGCTTCTTCTTAGCAAGCCATTTAAAGCTTCTGAAGCAGAGGAAGATAGATCAGTTTGGGGGGAAAAAAAAAAAAAGTAGCACAAATGAAAACTCCAGTTTATACCAGCCTTGCAAAGGTGTAGAATAAATGAGGAAGGTGCGAGTCCCTGGTGCCTTTAGCTCTTTTTTGGGTGGAAAACAAGCAGCTGGAGACCTCTGGATGGATTTTTTAGGTCAGTTTTGTTTTGGGTTCCCCCCCCCCCCCCCAAACACTTAAG
>NW_008794443.1:590546-612519 GCF_000699145.1 Aptenodytes forsteri
AACACTTAAGTCCCGGTAAAATTCAGTGTGTCCCAGAGTTTTAGTATTGCAGAGATGGTATATCTTTGTAACTGGAAATGAAGAAAATATTTCTGATGTCTGAAGACACTGATACCCAAACAGACCGCAAAGCCAGCCAGTTTTGAACACGCTCCTGTTTCCCCTCTGTGCCGCGCAACAAAGCGGCAGAGACTTTCACGCGGAGCGCAAGATAACCGAAATAAAAGTTCAACTGGGAAGGGAAAACTGAATGCAAAACACACGCCCTTTGCAATCATTAAAGGGCATTGACTTTTTAAACTTCGAGTACATCAAATAAAGTAACCCATCCGAGTCCAAAGGTCATATTCCCCATCGGAGGGGGGGCGGGGGAGGGGGAAGAAGTCAGCTTGGCTATTGAAATCCCATCGCTACGTGGCCCTCAGCTCAAGACAGCACCGCAGCTTTGCGGCTAAAGGTTGACAGCCCTTGGTGTTGGCGTTCCCAGGAGGACCCTGCCAGGGCGATGCTGCAAGCGTCGTACGTTGAGCTGCGTATATCTTTGTAACTGGAAATGAAGAGAATAAATATTTCTGATGTCTGAAGACACTGATACCCAAACAGACCGCAAAGCCAGCTCGTTTTGAACACGCTCCTGTTTCCCCTCTGTGCCGCGCAACAAAGCGGCAGAGACTTTCACGCGGAGCGCAAGATAACCGAAATAAAAGTTCAACTGGGAAGGGAAAACTGAATGCAAAACACACGCCCTTTGCAATCATTAAAGGGCATTGACTTTTTAAACTTCGAGTACATCAAATAAAGTAACCCATCCGAGTCCAAAGGTCATATTCCCCATCGGAGGGGGGGCGGGGGAGGGGGAAGAAGTCAGCTTGGCTATTGAAATCCCATCGCTACGTGGCCCTCAGCTCAAGACAGCACCGCAGCTTTGCGGCTAAAGGTTGACAGCCCTTGGTGTTGGCGTTCCCAGGAGGACCCTGCCAGGGCGATGCTGCAAGCGTCGTACGTTGAGCTGCTGGCACGGCTTTCCTCCAACGCGGGGCTGGGTTTTGGAGGTAACCTCCCCGCGCCCAACCGCGCCTGGCACGAGAGCCGGCAGGATGGCGGCGCCGAGGAGGTAGGGCTGCAGATGAAAGCGCCTGGTCCTGCTGGCAGGCGCAGATGTTTACACCAACTACGCCGCAAGTTGCGGCACGATAAAAATGCACCAGACCTCAGAAAGCCCAGCTCTCCACATCTTCGGGGGTAAAAAAAAAAAATAAAATACCCCACATTTATCTCCTTATTCTCTAAAATACTGTTTTTTGCCCGCTCCTTGCAGTTGCAGGGACTCAGTGCATCCAAAAGGCAGTGATATATTGAGCAAAGCTGGGTGATGTGAAGAGCCGTAGCTCCGGCAGAAAAGCAGCCCATCCTGTAAAACAAACAACATTCCAGCTTTTACCTCTCCCTTGCCTCTCAGGATAAACCCACGAAATTGCTTTAATTAGTCATCACGTTGGTGCCATGCTCCCCAGACTGCATGAAAGAAAAATAATCGGTATTTAAAATTAGTCACCCTTCCATCAAAGGATCAATATTTCTGGCACAACGGTCGGCATTCCTCTGCTGCTTTTTTCCGTTTCTGCATTCCTGCGCCTTCTGACATCGCTTTCTGATTGTGGGCAGTTATTTAACCACATGAGTCATCGCCCTGCTATGATGTTTGTAGGATCATACGTTAGGGCTAAAAAAGAATTAGATGACTACTGCAAACATTATACCTGGTATTCAGCTCAAAAACCCTATGCGTGAAGTAGTTCTTCCAGTAAGCCCATACGTTTAGATCTAAAACCCAGCATTATCGATATTGTATGATGTATTGTATGATGTTCAACCAAAGCCTTTAGAAAACCTACAGCTCATCCATAAAGCTTGTCATCGGTTGTCGTATGATCGGAGACCTTGCCAAATGCTCCCTCCCCACGAGAGGACAGAAACTTCCATTAATTATTCCTTACCAAACAGTTTTTCTATTACTCCCTTCAGAATTGATAGAAGACATAGTGACCTCTAACTATTTAAAATTCTTTCGCTTGTCCTTTTATGCTCCCCACGAGCACTTCTGGGATATTTCTAATAAATCCCAGAAGAGAGATAGCCCTAGCCACTTCTTTGATGCCGGCTACCGTTGCCTGTTGACTTAAGTGACTCATGCCTGGTAGATGACGTCTTCCCCTGGCAAATCACTCACCCCTAAAAAAAAAGGTGTTTGAGGGGTTTTTGAGTCCTCCCTCACTCCCCCTCCCCAACCTCCTGTTCTTACTTCACCTCAGCTCACCGCATCTTAGTATTTTAGGTCATAGGTTTGGAGATTCAGTTTGAATTTTTGCTTTTAATGATTTGTAGCTTCAGTTTAATATTGGAATCCACCCACAAACACGCAACACACTGTTGCAGGGAAAGCAAGATACCGCAGATCCGGAGAACTGCTTAAAAATAATCAGTTTAAATCAGCAAACAAGTTAATCCAGATTAGCTTTCTGCGCATAAAGTGCATTACTAACACTTCTGTAGCGACCGAGGGCTGACCAGAGCCAGGACACTGTCAAATAGCGAGGCTAATACAGATTACATGCTCCGAGGGCAGCGGCTTTAGTAAGACAACTCATTTTTGGATCGAGTGTAACAGCGGCACGCTCAGAGGAAGCCCTCGGTGGGCAGCAGAATAAATTAAAGAGCACACAGCACTCTTTGATGCAATATTGGGGCCTTTTTCTAGCTAGCCTTAAAGCTCACCAGTTGCAAAAAGGCTGCAAAAATTGAGGGGAAAATACATGCAAATCTGCAAGTCATTAATAAGCACTTTATTAGCACGGCCGCTTAAAAACAAGCTATAAACCGTGGTGCCTTTTTTATTCTTTAGGAGGACAAGGAAATATTCGAAGAGCACAATGACTTTACCAGAGCAGTGTCTCCTGGCCTTGTCTTGGCAGGAGGCTGCGCATCGGTTGCTTCATTAATTATTACTTGGGAATATGAAGAAGATTTTATGCCTGCTTGCTCTTGGAATCGCATGGCTTACACCGTGTTTATTTACCTTTAGAAAAGTAAAATTTGCTCCCCGGAAGAAGCGCCTCCTGGGGGGCTCAGACCCAGCTGCCACAAGGACTGAAATTTTTGTCATATTTGACTACGCCGCCTGGCAGAGCAGGCCGAGGCAGCTTGATGCTATTGCAGTACAGATAACAAGTTTTATTTAAGTACCTTTCCCTCAATGGGAATGCTTTTTCTGTTTTCTTCCAGAAACCTGGAAGCAGGGCAAAAATTCACCCACACGTTAAGCGGCGCTGTCGACTGAATCGCTTACTTCTATCAGCAAATACGCCTGCCTCAATGCTTCTCACGTGCAGCTCTGTGTTTTATTTTGAAGCAAGCCACACTCGGCCTCATCCAGATTGTATTCTCACAGATGTAGAAGATGATCCGCTGTAAGAGCGGCCAGCATACATCCCCGAGTGCTGGGGGTAGGCAAACTCATCGGCTTTGATGGTAGTGACTTGAGTCTAGTAGCTAAGTGAGGTTTCTGTTGAAGGGGACACAAAGCTCAGACTCGAAGGGGAGCTGCGGAAGAAGCCCGCGCGTAAAACGTGCAAAACCAGACAGCAAAAACCCCACCCTAGCTCCATTAACTTTTTCCTAAGAGCAACGAGCCAATAACCCCAACAAGCAGCTACTGAATCCCTGTTCTTGTGCAAAATGCTTGTGTTGGCAGAACTGTGTGTTACGCCGACGGGCTGAAACTCTGCTGCAGCGACAGGCACGTGCGGCACTGCTAGATCCTCAGTGACAGAGTGCAACCCCCTCGTTACAGCTTTCCGGGGCAAATCAGAGCTGAAGAGGGGTTAGCGGAGCTCTTCCGAGCAGCTACTTACTGTGCGAGAAGCGTTGTGTGATGGGGGTTCCAGGGTAGGGGTAAGTGCGACTCTCCCACTGAATATTTCCTTCTTGCACTGCTTTGATAAAGCCGTGATAACACTGATGGGCCACACCTAGGGAAAAACAGCATGTCAGCAAAATTTGGGGCACGTTAGGAACAAACCGTGCCTGCACAGTTGCACAAGCAGCGTGACAGCAATTATAAAAAAACCCTGTATTTAGATTATAAACACGCTGGTGGAAATTCAGAGGATTAAAGAGAATAAAGAATAGGGACTCTGCAAATGTGGAGATCAGCAACGTTCACTGAACTGATTCACCACATTTCCGATATACCAAGCTGGAGCTGACAGAAAGTAAAGCCTTTGTGAAGGGTAAGCACGTCTCATGCCTTCGCAGAGCTGCTTTTCAGCCTTCTCTGCTGCAACGCAGGCCTGCTGTCCCCATATCACACCCCCAGAGGAGCAGCTGCCCTTCCCTTAACGGACCTTCGAGGACAAATAACGTGCAATAATGAATTTTTTAAGAGCGTGCACGCAGCTACCGCACAGGAATCCAAAATAAATACGAGAGGAGACACCGATGATAAAAGTCAGTGTGTCTTAGGTGAAAATGTTCCTCCTTAGCCATGCAAGGGAGAGGATCTGGCTGACAACAGCTCCTCTGCAGAGCAGGCCAGCCTCAGAGCTGCAATTAATTCTGTGTATGGAGTACATGTGTCTGTGTTTGTGCCGAGAGGGGCCAGAGACTGCTCCCTGTGGAAGAAAAAGGGTCTGGTGAAGATTTACGACTGCGGCAGCTCAGCAGATCCTCGGTGGCATCTGCCATGCTATGGCAGCCCTCACGCCGAGGATGCCACAACCTGCCAAGATTTCTGCCCCCCCCAAGGATTTGCTTACTGAAAGCCCCGTGCCAGGAACACCTCCAGCAAGAAATCACACTCTGGGATATAAAGCAGGAAGTTTTTTTTAAAAGAAAAAAAAAAAAAAATGAAGCCTGGCGTCCTCAAGCAGCTGGTCCCCAAGAGTCACGTGGGAAATGTGATCCGAACTGTAAGATTTCATAGCAGATGTATCCTGACAAACAGGAAAAATTAACCAGGAGAAAACAAATCGAGCGTTTACCTCAAGTGACCTCTCTGCGTTGTGGCGAGCAGGTTAGCAATTACACTCTCTCTTTTTGCCGTAATTGCCGCAAAAACGGCACGGCTGCCCAGCACCACTCATCCCCCGAGACCTGACTCTTGGACAACTCACTCCGATGCCACGTTGCGCCTTGGGCTGCTCATCCCTCCCCCTCCAGGGATGTTTCCCACAGTCTCTTTTGGGGTGAATCACCAGGTGCTTGTTCATTCCAGCTGCATCCTCTGCATCTCTTAAGGCTGCTTCAGGAACGAGCACGCGTGAGAAAGCGCAGCCGAGCAGCGACTCAAGGGCCGCGGACACTTGAAAAAAACTTTTCAACAGGGTTGCGGGCTGCTGCTGACCCAAAATTATGCAAAAAGAGTAATTTTGTGCAATGCTTGCTTCTGAAGTAGCTGTGTTTTTAACCTCCAGCCTGTTAAACTCTGGGCAAGGCAGAAAATGCCTGGAATCTGAGGAATGCTTTCACATGTGCAGAGAAGTCCGCAAATTAGACATCACCCCACACGCCTGCCAAAAGCATTTCTCACCTGACACCCGCTCCGCATTTTCCAGAAGAAACAAGTTACCCTCGTGCAGCAGCCTGCTTCATTTCCGACAGATTTAACTGTGGTCTCCTCTTAAACTGCTTGCTTTTTAATGAAGCTTGCAATCCAAACGTGTGTCCCCAACAGAAACGTAACAGAAATCATCCAACGTATTCAAAAAAATACCGAAGCAGATAGCTTTGCTTGTATCCTTGTCCAAACTTTACCTACCTATTTGTCGTATCACATATATCTAGCATTAAAATATCCCTATAAGGCTTCAGAATTAATGCTGCACGGAGGCAAAGTGAAGTATCTGTATCTCAGGGCTACTCTTTCAGGAAGTCTGAATATGTAGATCTATATTAATGCAGATTTTATATACCACTTATCTTCAGCAGAGCTGTAAGAACCAGACACGGTTTTGCTTCCAGCCGAAAGCATAAGCTTTGGGAATGTTAATTACTGAGCAAGACACAAACGAAGCACAACTACAGCCACATTAGACATGGGACACCGGCAACGGGGGAGTGCTGTGTGGGGGAGAGGAAGCCTGAATGCAAGGTCAACAGCGCTGCACGTCAGCAGCGCGCAGGGAGCATTCGAAAGCAACGTAAGTGAGCTGCTCTGTCGTGGGGGGGTTTGAGGTTTCACTCTTCTAAACTACAAAAGAGGCTGAAGGGCTCAGTTCTGCGCCATTATTAGCAATGTCTTCAGCAAAGCAAGCGACCCGACGGCTGTAGCTATTTTTCTGGCATTCTGCAGAAGTCGAGTTTGAGGGGAAAACAACAGGCGAGGCCACAGCAAAGCAAAGAGCAGCTGGGATATGAATCTCTGTTCCCACAATTAAAAAAAATGCACTCTCACTACAGCTGTTTGTACCTTTGATTAGTCGATACCACTGTTTGCAGACAAGGGCAGCAGTTTTGTGCTCCTGATAGGGTGAGAGGAAGGAGAGGATATATTCCAAAACCTCTTCTGGGAGCTCCAGCATTGATCTGTTATGCCTGGTCTCCTCGACCTCCAGCTCAGCATGCGGCTCATCGTCTTGCTCCATCGTCCCTTCAACCACAGCGTCTTCTGGATCCACGGCCATGAACCCGTCATCTTCACTGTCCGAGGAACTGGCCATGGCATTCCACTTCACAGCTTCATGGGGGGAGGGAAAAAGACAACAGTAAGGTCACAAAGAAAATTAGTAGCACCAGAAAGGCATCTGCAAGCCACGCACATTACACCAAAGGTTGTCAAGCTCTACCCCTGCAAACTCCAAGACGAGGATGTGGTTTTTGCAAAGCTTTGAAGCAGGCTGCACGTGGTTTAGGAACAAGCCGTCCTCCATCGGCGCAGCGTTTTCCCAGGCCGCTTCATCTCTCACCGCTCTCAGCCCTACCATCGCCTACAGACGGTACCAGAGGGAGCGAAAAAATAAACCCGCTGGAGGAACTGCAGCCTCTCGAACCCCTGCTCCCTCGCCGGGCACGAGACGGCATCACGCTGCCGCACTGGCGGCCCCGGCTGGTTTGCACCGCGGCAGCGATGGGGAAAGGGATCCCCACCGAATCGAGAGCAACCCAAGACGAGACAGGATGGAAGCGACAGCTTCGCAGCCCCTCCTCCCACGCGAAACCAGTTTTGCCAGCGAGCCTGCTTTACCCCAAGCAACTTCTCAGCAGCACGCAGCGGGGGAAAAAAATCCCTGTCCCATTCTCCCTTAACAGCCCCCTTTTTTCTTTTTCTTCCTTCATTAAATACTTGCACGCAGCTCTTACTGACAGTAGGCGAGGAAAGAAAAACCCCCACAGCATTTACTGCTGCTGAAAGGCTGGAATATTGAATGTTGTATCTCCAGCTATTCAGAACATCTTAAGTATAAGGTAACGCACTGATGACAGAAATACATCATGAAATAAATCCGTCTGAGTGAGCGGCTGTGTCCAGTTCGTCCAGTTGGCATGGTGTGCAGTTAAACCCTTGCCCGTCGCTGCAAAACAAATCCCTGGACCCCAATTTCCTAGGAAGCAGCCGACCCGTCTGGGGAGAGCGGCGATAGTTTTCCCGACTCCACGAGGCAGAGGCTGCCCAGCCATCCCCCAGGTCCCGGATCAACCCAGACGACGGGACACGGATCAACACCGTCCCTGGGAAAAATCCCACCTGCAGCAAGCCCAGGAAGCAAACCTGCTCCTCGAGAGGGAAGGCAAGACACGGCTTTTTGCCCAACGTGTATTTAAATACAAGTAACTTGCACCATGCTGGTCATAAACTACAGTATTTTATTTTTACCAAACTCTCAGTATTGCAGAAAACATGGCTGGAAGGAATTTAAGTTACCTAGCTATCAGGAATAAACTAAGCTCTTACAAGCTTCCAGTGATGCAAACCGTCTTCCCCAGCTAAATCCAGGGTTTTCCCATCCCGGCATACACCAAGCCGACGAGCCATGGGAATAGCAGACGGTGGAGACGCGGAGCAGAAAAGCTTGCCATGACAACTAATTCATGCTCAGAAAAATTACGTTCGACAGCATTACTCTCCAGTTTTGTCAGGTTCCCTGATGAGGCAGCTTCAGAAAATCCTAGGGGCTGCCAATCTGCGGCAGAAACCACGTCAAAATTAAACTTACAGTTATCATCTTAACAGATGCTCCGCACGTTTTCTCGTGTCAGAAATCCTTCTTGCAGTCAATGTTATGACAGAGAAAGGCTGAAACCCAAACGCTTTGACACGAGCGCTGCTGCTGCCAGCAAACTGCATTACACAGCAGATAACACACAAATTCCCAAAGACTAAGAAATGGAAAAAAAAAAACAAACCACAGGGCTGCACTAAAAAAAAAATAAAATTAAAACCCAGAGGGTTGGGTCTTTCCCAAGCAAAAGCATCTATCGGCGTGAAGCGCGTGTGCTGATTTCCATCTTGACACAGCATGGCAGGAAGCCAAAGGCTGCCGGTACTCCGACCTCGGGATGCGGTTTTGCTCGAGCCGGGGAGGTCGGGGGAAGGAGGGTCGGTCCCTATCTCACAGCTTGGGAAAACAGAGCAGCACATCTACCCAGGCGGAGCAGAAGGCATTTCACACCCTAGAAACGTGCTAGAAAAAAAAACCAAACAGAAGTGCATTTGCATCCAGATCAGGTACAATGGGACACCTGCGGGTGACAACTGAACATAAGCCTCGGCTCGACAGGTTCACACAAGACATCTGTTGTGTTAGTAAGGTTTAGAAGCAAAGATTATGTGTGTTTCCCAACAGCTTTTATTTACCCTTTAAATAAAGTCCAAAACCTGCTGGAGGAGGTCAGATGAGAAGTGCAGGCATGAACGCCTGGCTAGCAAGGGTTTTTTTCCTTATTATTAAATCCCAATTTCGATCCTCTGGACCGGGCTTGGGAACAACACAACAAGTTAATCACAGGCGCAAAACAGCTTGGGGGTTAGAAAAGCATCTCTAAGGCCAATTTTAAAAAGGCAGGAGGAGCAGGGAAACCCCTCGATGCCTCAAATAGCACATGCTTACGCAGATCTGGGGATGGAGAAGCTGCACCGAGTTTTGGATGGTCTTACCAGACCACTTGGTAATATTCTAAATATTCAAATGCATCTACTTTGCTAGATCCTCGTTTTCTAAACGTTTGAGCAGAAGAAATAACCATCCTCCAAGTTTTCACACCCACGCTGTGTTATTTTTCTTAAGGAAAACAAGACTAGCAATAAACTCAACTCCCAAAAGGCAAGTCGCCGTCAAAATAACCCTTCGAGCTTGACCTGCCACGGATGCAGATTTTGCTCTTATGGCAGAGGAACAGCGGGCTGGGAATAACCACCCCCAGATTGCAAAGCTGCAAAGTTGCTCCAACATCGAAAAAGGAAAAAAGAAACCCAGGCAGTCGGTAAGAGAGAGCTAAAGCATCCCAGCCAGCTCCTATTACCAATTATTCAGCAGATCCACGGGACAAAATCCCATGCCAGTGTTTTTACTAGTTATTCGAAGAGCAGAACAGAGTGCTTCTGTCCCGTTTGCATTTAGGGGGGATGCAGTAGGTGCTTTCTCACTCACGCTGGCTCTCCAGGTGCTCTCTGCCTGCACCGAGCTGGGCTTCAGTTTGTACACGGGCTAAAATTAATCTCCGAGCACTCAAAAAGCCGTAGCGAAGGGATTTAAGCAGTCACATCTCGTCCAAAAGTACATGCAATTCAATTAACTCGCCGGGACAGATCCAGGAGCCCCGTTCTGCTCGGATCGATTGCTGTGAAGGCCAACACGAGCCCCTTGAAGCATCATATTATATTTCGCACCCTACAGCCCTCCAGGTCCCGGAGAAGCGCCTTTATATTCCAGCAGCAGAAACGTTTTACAGCGTTCAGAAATTAGGCTAAAGCCCTACCAAGGAGGAATTGCAGCTGCTTAAAATAATACGTAAAGAAACACTAGAAGGGCAATCAAAACAGAGCTCTGCCAGCGCTGATCAAATTTGCCTGGCCCTTCCTAAAAGCTGTGTCTCTGCCAGTTGGCAAAACATTTTATAACTCTCTTCCTCCTTTCAGAGCACTTCAATTTTCCTTCTCTCTCCTCCTGAAATTATTTAAGAGCCTGCTATTTATTCTGCTGAAGTAATTATCCACTGCAGTGGAACAAACAGATGAAAAATACCAAATGCAGGCAAAAAAAACCCACCGGGTTTAAGCACTTCTCGAAGCCCGGTAGGGACATCAGGCAGCCAGCAGCCTGCTCCTGCAAAACCCATCTTGACCCAAGAAGGTTTTCCTACCTGCAGGCATCTCTCCTGGTCCCATGGACCCCAGTTCACAGGCGTGGGTGGCATCAGTGGTTCCCATCCCGAACTACCTCCGCTTCTCCGCAAGTCTCAGCTGTCTTAAGAAGTGCTTGAACCCGCAGGGTTTTTGACCTGGCTTGTTTTTTTTTTTTTTTTTTTAAAAGTCAACAGATTTTAGGGGGAAAAAAGCCTCCAAGGGAAAGTTCTTGAATGAAAATAAGAGGCTGTGCAATAGTACGGAGTCAGAGCACATTACTCATAAGGGAATGCTCATTTTCACATGCCAGAAAAAATTCTCTCTCCAAACATAATCGTAGAAGCTATGTTCTCACCCGGGGGGGGGAAAAAAAAAAATAAAGGTGTGTGAAAGGACCCAGCCCTGGCTGGCTGACTGCTTCGGCTGGAAGGAGAAAGGGACTCTGCAGAACAGAACGGTTAATTGCACTTGGCAATCAGGAACTACGGCGTTAATTTAGGGGTGGAAGATAGCAACTGCCTCTAACCCGCTCCAGACTCTTCCTCATACTTTGCAACTGCTTATTCTGCTTGTCAACAGCCCCATCGGCACGGCAGGGTAGCGTTTATGGAGACATTTAGACCTTTTAGGCTTATTCTCTTACCCAGTTTAAAAAAAAAAACCCACAAACCTATTCCATCAGATGGGCACATTTAATAATAAGTCTTAGGCTGCTTTTCTTGAAAAAGATTCCTATCTGCATTGGGAAGGATTATTTCTGCATGATGTTTTGTTGTTTGTCTCACGCAGCCGTGCCATCACGGACTTCAGTGGCAGCTTCCCCCTCTCCAGTTCAGCTTTTGCTACTATCAGTTGCTCTACAAAAAGCCCCGAGCCCTTTTCTAGTGATGCGAGAGGAAAAACAAAGCACCGTTTCCTAGGTAGAAGCACGTGATTTTATGAAAGAAACAGCCCAGGGAGCGAAAGGTCTGCGGGAGCCACGGGACTCAGGGTAGGGATAGACACCGTTAAATAAGATGACATTTCCAGTCCTCCAAAACTTGCACCAAGTTAGAGCCGATGCATTTGAAAAATCAACTGCTAGACAAGTTCAACAATGGGAAAAAAAAAAAAAGCAGATTTTAGTCAAAAAAAAGAAAACAAAGCCTCTGGGAAACCGAACGATGAGCAATATCCTGTCTGCGCTGCTGCACGAGCATCGCGCCCCGACGGACGAGCGAGACCTCGGGGATACCTGCACCACGCTTTTCTTCTTATCCCTGCAAAACAGGCAATTAGAAGTTCTTTGAAGCACAGCTTTTCCTTTTTTTTTTTTTCTTTTCTTGAGCTGCCTTTCAGCAGGAAATTGTGTTTTTTTTTTTCCTTTCATATAAGACCTAGCTTCATCCATGAAAACAAAGGTTTCCTAAATTCCATCTGCGAGTTTGAAAATTCAAATATATAAACCTTTCAGTACTGCCTCCCCGCCGCGTGTTTTGCCTGTTAAACCAGTTTTTTTACAGAGACTCCAGAGACAAATTCAAAGTTACGTGACTTCATTTTACAGTGCCATATAACCTGCACCATACTGTAATGAAACAGCATGATTGCAACTGAATTTTAATTGATATTATTGTAATAAAAAGGTTCAGAGAGTTACCAGAAATCCCTCCCACCCCGATGATGACGAGCCAACCCTCAGCTATTCCAGATTTCTGCTCATTTTTATTGTAAGCTTTCGGGGGGGAGGGGGGGACTCTTGGGGGGGGGGGGGGGGAAGTAGTAATACAACATTACACAGCAAGATTTATTGCGCAAACAGCACAGCAACCTAAAAATAAATTCTGCCTAATCTAGCTTCCTACAAAATTAAAGCACTGAAAATGAGAAAGAAAATTTGAGGTTTATTCTGGATTTATTGTAGGAATACAGACCTAGGTAGCACATGTTTTATATACTTGTCGTTAGCGTACGGTTCACAAGAATACGAGGAAACAGCAGAGTTTAATGACACCACACTTCGGGTGTACATAGCAAAATCTGTCAGTCGAATTTGCTAATGGAATAAACAGGACAAAAACCTCAGAATTGGCCTAAAAGCTTAACAAAATCCTAACAAATCAAGAACCGGACCAAAAAGCAAAGGCACCAAGACTGTCTCCAGATATCCCCGCAGAACGCCGCTAAACAAGCCGAGATCTCCAACATCCAACCAACACCACACCCCCCCCCCCCCCCCCCAATGCATCCGTAAGAAATGGGATTTGGAGACTTTCTAGTTTCTTTTGACAGTGTTAGTACCCTTAAGCCAGCTTAAGTTGTTTAAAACCTGTTGAAATCTGGCTTGATAAGCACTAGCAGCACAGAAGCAGCTATTATATTACTTATTTAGGTACTGCTTGAGCTCACACGCGTGCTGTTGGCCAACGAACCCCCAGTTTAATCACACTGGGCATTAAATACATTTATCCTCAGGTTAAAAAGGTGATCTGGGTGGGCCAGGCATCTAAACACGGGGCACCACGCTCTTTGGGTTTCCCTGACAAAAATTCAAGCTTCCACGTGCACGCCTCCAACTCTGAAGTCTCAGTAATCGCTCAACAACATTACATCCCTCCAACCAAGCCGAAAATTAGCAGGTTCGAATATCGACCCCAGCTGGGGTTTTCCGGACGCAGAAAGGGTCATTCTAGTAACTTAGACCCCATTTTGGCCCATTTTGCAAACGGTTCTGCCTGGGTGCAATAATCGGCTGGGCTGTATCTAGGTTTGCTCTTGCGATCCATCCCCTCTACTGAAATCACCCTAAATTTTGTAGGGATGTAAATAAGTAGTATTTCGGGCTCACACACTCCCTCTACCGGCTCCCTGCAAGCCGCTAATTAAAGTTATTCTTGCTTGAACTTTTTCTAGCAAAACAAATAATCATGTTTCATTTCAAAACGCATGCTAGCCAGAAAAGAAGAACGATCCCTAAACAAGCAAATAAAAGGCTCTGAGACTTGAAAATAGAGGATTTGACAAGAAAATGTGCACATGCTTCTCCTGTTGCAACATACGCTGTCTGAGGATAAACAGTTTGCACAGCGGCTGTCTGGATAAAAACATCCGATGCGATTTTCGGTACCTATCCAAACCTCCCTGTGACGATGCATCAGCAAGAACTCCTGCTCGATAACGCCAAGCGAACACGTGGCAGCGGATCCTGGAAACAATTGTCACCTCCCTCCTTCGTGAAGATAGCGCAGCAGGTCTGGAGCTCACAGGCAGCAGTTGGAAAGCTGCAGTTAAATTAATTATTTTGAGGACAGCCTGTAAAAATGACACAGCACTCCTTAGTTTCTACAGACACCTCTTAAACCTACCAAAGCCACTAAAATTGGTTAATCTGTATAAAGGTTTCAGGCAAACGAAGGCAAATTTACAGCTGAACCGCGAGGAAGACGCACGCTACTGATCTAAAAACCAGTCTAGTTTTGACTGTGTGAAAAATAAGTCTGAAACCACAACTCGGAAACATCGTTTCTGTATTTACATTTCCATACAGCCCAATGCCCGTTTCTGTGTCCAAACAGCCCAGAAAACCTGCTCGGGTAAAATAATTACGTGTAAAGCACGGGAATATCTTAGAGAAGGGTTTGCTAACAAAACTAGGAGGCACCCAGACATATTGGGTGACTTAATTCCTGATTTTTTGACAGACTGCAGTAGATGCTTATTCAGTGCAGTTGGGATTTTTTTTTTTTTAAAAAATAAAACCTTTTCTTTGCACAGTATAACCCAATGAACCCGAACAGCTGCTCCCAGCGCAACTCCCACTAAACTGCTGCCCACGCGGAGGAAACCGCAGTCCCCGAGGTGCCCACGTGTCAAGCAAACACTGCTACAGGAAGGCAGCCCGCGGCAAGGGTCAGAGTCCGACCCGGCGCACGACTTCCTTGGCCGGGAAAGCACCGGACCCCATCCGCCTCCTCCAGCTCAGCCAGCAAAACAGGCAGCTCGGGAAGCAGCACAGTGTCATTTCCTACCGACCCATCGCTCCTGGCTGAGCCTCCGCTGCCTGCTGCAATCGCACCGGCCCTTTTTCCTCCCCGGTAGCTCCTCTGGTCTCCAGGATTCGGAGCTTTCTTGCCTTCGGCGAGGGCGCTTGCAGGGTCTTTCCTCTCCCTTGCGCGTCCCGTGAAAGCTGGGGAGAACTCAGGGTCTTTGAGACCTTTGTCTTGTCGTTGAATCAGGCAGAAAGGGGCAACAGGATCAGGAATTAGTGCGAGAGGGAAAGCAAACTGCATAAGCCTTGTTTCCAGAAAAACAACCCTGGCAAAAGCCCATCGAGAGACAAACACACACTGCTCCGCGCAACTTCCTTCAGAAACTACCAGCACTTCGAGAGACTTAAATAATCAGCGTTAATACCCACGCTGCAGTGTTGTCCACGTCAGTCGGGCAATCTCTTGTCACTTTAAGCAGTAGGACAACCAGTCAAGAGTTAGGTTTCCAACACCGCTGCAAAATTCAGGCTTAATGTGTCGCTGCGGGAACGAAGAATGAAGTTCTAGCGCTCAGGAAAATTAAATTAAGCAAACGCTAGGTCAAGGTCAGGGTTTACCAGCGGGGCAACTTGTCATGCAAGCGCTCACATTCGAGCCTATGGTTTCCCCCCCCTGCGACGCGGTCTTTGGCTTAGCACACGCACGTGAAGGAGGAGGGGTGGGGAAAAATTCAATGTTTGCAATAGGACAAAGTTATTTTGCAGTCTAGATTCACAAACTGCAATGTTCCTCTACTGACTGAGAAATATTAGCCATGAGCAGCCCTGAGACATTTAATCTTAAGAGACTTTTCCAACCTAAATGATTCTATGATCTGAAGTGAAGACGAGCTCAAGGGTACTGACTTTCAGGCCAAAAAAAGAAGGATGCACTGGAAAAAGCCATGTATTAGCGCAGGCTCGGTAGCCAAGGTTTAATTTAAATCGATCTCCACGGCTTTCAGATGGACTGCTGACTTCGCAGCAGTTCACTGATGCAATGTTTTTATCTTTGTTAGCAAGCAGGGTACCAAGATATAATCTAGATCTAATTAGATCCAAGATCTAATACCATCTCGACACGGACACTATCAGCGTATGAGCACCGCAAATGATGCTCTCCTCCCGATCTTAACTCCATGAGCTGCTCGGCCGCAACACGTATTGTGCGTCTAACACAATAAAAGCGTGTTTTTGCGATGTCCACTCGTCTAATCACATCAAATAAATTTGTACGCCACCTCCAAACTAGTTCGTGTTAATTCCCGGTGCAAAGCCTTTGATGAAAGCTGCCAACTGCAGAGTTAACAAGATAGAAAATATCTTCCCTCTCTCAATGGTGGAGAAAAAGGAGTTTACATCGATAGATACGCACCCGGCCAGAAAAGCCTCTGGCCAACATAGCACGTACCTGCCCGACGCAACCTTAAACGCCTTCACACGTTACCGAAGCGCGGCATCGGCGGGTGTCCCAGCGCCTGGCTCGTAAGCGCCACAGCGGTAAACAACCCCATTTTATAGGTAAAGGAACAAAAGCACCGAGAAGCCGACGTCAGGCAAGCCCTCGACAGCACTGGGATTACAATACCGGAGGTTTCTGGCTCCCTGACCTGCGCTGAAGAAATTAGGCCACCGCCTCTCCCAAGATAAGATGAATATGCAGATAGCGCCAAGAGCTCTGTTTTATTTTTGACGGGCAAGCTGGAAACAAAGATTCACTAATCAAAACATAGAAGGGTGATGGAAAAGAGTAAGACTTATGAAAAGCAAGCACAGAGCTTAAGCGTTTGCCTCGATACCCGTACAGAGGGCTCGAGCGTGTAAATTCAGAACGTGCCTGAATTCATCACTGGGGTTTTTTAGCAGAAGATATTAACTAGGGAGGGCAAGCACCCGTCGTTCTCTGCAAATATAAGACTACATACCCCCTCATCGCACCGTGCAACGTGGATGGAGAGAAGAACGGTGCCTAAGGGTCCACGAGCACGAGACGCGTGTGTCACAGGGCATCGCCAGAGCCCAGCAAAGAGGCAAACGGCGGGTTCAAGGTGGGACTGACTTTGAGGCAGCGTGTCTTCTCCTCGCTCAAAATCCCACGGAGCCGTCGTCAGCTCGGTGACTGGCAGTCTAGACAGTGTCTCTTTTATTCACTGTCAATACGGTGTTGGCAGCGAGCACCGGGAGAGCTCTTCTGCCGGCGCTAAAGCTTCTGCTAAACACATTTCTCCCATAAACCAGCATCTTGGTGGGGGAAAATCCCAACCATCGCCCAGCAAGCAGCGGTGTCATTTAAAGTGAGCAACAGAGGATTCCTTTAAATCCTTCAGGAGGTAAAGCAGATGGGAAGGGAAGGATAAATACTTTCCTCTTCGGCGATACGAGTGTGCAAAACAGCCCGCAGGGTGGTGGCGATTGCAACCCTATTATTAAAAAAACAGGAAGGACTGCTTGCATCCCCTCCGACACCAAGGCTTTAAAGGACAGAGAAATAGGGCTGAAGCCCCAGGGAAAGCCCCAGGGAAGACCCAGGCACCTCGGCGCGAGGGGTTGCAAACAGCACCGGCAACACCACCAAGCAGACCTCGCAAGCAACTGAGCCACCTACAGGAAAATACAACCCAGCAATTCAATTTAAAATAGATTTCACGAGAGCTAGAGCGTGACCCACCCAGCAAGCTGGGTGAGGATTTGCTGCTCTTTCCCCGCGTTTTGAGAATTTGCCTGCCTTTTTTATTGGAATTTTTTTTCAGCTAATGAAAAAGGCGATGCAGAATGAGAAGCAAAAGCACCGCAAGTTAGGGACGCATCGCCACTGAGAGAAGCAAGGGTTACCCTTCTATCCTATATGCCATATCTCAAGTCTAGTTGTTTAGCGAGGCTTAAAAATACTAGGTATTAAATACTAAGAAAGAGAAGACAAAAAAAAAATAGAAGTCAAATCCACATTGTGTTAACAAGCAAATAAAAATTCAGGGAAATTGTGCTAATTTCAAATTCATCCCTAGCTCTTAATTAAAAACTCAGCTTCCCCCAGCAGCCCGAGATCTACCCTCGTTAACGTCCCAAACGAGAGCGCTCCTGCCACCCCAAAGGACACCCCTTTCTAACTGATAAGCACAGCCTGGCATTGCACCGAGCACGACAGCGGGGCAGACCGCCTATTATCGCGTATTGTGAAACCCCGGGATTTCACAGCATCCAAGAGTCAGGTTCAGAGCGGGCGAAGGCGTCCCACGCGTCCCCTCCCGAGCCGCAACGCGCGTCCGTGTCCGCAGAACGGGTCCAGGAGATTTGCAGGAGTCCCCAGCAGCAGTTGCGACGGGGGGAAAACAACCAGCCAGCCTAAAAACAAATGCAGGAAGAGCATGCATTCAACAGGAGAGATTAAAGGTGGCTGCTCGACGGAGGAATCGAACTAAATAATTGCAGAATGGATGCGACAACAATGGTACAGAAGTAGCTGCTGCTTGGTTTTCTCGTTTAAGGTGTTTTGGGCAGGCGCCTTCGCACGCTGGCAAAAGGAGCCGATGCACATCCCATACCAGCGACAAGAAAAAAACCCAGAGATTCACTGAAAACGTTTGACTTTTGCAGAGTTATGCTTTTTTAATAGGCCTAGTACCCCGCACGCACTCAGCCCCCTCCTCTGAAAGCTCGCTGCGAGGATAACCGCACCGAAGGGATTCGTGATCCCTTGTTAAAGCGCAAATAAATCATTAGTATCATTGCGGGCTCTCCAGCGTGGTAAAAAGCCAGCCGTAACCATTAACACGTATCACGGATTCCCCGATGTAAAAAGTTTTGGGGTGGACAGTTTCTTCCCGCAGTCACCCCGACTTAACAACAAGATTTTTACATTTATGAGCTGCTTTTTTACCCCGAAAACCCCAAATCGCTCAGCAAACCAGAGATGATCTTTTGCCTGCCGAAATGTGTCATTTGCTGGCAGGCCGTACAGTCAGTAACAGCAAGAGCAATAAATTCTGCAGCTTCACAGGGAGCTCTGCTTAGGCAGAACATCTATCAGAAAATACAGATTTTGCTAAGGTTAGAATGTATTTTTGGTAATGATTTGCAGCATTCGGCAACAGCCCGTTGCTTTTACACCTCTAGTACGAGGCAGCCCGGCAGCAGGACACCTCCTAACACGGTCCCTTCACAACCAACTCAAATAAAAGCATCTTTTCACCAAACACGACTTGCCGTGGAGACCTGGGGTGTCCTTAAACGCATCTCAACGCGCCGACGGGGCCGTCACCACTGATCTGAGGTTTGACAAGACCAGCAGTGGAAGGGAACGTTACCACAGCACATCGGTATTAACCTAACGAGAAGCCCCAAATAAATTCAAGTAGCTCTACCAACTTACCTTAACCCTTCAAAAGCCCACATTACGGCAAAATTTGCACGAGCACAGAACAAAATAAGCCAGACAGGTGTTTCAAAATGAGTCTGAAACATATGAAGAGATACAGCACGTCCCGAGTTGCAAATCACTGTCGCCTGAACTATATTAAGTAGGGGGGGGGAACGAACATTTTAAGTCACAGATGTTTCAGTAGGTGTTCAGCTAGCAAAGATAAATATCTTAAAAATTGCCATAGAAATGGGGAAGCGAACACAGTCCACAGCACGGTCCGATGTGAATTAACCAAAGCTCTAGGAGAACATTTGCAGCTCTTGAAATAGCAAGCTCCTGAAGGCAAGATCCACGTTTTCTGCGTGTTGCTCAACACAAGCCACAATTTTCGATGTGGATGTGTCACCCCGCTCTCCTCTAATCTCAGACATAAGCGAGTTCAAAAGGGATTTTGACCTGAATTTCTAAACTATATCAGAAAGCTGCATTAGCTGTTAATGGCAGCACAGCCCAGATACCTCGATGCATCTCTTGGGGATGTCACCAACCGCAGACGGTCCCACTCAGGTCAGAAAACGCACTCCGAAAAGAGCTCTTACCTGGAGAAACACCCACCGAGCACATTATCAGAGTTCTCTTTTCACAGGCTTTCATCTAGAGTTGGACCGAATCTGAGCCTAGCTCTGGCTCTAAGACCTTTTATAAGCCCTCGCAGACATCCCCACGCAATGCTGCTTTTCAAAAGCCGAGGGCTTGAAGCTTATTTACGTTCAACCTTAAGAAAATTTGTTAGGGCAAAGCCTGAATCAATGTTTTACAACAAAGCCTGCCATGACTAAACACACAGGGAAAAATAACTTCCCTCAGAGGCGCAGCTCTGTTTACACAGAAAGTGGGAAGCCTTTTCCAGCAGCACTCGCTCACATCCTGTGGAAGCGACTGGAATCGGCAGCGGGCGAAGCAGGCTGCACCGAAACCCAACGCCTCCTCGAAGCCCTGAAAACAGACCCTTACAAATCAGTCGTGTGCTGGGAACACACGGAGAACAGAGCACCCCCATCCTCCCACTCCAAAGCTACAGCTGGTGTCACTCCTTCTGTTAAACGTGAAGATTACATACATTAAATTTCCCCGAGATTAAGGGCAGGAGAGGCGAGCGCATCCCCGCTATCCTCGGGAACAAACACCCGCCTCCAGAAGGTGCCCGATGCAGCAGCTAACAGTACCAGTGGCTTAAAATCCCCAAGTCAAAGGTAACACACGATCAACACCAGCAATAAACCATCCCAGATCTTTATACCAACCACAGGCAGGACAGTAGTATTTGTTCTGCAGGCGAGATTCCTTCTAGGGCTTCTCCGACAGCCAGAGAGAAAGTTTGAGTCTCAGAGACTAGAGGCTGTAGTAAAGTTGAATTAAATTAAAATTGAAAATTACACATGCTGCTTTTAAAAGTCCACGAGAGTAAACCAGAACAGGTTTGTAAACCAGCGCAATAGTAAAACCGTACAGTGCCTTTCAAACCCAAGTGTTTCACTTGCCACCGTGGAAAAAAATGCTGCTTGGGTGGAGTCACCCGTCAGTTAAAATACCAGGTAACGCAGCAGGAAAAACACACACAAACATCTTCGCTATGCGAAAACAACCGCTGGATGCGATTCTGCTTCTGCTAGAAGCATGCAGGTACAAAAGCCCTGGTGAACAGGACTGAACCCGATGCAGTAACAACTGTAATTTCTCCCTCTGCAAGAGAAGCATCATCCTGCCTCGGAAATAGCCCGGAACCCTGCCCGGGATCTCGCTCTCTTCTCTCCCAATTCTGACACCGGGGAAAGACCGACCCCAGGCAAACCTGAGGGACACAACCTAAGGGAAAGTCACCAGTATTCGGCCTTTCTCCGGCATCAGCCTAAGGAAAAGGAAGGAGAGATGGTGGTGGGAACGCGCAGGGCTACGGAAACGAGGAAATAACAGCAAGTCTCTCTTAACTCTTCAGTTAACGTCCAGCTCAGAGATTTGGCTCTCTAGAAGGGCCAAGCCCAGGCTGTGACCGCTGCGTTGCGATATGAAGCAGATCGTTAGGACACTGCAGCGTCATCACCGATTCGGGGCTTCACGAGGCCAGCTGCGAGGCAGCGGATCGATTCAGCCTTTGGGCTCCTTTGCTCTTGAAGGGCAGGGAGGGTAAAGACGACGTTACACCCAGGTTACAAATTTAGGTCAGCGGCATCTCAAATGTAATTTATTTTAATTCATGTCCCCTTTAGTAAAAGGGGAAGACTTCCCGCTGCTGATCTGCAGCACGAGCCAGTCTCACCAGTGATAATTAAAGCCATTTTAATACAAGCTACATCCCCAGCGATCAACTGGGTTATCTTACAAACAGAACACAGTGCCCATGCAACGAACCAATTCACCGTACTGCAGACAAGCATTTCAGTTTGCACGACTTCTCTTTTGTTCCTCCTCTGAGCGTTAATTAGAGTTTAGGTTATTAAGAGAGAGATACCAAGGCTCTGCTCCTGCAGTCGTGGCTCCTAAGAAATGCCCTGCCCGATTTGAAAACCCAAAACAGGCTTGAAGCGAGACACTTCACCCCGGAGAGGTTTGGGCAGCATCTTGCAGGCAGCATGAGATAATCCTGCCGAGCGAGACCCGCGCGTCAAGATGAGCCCCTGCAGTGTCTGCTCAGCCCAGCCCCGTTGTGACAAGAAAATAACAATAAATAAAGCCATTATCAAACCACCGACAGGAGATTATCAGCGAAGACAATGGGGGGTAACACCCCAAACCCTGTTGGGCTGTTAAATACCAAGCTCGCCACCGCTACTGATTTAATACAACGCTTTCAGGACCAAAACAAATATATATACGCACGTACGGCGAGAAGCACGCGAGGCACGAACGCGGATGCGAGCCGAGATGTGGATTTGCACGGAGTTATTTGGAGAATAACTGGAGACTGTGCCTCAGTTTTGTTTTTACACGTAGGAGACGGATAACTGGAGACAGAGCCTCACCTTTGTTTTTACACGTAGGAGACGTGAGCCTTCGGGGCAGCCACAGCACGCCGCAGCACCCGTCCCCCCCGCGCTGCCAGCCTGCGCCTCGGCGCTGCCCAACGCCAACACTGATTTTTTGGGGTAAACCTAGGTTTTTTGGGAATTTTTTTGGGGGGGGGGAGGGGGGCAGGTTTTGCCCACCCCCGGCGCTGAGGAAGACCCCGGGGCTGCCTTCGCCTTCCCCCCCCCCCCCCCAGGCGCCGCTC
>NW_008794443.1:613188-614593 GCF_000699145.1 Aptenodytes forsteri
GGGCGAGGCCGCCATGTTGGGGAGGTCGGCTCTGAGGAGAAGGTGGCAGGGCGGCTCCCTCTCCTCCCCGGCCCCCTCACAGGCCTCGGCCGCCGCCCTTCTCCGCACGCCTCATCCTTTCCCGGGCTCCCCTCCTCAGCCACCCCCTCGGGGAGGGACGGCTGGGGCCCGGGGACCCTCCCTGCCCACAGGGCCAGGGCCTCCCCCGCCGCCTGCCACAGCCCCGCCATGTCCCTGCCTCTCCCCAGAGGCCTGGCCGCCTCCTGAGGCAGGGGGCGAGGCGGGGATGGCCCAGCAGGGAGAGGAGAGGGGACCCATCCCTGAAGGACGGAGGGTGCCCGTTTCGCCGCGGTGGTGAGGAAGGGAGGGAGCCCTCGGCGCTGCCGGAGCCCTTCCCCATGGGGGTACGTACCCCTGGGCACCACCGGGTCTGCCTTTTGACATGCAGTCGTGCTGCTGAGTAGTGGGGTGACATTATTCTTCTGGGGAAGGGGCAGAGGAAGACACCGCCATCCTCTCTGTCTCCCGCGGACCTGCGTCTACCACAGAGGTTGCTGCTCAGCATCCCGGACGCGTGCCCTGCCGAATCGGATGCCCCAGAACCCTTGTGGAGGGCTGGGATTACCTGAAAGGAGGTGGGGAATCTGTCCGTAAGCATGTAAGTAACCCAGCGTTCACCCGGGTGTGCGTACGCGACCATTAAGATCACATTCCCAAAAGCGCCGCGATGTTCCCGCACGGTTTCGTGGGACGCTCGGTCTCGAACAGGGGTGCCATGGCCTGGAATAGGATTTCTTACGGCATGGGCAAAACCGTCAGGATGGAGGGAAACGTCCAAGAATAATGCCGCCTGGATGCTGAATAGGCTACGGATCGAGCCAACAATGCTGGGCACTGGCTGCTTGAAAACATGGTTCCTGTTTCCTTCTGGAAAAATCCCAGAGGATGGGTAGGAACAGCCCGAGGCTGCTGCGCCCTTTCCTCCCACCCGCACCGCTCCCGTGAGCCCTGCACCTCTCCCAGGGAGGGCAGACGCCGTCTCCCACCCCTCTGGGGCGCCGAAAAAGTTGAAATCCCGGGATACGAATCCCCCCCGAGCGCTGTACGCCCTGCAAAACCCCGCTAGCGGTTCCGCTTTTGAGAAACAGCCCCCCAAAACTCGGCTGTGAGGGTGCCCGTTCCTCCCACCCGCACCGCTCCCGTGAGCCCTGCACCTCTCCCAGGGAGGGCAGACGCCGTCTCCCACCCCTCTGGGGCGCCGAAAAAGTTGAAATCCCGGGATACGAATCCCCCCCGAGCGCTGTACGCCCTGCAAAACCCCGCTAGCGGTTCCGCTTTTGAGAAACAGCCCCCCAAAACTCGGCTGTGAGGGTGCCCGGCCCTGCCCGGATTTTGGGCTGGGCTT
>NW_008794443.1:615562-616274 GCF_000699145.1 Aptenodytes forsteri
AGGGGGGGGGAGATCGGGAGGCTGCGGAGGCGGCCAGGGCAAACCGCAGTGTTTATGTCAGGATTGTTTTTAGCCGGAGTATTTGTTTGTTTATATTTTTATTCTTTGAAGAAGCCAGTCGCCATCTGCCGGCGAGCTGCGGCTCTCGGGCGGGCGCGTTTGGGCGGTCGCTAGAGGACTTATGGGCGGTGTCTCTTAACTCCCTGTCGGAGCGTTTGATTTTTTAGGATGCTGGCAGGGGCAGCGGGCAAAATTAAATGCAGCCCTCGCCCCAGGTACCTTTGTCTTCCTCAAAGCTCAAAGTGGTACATTGGTGTGGCTCCAAACGAGATAAACCTAATAAATGAGTTTTATTTTTGGGAAACCTAGCTGTTTTTAGAGGATGGAGCCGACGTGGTCCCTCCTGCCCCTCAGGAGGTTTAAGAGTGGCTGAGGGCTTAGATGAAGAGAGAGACAAACTGGAGCGATGGAAGGACACACGGACACTTCGATGCCCGCAGGAGGGACGCTGCCGGGTTAATGGACAAGATCTGCTAAAACCAGGGTGGCTGCTTTCGTCAATAACCCCTAAAATAAGAAAAAAACCCCCCGAAACCGCCGCGCTTGTTTGAGCGTGGAACCCGTACGTGCTGCTGACGCCTTTCACGCGCTGCTGTGGCTTGGCGTGTGCTGTTGAGAAGTGCGCTGGCTCCGTGGGGGGGGTGTGTGTGTG
>NW_008794443.1:616957-630990 GCF_000699145.1 Aptenodytes forsteri
GCGGCAGCGGCTGGTCAGTGCGGGTCGTAGCCCAGCCCGGAACAAAGCTCCTGCTGCCGGGGAGCGTGCGGCAGGTGCTGGGGGGATGGCGGGTCGCTTGCTCCCTCTGCTGAGGGGCTCTGACAAAACGCGCCTCCCCGGCGTCACGTTAGCCCTCGCAGGGCCTCTGGGGGGAGGCGGGTGGGCTGCGTCTCGCGGGGTGTAGCGGGGGAGCTGGGGGCTCCCATCAAAAGCCCTTTCTCCCCATTGCTCGAGATCGACGTGCTTCTTCGTTAGGCCAAAACGTGGGGGCTCTTAGCACGGCCTAGCGCAGCTTCCAGGGTTGTAGCTGAAGTTCTCGCCTGCTTTTAACAGCCAGCTCAATAGCTGAAGTTTTCGTCACGTCTCTCAGGCTGAGAGACTCCAAAGCACTTCTGCGTGTTGCGCTTGCAAAATAAAATCATTATTTTAGCAGGAGCGTGGGCGGGTGATCTGCGGGGTATTCACAACGGCGCGATGAGAGAAGGGAAACCGTCTCTGCCAGGCGAGCTCCTGTTTTAATAAATTCATCGTGCTCGTTAATGATCAGAGGGCAGAAGGGCTTCGTAACAATGACTTGGTGAGAAGACCGAGTTTAATTCTGGTCAGGAGATTGGGTTACGGCTGGCCAGGAAGAGGGTAGCAAAATAGAGCCTGTAACTCAATGCCCTCGCCAAGCAGGGTGAGAGGTGCCAGCGGCAGGCTGGCAGCGCAAGCAAAGCGCTCGCCCTCTCCTCTTGCCAATGCCTTGAGACTGCAATCATAGGAAGCCTCGCGCCGGGCGGCAGAGTTAATTCCGGCGCTCGTTAAATCGTTCCATGAAGGGACATAGCTTGCGTCTCGGGAGCTGATGATAGCTGTGGCCTTGAGTAATGGTTTAAAATTGTAGGGCTGCTCAAATCCCAGCCATCGGTTGTCTTTCCTCTTTGTCCTTTCAGCTGGTACCTTTTAGGTGTTCTTTTAAAGCCCTTAGAAGGAAAAATCTCCATCACCTGTCCTTTCTCACATCCTTTTCCAGTCCAAGCTGCTGAAAATTTGTGTTTGTAAACTCAGTGGTGCTTGTGCCACTGAGCAGAGATTTCTTGAGGAGCCGCCGCCACGCTTGCAGCTGCTTTTGCAGTTGTCGGGGCTTTGGATGTCTGCAAAAGCAGTTGGAGCAACAAGAAAAGCGAGCTGTCTGCAGCAGGGGCTCTTCTCACGTAAGAGAAGAGACAGGAGCTGCCTTCTGGCATCCGTCGTGGTTTAGAAAGGTCATTTTCAAACCCTGCCTGTCAGGAAGGAGACCCTCTGCTGCTGGTGGTGATGGCCGCAGGAAGCAAAAAGCTAAGCGGGATGGAGCAGAGGAGAGCCCGACCTCGTCTTGTCCGGCGTTTTTCGTGGTCCGGATGGATGCTGGTGCGGTCAGGGACTGCAGGCTCTCCGTGCTGCTACAGAAATCAAAGCTACCGGAGGTAGGCAGGTTGAGAAAAGAGGAAGAGAGGGCAGGAAGAGGCTCCGCTGTAGAGCAGGCAGCGTGACTGACTCACTGGTTAGCAGTTGAAAGAGATTTCGGGTGCACCTGCCGTTCTCTGCGCCTCAAACCCTGCTGCAGTCGTTGAGCAGGGGAACCTGGGAACTGCCCTAACGAGATGGGCCTTCCGTTGAAGGTGCGAGAGGAGAAATCGCGCACAGGAAAAGTGTATGAGCTGGCCTGGTCCTGCCGTCGCAGGGTTTTTTGTTTGTTTTTTTTTTTTTTTTTTGTCTTAAGGAATTCCCTTTATTTTCTTCTTCCACCTATATTTTATTTGGCGTGGGTCTGAGGTGGCACGAGACGGATCCCAACGTAAAGGCGTGAGAACGTGACAGTCGTGGTCAGTGCTCAAGAGGAACATGCAAAAAAACATACGAGACGCCAAGGAGCAGCTTTAAACACGTACTCTTCTCCTAATACTTTACGCACTTGAGAACCCGAGTTGTTACTTTTTTTTAGACCCTCCAGCACATCTCTGAGGAAGCAGTAGTGACGTAGCAGGAGATCCATGGTGGGCTTCTGAGATGTGTTGCCTGCTTCTCGGTGCGTAGTTTTTTAATATTCCACCCAGAGGGTGTTCGTTAGGACAGAAAGGGCATCAAAGTTTCAGTACTCGTCCTTTCTTGCGTGTGTAGGTTTTGGTGTTGGGCTGTGAACTTCTACTTGAGGCCTTAACGAAGGTGGTTCTCGGCAAGAGGCAGTTCTGGGCTGACCGGAGATGCTGTGGCTTCCTAGTTACAAAGTCACCTCATTTAGCTTTTGCAGATCTGCTGCACTAAAATCTTAATAGGTACAGAGAAAAACCCCCAAAACCTGACGCAGACCTTTTGGTTCGGTCGGTCAAGTAGCTGTAAAACAGATTCTCAAGAGGTTTTTTTGGGGTCTTTAACGTGGCTTCTGTTTGTCTTTTAGTTTCTGTGTCATCAGAATTACCCAGTGCTTGCCAGAAAAAGGAGCAGCTCCTTGGGTATGTGCCCCCCGCCTCGAGTGACCGTACGCCGAGCAGATGCCCTCTGCTCCGGCAGCTTCGCCTACCCCAGGAGTCCTGCAGGCACAGTGGTGTTAATGCTGGTGCAGCAGAACTCCGTGGGGCCTCTAGATCTGTGTTATCTAATTGCTATCTAATTAAATCTTCGAAATGGCTGTGAAATGGGGAGGGTTTTGCTTGTCTGTGAGTTACGGATGGAAAACCGGCTTGCGAATAACGAGTGATTGTCTTAAGTTATGAGTAAGGATCGAAGCGCCAGGCTTCAAAGACCCAGTCTGGGTTAGTAAACACTAATATGACTTAATGCATGGCTCGTTTTTCTTTTGTGTGGCCTAGCTGGCTTTAGGGAAGAGGGAAATCACAAATGAGAGGTCTATTTGTGACACCAGAGTCTATTTACCTGGTTAAACTAATAATTAAACGTCAGGTGGGAGGCTGGGCTCCAAAACTGGAGTGGAAGCCCCGTGTCCAGGGTCACCGGTAATTTGCAGCCCTGAATTGGCACTCTTCAGCTGGATTGATTGCTTATTCCTTCGCTAACTAGGATTTGGGTGTCGTCTTAATTAGTAACTGAAGTCAGAATCCATGGAGATAAAAATATTAGTCTGGCAATCCACAATAGTTTAAGAAAAATGATGTCCTTGTGTGTCTTTTTTTTTCCACTTCAGTTTGCTGATGGACAGTTCGCAGGGCAGTTAGCTCCCAGCTGCTGCCTACAACCTCCTCACCACTGGTGCTTAAAACTTACCCTGCCACAGTCCAGAGTCTAGGTCCCTTGGTTAGACTGCGCCTTGCTTCACCGATCGCCGCTGGAAAGAGAAACCCCCCCCCCGATCATCTGATAACCGACCGCTTTGGGGAGGATGTGAGCAGCTGAACGTGGGTGACTGAACTTTGTCCCTCGTGTGTGGGGACGGGGATTGTCACCTGCTTGCGTCGCGGCGCTTCGTGAGGACCGTTCACCTGAGGTTTGCAAAAAAAAAACCCCCCTCGTTTCTGTCGCCTCTAAATTGGTCTGTGTGCGGGTGGCAGAGAGGGCTGCCCACCTTGGATTTCACCCTCCAGCAAAGGCAGCGGATTCACTGGTTATAAAGGGCTGAATTGAGAATCGAGGTTTTTGTCTAGTAACGCTTTGAGTTGCTAAATATGATCAAAGTACAGAGAAGTCAAAAGGGAAATATTTCGGAGCGTAACGCTGTGACCTCCGGTCTGCTAACTACTTGTGCGATCAGAGGACGAGTTAGCGGGGTTTTGGCACGCAGGAGCTGTACCCTGGAGGAAACCTGTGAGGATAACCGCTGATTTTTGATGTCAGGGCTGTGAGGATGGGTTTTGACGTCACAGACCAAAATGATTTTTGTAAAACTTTGACTGAATATTTGCTTTAGGTGTTTGTAATTGGTCAAAAAAATTTTGAAACTGGGAAATGAAAGTTTCTGTTCCTGCTGCTCAGCGTTGCTTAGGCAGAGGTAGTTTATTTGATGAGGAAGGACGAGAGGAAACGGCCTGAAGTTGCACCAGGGGAGGTTTAGATTGGACATGAGGAAAAATGTCTTTACTGAAAGAGTGGTTAAACATTGGAACAGGCTGCCCAGGGAAGTGGTTGAGTCCCCGTCCCTGGAAGTATTTAAAAGACGTGTAGATGAGGCGCTTAGGGACATGGTTTAGTGGGTGGTGGTGTTGGGTCGACGGTTGGACTCGATGATCTTAGAGGTCTTTTCCAACCTCAATGATTCTGTGATTCTATGAAAAGTGATATTTGCAGGTTGGGAACGAACAGGCACCTTAATACCGTGAAGCAAATATTGATTTTGGGATATTGCAGCAGGTCCTGCGTGGCCTTGCCCGGGTCACTCGGGAGCGGTCTCTGTTTTGTACCAGCTCTCGCAGACCTTGATGAGCATCTGGATGCGCTCATTGACCCCGTGCAGGGACGTGGGTGCAGAAGGCAAGGGTGATCCTCTGGATTAAGGGATGTACCGATGCCTTTGCGAAATAACATGGAAATTAAAGGGCTTTTGCTAGTTTTTAGTCTCTATTTTTTTCTAGATTGATAAGGGGCGTAAATATATTCCCCATCTGGATCTCCGAGGAGTGTCTGTGCCACCTGCCTGCCGCAGGAGGTGCGAAGGGTGGGGAGGGAGAAGGAGCTGCAGCCCTCCCAAATGCTTTCCCCCCTCTCCAGAACATGTCCGTGCTGGGAATACCGTGTGGCACCTGTGAGAAGAGGGGACCCTTGCCAGGCATGTTCCCAAAAATACTCTCGTGTCTTGTTTCTCAATATCCTAGCTGCCGAGAAGCGTTATCCAGCTATGGAAGATGTAAACGCCAGCGCACCTTAAAAGCATTTGCAGCTTTCTTGGGTACGGTCCACTGCCAGGATTTAACGTAAGTGGAGTAATTTTGAGAATTAATTAATGGAGCAGTCTGATTCCCAATAGCCTCAGGAATTGGAATGTTCCAGTAATTAATAGAAGATTAATTTACCTTCAGAGGAAAGAAATAGGTAGCTAATGAGGAGTCGGATTGGGGATAGTTTAGGATTATCTTCCTCTGCTCTTTCTTGGCGGTGTTTTCAGTGAAGTGGTGAGTCAGATATCTGCAGCTGTAAGTTGTTGGGTACGCATTAACAGCTTTGGTAACCTCAGATGTTAAAACCTATTTTTGTTTCTAAAGAAGAGAATGTTAACCAGGCCTTGAAGTTTATCTCCTGTCCTTTAGAAAATGCCAGAGTATCTGATGGTGCTTTCAGTAAGCAGATGAGGCTTTGTTTTTAGCGTTGGTGTGGGAGGATGCAACTCTAGGCTAAAATCCCTCTTTCTGGGTTTGATCTTACACGTTATTTGAGTGAGCAGGGGCAGAAGGTTGTGTTTGGGAGTAATCTCCAGTAAATACACCGAAGAATGTGGTTAATGGTTTTCTAGAGCTGCATATTTGAAATGTTATCAAATATCTAGGAGAGCACAGCTTCCTTTACCGGTGACTATCCTGTGCTCTGGCAGGAGGGCTGGTAGGTATCTCCTCTCGATTTCTGCAAAGTAACCTAATTTTGGAGGTAGAGGGGGAAATACCCTCCTAGCGTAAGGGATTTGTAGGAAGCCCAAGTCTCTGCCTGCCTTCAAACACGCAGTCGTGGTTACTCGCTAAACTTGAAATAAAAAATAGCCAGCAGTTATCTTGTTGTTCCTTTCCCCCGTATCAGCAGAGCTTGGAGCTGCTGTTATTTAGTCTGTGTAGAGAGTCTTTGCTGGCAGCGATGTGCAGGATAATTCTTTATACGTGTCCGACGCACTACAGTTATTCCAACAAAGTTCTTTAGGCAACAGCTAGGGCTGACTCGGGCCTCTCTCTGCTTGTGCTTTGCAGTACGCCGGAGAACCGGCTTTGCTTGGGATGGCGCCTCGACTCTGTGTGAAACCGCCATCCGTAGGAGCCGTCCTCCATAGGGGCATCCCTTCCTGAAGGGCACGTTTCTGGGGTGTCCGGGGGGGGGGAGCATCTATCTCCAAGTCGCCAATAACATCGCAAAACTATCCGCTATATTGGTGGGGTTCTTATTTAGGATGACAGACCGTAGGAGTGTCGGATCTAAGCAGCAGGTTTGTGTCTTAGCGTCTGTGCCTAACTGCTTTCCAAGAGGTGTTTTATTGATCCTTCCATGCATCGCTATTTTTCTCGGGGTTAAAGGGTAGGAAGGATGGCTGTGATGGGGCTGGAGTTCAGTTTCCATTACGTCCTCATCTACCAACGCGGCCTAAATGTCAAAGAACAGTGTCCTTCATGCTGTTTGTTTGGGTCCTTTTTAGTATCTAGACATAATAGCACTAAAAATAGTTTGTTGAGATTCTTTACTAATCTTTGGGGAGGGTGTTTTGAATGGGGGTGTAAATGAGGCTTAGTTTTTTGGCTGTATAAATAAGTTTGTTTGGGAAATGAAAGCTAGGAGAGCCTCTTAAGGAGATTAATAACTGGTTTTTGTACAGTGCGACCTGCCCAGCTACTGGGTACGTGCAGCGTGATGTCCTCGAATGCCAAGTCTAATTGCCTCTCCTCTGAGCTCGTGCCTTTGGGTTGTTGTAGCTCTTCTGGCACTTGTCCTGTAAGTCAGGTCCTAATTTTATCTCGTTACCCACACAGCTTGGTGACAACGTGACATAGCAGTGGAAAGGGAATGACATCAGCAGACGAACAGATCTGTGGAGAGCAGCGGCAGGGATATTTTTTTTTTTTTATTAAGAATAAGCCATGTCAAGGCGTTTCTGCTTCTCAAGCTTGTAAATTCGTGCAGCGTGATCCCCGTCACGAACCGCTAGCTGTGCGAGGCTACTCATGTCTTGGGTTGTTTTCGCAGGGTGGTTAAGGGCTGCCCATTTGAATTGGCAATGCTCTCCACGTTTCGAACGCCTCCATACCTACAATTCCAAACGTAGTAGTATTAAACACCGAGAGTTTGCAGCGCTGTGGCTTTTGCTGAGAAAAGACGGGGTCAATCCCTGCATTTAAAAGAAAACACAACGACATCAAGAGGTGTGTGTGAGGTGGGGAGCTGCTTTTTTACGCTAGCCATCCACTTTGAACACAGAGGAAGGCTTTTTCTACCCAAGAGTTCAGTGGATATCTGGAGGCAGCCGGAATCCCCTCAGCAGCGCTGGGAATTATGAGGATCGTGTAAGACTGACAGTTGTTTGGATGGGGTGAGAGCGATACGTGTGTATTTGGTGGGAATGATTGTTTTATATTATTCTGCCAGGATTTCTACGTGTGGAGGAAGCCTCTTGTTTTGGAGAGCACATCGTGGTTCTAACAGCCGTTGATGTTATAACTTAGAGGATATTTTAGCTGCCCGTCACTTTGCTCCTTGGTGAGGAGCTCCCCAGCTGCGGAGCAACTGTTGAGCCTGTGTGCGGTGGCTTATGAACCAGGACCGTGCCGCATTCGCTTAGTGGCTCCTGGCAATTGCGGAGGGATGAGGGGCGAAAGTATCGAGTATTTTGCAAGAAGTGGTCCGCACAGGAGGAGGAAGGGGTGAATCTGAGGCTGTAAAGGGCTCGTTTGGGGAGGGGTGTCACGGTGGCAGAGTTTGAAGGATTCCTTCGAGTAAGTTTGCATGCGTTGAGCAAATTAAAGAGCTGGGTGGTTTTTGGTTTGTTTTTTTTTTTTCTGGTAGGGGAAGCTGCAGGTTCTGGCGTCAGAGGATGCAGTCGGAGGAAGTCTGGTGTGCGTGAGGGTGTGAAGAGCTATCCGGCAGTGCTCAGAGTCAGTGTGACAGTGGCATCAATCGGTGTTTTTCAGATGCTGAGGTCAAACCGGCGCTTTGCAATTACAGGATCTCGTAGTCCGATGTATGGGCCGCGACTTTAGCCTCAGGACTGACCTGCAAAGCCACCAGGAATGTAGAAATGTGGCTTTTGTCAAAGCGATCTCTCCTCTGCCACGAAGGAGAGAGGGGAGAGCAGAATGGAGCCTTCCTCGTGGCTACTGTGTGGCTCGTCACGCTTTTGTGCCCCGCGGTCCTCGCTGTGGGCTGTCGAGCTTGTCTGTCCTAGTTGAGTGGTTCAGCGCTGTGGTTCTGAGTCGCAGCTGGCTTCGTAGTTGCTGCGTGGCACCGAAAACTAAGTGAAATGGGTTGAGATGCTCTTGAGCGTGCTTTCCCCCCCCCCTCCGCCCCATCTTCCTGTCGTCCCTCTCCCCCACGCGCTGAAGTATTTAATAAGGGATATTTAAGGAAGCTTCCTTCCAGTCCCCCGCTTCCAGGAGGCCCTGGGGAGGCGCGGTTAACTATTTGAGTTTGAAAAAGTGTTTTAAAGACTGTTCTACAGCCGGATAGAACCTCTTCTGGCGTGGTGCGGGCAGATGAGCTAACCCCTTCCCCTTAATTGGACTTTCATTGTTTGCCGCCAGCCGCTCTACAGCGTCTTCATCCTTGCCGGGATATCCGTTTCCCTGCTGCCTGTTCCCGGAGAGCCGTTCTTCCGTCTTTGCAGGCAGCTGATGTACATTTTCTCCGTCCTCCTGAGCAGCGTTGGGATGGGATTTTCCTCCCAGTCCTCTTGAAGGAAAGTGCAGGTGTGTTTTGCCCTCAACGGGAGGCTCTAGCTGTGACCTGGCCTTCAGCTCAATGCCGCGTCAAGCCCCTGGCTGGTTTTGTCCTTACAAATCACCCGTCACCTCCCAGTACAGAGTTTGGTAGAAAATTCAACCTCCCCACCCCCCGTTTATCTTCCCAAAATGGTTTATAACTATTCCCTTCTAGATGGAGGCTACCGTGGGCTGTTGGCCTGTGTAGCTGCGTGAACAAGAGCAAACAGCGTGGTTTGGCATCTTGTAGCGACTTGCGTTCATTCCTTGCTTACTGGGGCATCGGGGAATTGCCGTGCAAACCAGTTTCTTTACCGGGTTGCGCCTGCTGTGATTTTTGACAGCGAGCTTTCAGCGTAGTTAAGCGAACCGGCCTGAAAAGTAGAGCAGCTGCGTCCTGCCGTAAGCTTGGAACTTCCTTCAGTATTGCCAGTTATCGGCTGGTGAAACTAGGACGCTCTCAGGTAGTTTTGGGTTGGTTTTTTTTTCCTCTTCATTGATGATTAAATAAAACACATCGCTGTTTCGGCGGCTCTTTTAATAGCAGTCGTGAGAATCTGAAGATATCGGCGAGGTTGGGGAAGGTTACCTGAAGAGAGACCGGGGCTGAAAGCTGGCTTTAGTTTTCTATTTAGCAAGGTGTCTCTGCATAATTGCTCCCACTGCAAAACATAAACACCTTTGCTCAGGTAGATGCAAGCCTTGGACAGAAGTTGCCGTGCTTAAAGCCACACTCTGTTGGCATTCAGGGGTGATTAACGCGTCTTTCTGCCGATTGATGACTCGGCAGCTATGTTGCACAGGGAAGGAGAAGCGCAATCAGGCTCTGCTCTGCTCCGGCGAGTCCTTGGGTACGTGTTGGGCAGGGCAGGGGCTTTTTTGTGAAGGAGGGTTATTGCAGTAAGCAGCAGGAATGCGGACCTGCTGGCTAGTCCTCCGAATGGCTGCAGGCTCCGGGGCTGACCTGCCCCGCTGAAATCAAGCGTGTGGACTGATGTGAATCGCCCCGGCCAGCTGCTGCTGCTTCTCTGCCCGAGAGGTTTGCCACCGGTTCCTGCTCGGATCTGGGAATACCTTGCTGCGTGTTCCCGTGGCTCTTTACTCTTCACAGAGCTTTCTTGCCGGCCGAAGTCCTTAAAATGAGAGATGAGCTCCTCGCAGCCCTTTCACAGCGATACGCAAAATCCGCCGCCTGCTGTAGGTGTATTAATGGCTGCGGTAGAATATACACGGTGGCTTTGCTTTTCTCTGCCTCTTGATTTGCGAGTCATCCTCAGGTGGAGGCACACGCTCTCGCTGCCCCCTTTATAGTATCGCTGTACGGAAGAGTGAGATTAAATGTGCGCGCAGACAGGCTCAAACTCCAATCTCCAAGACGAGCCTTCAGGTTTTTATTTTTATCTCCTTCTTTTGTAGGAAATAGACAGACGGTTGGAAAAGAAGCTGAAGATCACGCAGAAGGAAAGGTAACGATGCTGTGTGGTTTGGTTAAAAAAACCCCTTGTTTTCCTGAGGTGCCGTTGGACATCTGAAGGCCTGGGGAGCGGGAACAGTGGGGAAACAGCTTCAAACTGAGCAGGGCGCGCTGGGTTTGAGTTCAGAAATAGGGAATCTCTGTAATCGTGCCACTAGATGGCCCTTTCGATCCATAGGAGGGTAGCGGAAAGCTTCTTGAGAGTGATTTTATTTCAGAGCCGGGTCTTCCAGACTGGATGTAGCTACGGCTATGGGGAAGCCATTTAAGAAAAAGACACTCAAAGGAAGAAATGGGTGAGTCAGGTAATCCCAACTCATGGCCCTAAATTGGCTTGCGGTGTCTTGCATCAGTAAGACTTTCTTTTCCTGCTTACTTTGGGTTGGGGCGGGGGTGTGTGTGTTACTGTCTTCTAGCAGAAATATTTCTAATCACTTCTGACAAGTCTTTCGTTGTTGGTTTTTCCCCTTTTGATTCTTAGTAGGCCACTTAAAGAATCATGGTATTACTTCTCTGGGACTTCCGCACAGAGAAGGGACCATAAAAAAAATGCAGACGGTGAGACGGGGGCCAAGGCTGGCTCTGAGAAGGGAAATGGCAGGGTTGAAGCGGAAGGCTGGGTATCCTGGCGAGAGGAGCCCTAAAAGTCCTCGCAGGGAATGGAATCAAGGTGCTTATACCGGTATCTTCGAATAGAAGTGCTAAAACTTTTGCCCGGTGTCTGCTTCCCTTTCCTTCGGTCGAGTTTAAAGATGTCGAACGCAGCAGGGACTGGTTTTCTGTCCCTTCCTGAGCTAATCTGCAAACCTGCCTGCTGTTCTAGTTTAGGGTTACAAATATAACGAGGTCTTTAATTATTACAGGCTGCCTCTTAATCACGGGAATGACATCTGACTGGGAGGAATTCGCACGCAGAGCGAAAAACATGCTCGCCGTAGAAAACAAGTACCAACCAAATGTTTTTCTTTTAAACAGTAGAAAATCAAAATCTCCTCCTAAAGTGCCGATCGTGATTCAGGACGACAGCCTTCCTGCAGGTCCTCCCCCGCAGATCCGCATCTTGAAGAGGCCGACGACCAACGGTGTGCTTAGCAATCCCAACTCCGCCAGCAGACCGGCCTTCCCCGTGAAATCCTTGGCGCAAAGGGAGGCGGAGTACGCGGAAGCCAGGAAACGAATATTGGGCAGCGCGAGCCCCGAAGAAGAGCAGGAGAAACCCATTCTAGATAGGTGAGGAAACGCGTCTTATTTTTTTAGGTGAGGAAACGCGTCTTATTTTTTAGGTGGGAGCGGCCTTTCGTGCTGCGGCATCTCTGTGCGTGCTCCTCGCAAACACCTTCCTGTCAGAAGGAGGGGGACGAGCTCCTTGAAGAGCAAAGCGAGGCCGGCAAGGAGAAAGGAGGGCTTTGTTAGCAAGCAGGGCATCGTAAAGCTCAGATACGTGGGAGTTAAGGGAAGTGCAAGTGCCTGATAAGGCCGTAAAGGTTATCCTAGACCCTTGGAAGAGCGTGCTGTGGATGTAGAAAGGAGTGCGGGCAACCAGAGTTATCCTGGCAGGGCGTATCTTCATCTTCGCTGAGGTTTTTGACTTCAGGGGAGCCACCACACGCAGACGGGAGAGTCGAGCTTAAAAACGGATGCGGATTATTTGAGGGCACCGTGCTCTCTCTGCAGTTGCAACGGGGGTCTTAGCTACTTGAGAATAAGACTCCCGAACCTTTGGAAAGAAAGTTTGATTTCGGTGGCGTTCCCCATCCCGGGGAGCAACGCGTGACGATTGTCCCGTGGCAGCGGCGGGTGCGGGAGTCTTAGAATCATTGAATCATTGAGGTTGGAAAAGACCTCTAAGATCATCGAGTCCAACCGTCAACCCAACCCCACCACCCACTAAACCATGTCCCTAAGCGCCTCATCTACTCGTCTTTTAAATACCTCCAGGGATGGGGACTCCACCACTTCCCTGGGCAGCCTGTTCCAATGTTTCACCACTCTTTCAGTAAAGAAATTTTTCCTCACGTCCAATCTAAACCTCCCCTGGCGCAACTTGAGGCCGTTTCCTCTCGTCTTTGTTGGAGGCGTCCCGCGTTCCTGCAGCCGTGTCGCCTCCGCCTCTGATCTCCCTCTCTCCTTGCAGGCCGCCGAGGATCTCCCAGCCGGAAGACACCAGGCAGCCCAGTAATGTGATTAGGCAACCCCTGGGTCCCGATGGCTCACAAGGCTTCAAACAACGCAGATAAACGCGGGCGAGAGATGCTGCTGCGGAAGGCAGGGTCCGCCGCCACCCGGCGCACCGCCCCAAACGGACTTGAGCAAAGGGAACTACCTGGTTTATTTGCACTGTGATCCCCTTTGCTCTGCCCACTGTGACCTTCAACCCCACGCACTGTGACCTCCCCTCTCCACCCACTGTGACCGGCAAACCGAGAAGGGCTTGTCCCCGAGTCGCTGTAAAAGGAAAGGGGACGAGGGGAGGGGGTTATAAAGGACTCGGACGGGTGCAGGGAGTCGTGTGCGCGCCACTTGGGTTGAAGCTAGCGCCAGCAATAATGTTTGTTGTACTCATAGCCTGGGATTTAAGGAAAAAAAAGAGAAAAAAAAAAAAAGGGAAGCCTCCCCAGCCGCGCATGTTGTCCTCATCACTTTACGAGCAAGTTCCGTTTCAAAGGATCTCATTTTATTTTATTTTTATTTTTTTTTTTTCCTTGTTTGTTTTCTGCGTATCAGATCGACGGAGTGCACGGGAAGGGTTTTAACTGTTTCTTTTGATTGAGAGAGGTAGTTAAGTCTTGGAAAAGGAGTTTCAATGAATTTCTGCGACTTTAATGGCTCGGGTTTGGCAAGTCCTTGCTTCTCGTTCTCTATTTCTACCGCTGCCAAGCGCGTGGAAGCGGACTCCCGGATACCTGGCCTTTCCGATCGCCTTGGGAGCCGGCGGAGTCCGACGGCCTAGTTTACGTCTTGCACCTGTTAAAGCTTGGCTTTATATTTTTTTGCTGGCTTTGAGGAAAAGCTTAAAATACATGTGTTTTTTCTTTTTTTTTTTTTTTTCCCTTTCTTTTTTCTTTTTGTATTTGGGGAGAAGGGAATGCAGACGGATCCCCTGAAAATGCCTGCTGCCCGGCCGCTGTTTGCGGCAGAGCGAGCCAGGTGGCGAAGAATTGGGGCTCCGTCGCGAGGAGGAGAACAGCCGGCACCGCTCCCGTCCGTGAAATAAATATGTGGGGAGGAGCCCCGCTCCGTACGGCCCGCGCTCGTCAAGCGGCTGGCGTTAACGACGGGGAGCAGGACGTCCCAAGGGTCCGAACCCCAGTGGCCCCCAGTGGCTACGACGGAGCGGAGGCTCTGATCGATCTCTCGGTCACGGTACGAGCTGCGTTCGCCTCTGGAAATTGCAGACGTCGGGAACAAAAACCGCCTTGGATAAAGTCTGGATGATCCCCCCCTCTTCCTGGCGGCAGCTGGCTTCCCGCGAGGCTTCAGGGAAGGGATTTTTCTTCCTCCGGCTCCCGGGAAGAGGACAGGGAGGCTGGTGGTCCGCAAGAACGCGGATGCGCCACCCCCCCACACCCCCAGACGAAGCTGACCTACCTTAATATCACTTAATATCGAGGGATTAGATGAACACTAAACGCTCTTCTTGGAGGGGACGGTACCTAGACAACCATTCCCGGTTATCGGCGGATTAGTCTGTACGGGGGCAGCCTTCCCTGCCGCTTTGTGCTCAGTAGGTTCAAGGGTAAACGAGCGAATCTTAAACTAAGCCTTCTACCCGAAGGGAAGCGACCCTACGAAAAAAGACGTGTATGGAAATACGGCTGGAAAAAAAAACAAACAAAACAAACAACTTACCGGTAAAATAAAACTACCTGTGTATGAAAAGAATCCGCTAGTGCGTTAATTGGCTGTTTAAAGCACCGAGGACGGTGGCGAGGTGGGGGCGGGCGGGCAGACGTCCCCCCCCGGGG
>NW_008794443.1:631386-631768 GCF_000699145.1 Aptenodytes forsteri
TTTCCCCCCCCTTCCCCCCTCTTTTATCCCCGTCTCTCGCAGGGGCTGCTGCAAGAGGGACGTTTCGGTGGCAGCTTAAGCTCCCAGCGCGAGTAGATGCTTAAAAATTCGTCAGGAAGGTAAAACCTGGGAGCGTTCGGCCACAGTTGTGCCGGCATTGACCCAAAAAGGGGAAATTTTTCCCCCGTTTTTTCGGGCTCGCTGGGGGAGATGTGGTCCGAGGAGGGTGGGAAGTGGCAGCTCTCGGAGGGAAGATGGGGTTTCCAAACCCGGGTGTGAGCTGTGACCGTGCTGCCTCTCGCCGTGGAGGATAAAAGAAGTGATTTTTCTTTAATTTATTTTATTTTATTTATTTTTTTTTTTGCCACGGGCTGGCCTCCCC
>NW_008794443.1:632815-633225 GCF_000699145.1 Aptenodytes forsteri
AGCTAACGCAGCTCAGCGCTTCTGAGAAACCGCTTTCGAGCTGGAGATCCTGCGGAAGGGGAAGCAAAACCTCTTGTGCAATTCTCGCCCGGGCCTCGCTGGGACCTGACGCCTGGTTTTGCAGGGGGCCAGCTGGTTTTGGGTGAAACGAGAGGCGCTGCGACGGATCTACCTCGTTCTGCAGCGAGCGTGGGTGCAAGCGGGTTCCTGCTTGCGCTGTTTCGGTACTGTTAACGAGGGGAGTCGAGCAGACGAGCTCCACGATGTCTTATGGGGGTATTAAAATGGGTCGGTGGCGTTGTCTGGGACGTGAGAGGCGGCTCAGACGTTGGTCGCCGTTTCCTCTTTTTCCAGAGCTGCAGAGGGGCAGGTGGAACCGGCCGCGTGGGGGGGCGGGGGGGGGGGTACGG
>NW_008794443.1:633625-637498 GCF_000699145.1 Aptenodytes forsteri
GGGCCGCTGGCCCAGCCGGCGTGGAGCGGCAGGCTGCGGATCACGGCCAAGGGCAAGATCGCGTTCATTAAGCTGGAGGACAAGACCTCGGGTAAGGAGGAGGAGGAGGAGGGAAGGCGACGGCTCCGCGCCTCTCCGTGGGGAGGAAGACGCTACGCCCTGGCATTAACCTGCTCCCGTTTCTCTTTTTCAGGGGAACTTTTTGCCCAGGCGCCGGTGGAGCAGTTCCCTGGCATCGCTGTGGAGAGCGTGACGGACTCCAGCAGATATTTCGTCATCCGGATCGAAGACGGGAACGGTACGTCGCGATGCGTGGGGGACAGGTTGGGGGAATCACCTCAGACAGCCTTCAGTGCCCTCGCTGCTCTTGTTTGTGAAGGATTCCGCCTTTCAAGGGCTAAATATTCTCTGCAGACGGTGGCAGAGGCGAATTATCTCGCTCCCACGCGCCAGCCGCGCTCTGTCCTTCACCAGGAATAAAACCGGTTTAATTTTGCTGCTCGGCGTTAGCGTGAGGACGCCTCTGCGTGCAGGATCATCACCGTGATGCCAACCTCTGCTTCGACTCGCTTATATTAATTCAAAAGCCGGTTTTACTAAGCCTGTACGTGCAACCGGCAAGCTAAAGATACCTCCAGTCCCAGATCTCAGGCTCCGGAGTCCCAGCTCCAGCTGGAGGAGGCGGCGGGCACGGGGGTGTGCGGGACGGGGTATCCCCTCCCTCTTCCTCCGCTGCTTTGCGATTCCAGCCCCTGCTCTTCCTCCTTCCCCAGGCCGCCGAGCTTTCATCGGAGTCGGCTTTGTCGACCGAGGGGATGCTTTTGACTTCAACGTGGCTCTCCAAGACCATTTTAAGTGAGTTCGTGCCTCTCCCTGTGTCCTCTCAGCTTGACTCTTTTTGCGGATTTCCGCCAGAAACGGTGGGGGAGAGGAAGCTGTGAGCTCCTGTCGCGCTTGAGCGGGCGAGCGGGGCGTAAAGGGGTGGAAATGCCTGTTTCTCTGCTCAGCCTTTGCGCAGGCAGCTCTCCTTCTCTCAAATATTTCCTAGCCTGTCTTACTGGGATCCCAAACTGGGCTTCCCAGTCTGAAATTGGGCAAATTCCCTAATTCCTTCTCTTCACGTGCCGCCGGTAAGGGGCTGCTCCCGGGGGACGGGGATGCTGCTCCAGCTGCTGGCAGACGGTGGGGCTTTGGGGCAGGATGGGATGTGCTGCTGGCTGGGGGATCTGAGCGCTGGCGGCCGCTGGTGGGAATCGTTCCCCTGGCGCTGCCCGTACCCTGTCACTCCGTCAGGCGAGGTCTCGGATCGCATCCAGCGCCTTTAAAGAGCTGCTGCCAGGCGGAGGGGATGATCTCGGGCAGGATTTGTCCGGGAGAGCCTCAGGCTGGTCGTTGACGTGTCCTTTTCTGCTCGTGTAATTCCTGCAGGTGGGTGAGGCAGCAGAGCGAGCTGGCCAGACAGGCCGAGAACCCCGATCAGGGACCCAAACTGGATCTGGGCTTCAAGGAGGGGCAAACCATCAAACTCAACATTGCGGTGAGGGGCTTTTTCCGGCTAAATCCGCTCCCGACTTTTTCCCTTGGGTGGCACAAGAGGAAGCGGTGGCTTCGCCCCGAAATCCCGGTGCAGAGCCCTTCGTGATAACGCCGCGTGCAGTGATTTGCAGGGGGGGTTGTGTTACAGTTCCCGGTTACGGAACCGGGTCTGTGGGTTCGTGGTGGGGATTTGCGGGTAAAAAACATCCTTGGTTTGACCCCTCTTGCTCCTCCAGCAGTGGGACGTCGCAGCACAGCGGGGTTTGGTTTTTTTTTTTCCCCAGAATAAAGCGATTTGGCTTCGTGCGAGCTGTGGCTGGGAGGAATCCCGCCTCCGGCTCGGGATTTAAACGTGATACCACCCAAATTTCCGTCTCTTCTTTCAGAACATGAAGAAAAAAGAAGGAGCAACGGGGAACACCAGACCGCGTCCCGTGGGTCTTGGGGGCCTGAGCTTGCTCCCACCACCTCCCGGAGGAAAATCTTCCGCTCCGGTTTGTCCTTCCGGAGAGCGGCCGTCTTCGCTCTCCGCGCCCGCCCAGCTCCCGGGCACCCCCATCACAGGTCCGTGGTCACGCAGCGACGACCGTAAAGCTCTTTAGAGTCGGTTTTATCCATCAAAGTTGGGAAAACAGAGGGGGAATCTGGGAATGAGGGTGGGAAATAACTCCTGATGTTTGTTTTCTCTCTTCCTGATTTTCCTGGCTGCCGACAGACTCCCTCTTGTCCTGGCCGCCGCCCGCTGCTGCTCCCTCTGCCGCCGCCGCCGATGCCTGGGGAGACTTCGCCAAAGCTTCGGGGTGAGGCTGTGTGGGGTTTGTGTGTGGCGTGGGCGATCCCCCCGGCGTTAGAAAACCCCCATCCGGACCAAATCCCGCTGGTTTTGCCGAAAACCCCCGCTGGGGTGGGGGCGCCGCTCCATCCGAACGCCCCTTTTGGGATTTAAAAGCGGCTCTGGCAGCCTGCGTTGCAAATTCCCTGAGTTCGGTGCAGGTCCGTGGGCGCTGCCTTCCTCTTCCTCCCTGCGCCGGCGGCACGCCCCCTCTTCCCCCACTGATCTGGGCCGCTCTGTGCAGCGGGGAGAGTTTTGGGGCGACGCCGGAGGACCCGTTTCTGGCTGCCCAGCTCCCTCCCTGTGTGCCGCAGTCCCTTTCGACGTCTAAAACCTCTTTTTTCCCCGCCTCTTTCCTCCCTCCCTGTGCTGCAGTCCCTTTCGACGTCTAAAACCTCTTTTTTCCCCCCTCTTTTTTTTTTTCTCTCTTTCCAGGTCGGCTGTCGGCTCCTTCAGGACCAAAGCTGGGGCTTCGGGACACCCCGCTCCTGCTCTTAAATCGCCCCACCCCGGCCTCAAAATGCTGAAATAAGTGCCGGAGAGCAAACGGAACGCGTGCCTTAAAACACTCCGCACCAGCGCCCTCCGCGGGGGGGGCCGGGGGGGGCTTTTATTTTCTCCCCGGCTCACAGCAAACCTCCGAGGCTTCCCCTTCCGCAAAAAAAGCCGTCGGCTTCGTCTCCTCTCCTTAATTTAACGAGAGGGTGAGCGAGTGCTCGGAGCAGGGGGGACTCCCGCTCGCAGCGCTGCCCCAATTGAGGTAATTTCCGCTGAAGGTTTACGCGATGGAGCCTCCTCGGAGACTCCTCCGCTTTCTCCTCGCGTGTTTGGGCTGGAGAAATCCTCCCCTCGGCGGGGAGCATCCTCCTGGAGAACCCCTCGCCCGCGACATCCAGACTGAACGCCCTGCCGAGACGCCGAGCGTCGCCCCGGTTTTTTTTCCGAGCGCTCGGCTCCGCGGTGCGGGAGGCGGGGAGCCGGGCCGCCGCGTTTTGATGCTGAAATTCCTCATTTCTTGCTCTTGGGAAGGTTTTGGTTTTGGTTTTGTTTTGTTTTTTTCCCCTCCTCTATTTTGAAGACAGATTTTTACTTCTTTCTGCGGACGTTTTATTAAGCGATATACGCGATGAAGGACGGAATGGAGTCGGTCTCTTTGACAGAGCTGGGGTTGAGATTCCTCTTTAAACAAATAAATATTTTCTTACCTATTTATATTACGGCCTTTCAGTGCAAAGTCCTGCTTATTTTTTTTTTTTCAGCGCCCCAGGTTTTCGTTATTTCCATTTCCAACCGGATGACGAGCGTTTTGGTTTCGGAGCTTAACTTTGCCTGGCGGCGAGCCCGCAAACCCAGGTGAGAGATGCAACGCTTCGAAGCGAATAATAAAATGGTTTTGATGCCAAATAGGGATTTTTTTTTTTTTTTATTTATTTTTTTTAACACCCCCCTCCCCTCCCTCCCTCCCCATTCCGGGCTCGGAGGGGCCGTGATGAGCTTTTGTGGTT
>NW_008794443.1:639307-640560 GCF_000699145.1 Aptenodytes forsteri
GCAAACCTGCAGGGGTTTTGCGATGGCAACTGCAAACCTGCAGGGGTTTTGCGATGGCAACTGCAAACCTGCAGGGGTTTTGCGATGGCAACTGCAAACCTGCAGGGGTTTTGCGATGGCAACTGCAAACCTGCAGTGCTCTTACGATCGCAAGCACAAATCCGCAGAGGTTTTGTGACGGCAAACACAAATTTGCGGCGGTTTCGCGATCACCGCTGCAAGTTTGCGGCGGTTTTGCGATGGCGAACGACTCTGTAGCGGTCTTGCGATCGCAAACGCAAATGTGCAGCGGTTTTGCGATTGCAACTATAAATCTGCAGCGCTCTTGGGGTCGCAGCTGCAAACCTGTAGCGGTCTCGCAATTGCAGCTGCAAATTTGCAGTGGTTTTGCGATTGCAAACACCAATCCGCAGCACTCTTGTGATTGCAACTACAAGTTTGCAAGTGTTTTTGTGGTCGCGACTGTAAACTTCCAGCGGCCTTGCGATTGCAACTTCAAACCTGCAGCAGTTTTGCCGTTGCAGACGCGAATTTGCAACGGGCTTGCAATTGCAAACGCAAATCTGCAGCAGCTTTGCCGCTGCGAACTGCGTCGCTCAGCACGTCCGAGTTGCACGGGGCGCAGCGTTTGCAGCCGGGGAGGGGGGGGGAAAAATGCTTTTCGTGGCTTCGGCCGAGCGCGTGGGGAAGGCTCAGCCCAGCCCCCTTCCCCGCAGAAGGAACAAAGCAACTCTTGGCTGCAAAGGGCATCTTGGCTCCGTCCCGGGGCCGGATCCCCATCCCGGGGCCGGATCCCCATCCCGCTGCTTTCGGGAGCCGCCCTGAGCCCCGTCCCCGTCCCGCAGCGGCCGTCGCGGGGGCCATGTCCTCGCTGCTGTCCCTCCAGGAGGAGAACCGCATCCTGCAGCAGGAGCTGTCGCGCATCGAGGACTTGCTGGCTCAGAGCCGGGCCGAGCGGGATGAGTTGGCCATCAAGTACAACGCCATCAGCGAGCGGGTGAGTCACCGGCTGGGTTAACCCGAACCCACCCGTTTTCACCCCAAAATCAAGGCGATGCAAGCTGTAACCTTGGCATTCCCGGTGCTCGGAGCGGGAGATGCTGCGGCATCTCGCAACGTCCCGGCGATGGGAATTTCGATGCCGTGCACCCGACTTGTCCGGACCCGTCCCGGCTTGCCGGGGCTTGTCCTGCAGGATGCACAAAGCATTCCTCCCCCCCACCTGCCCCATCCCTTTTATTTTTCCCGCTGCT
>NW_008794443.1:648136-648618 GCF_000699145.1 Aptenodytes forsteri
GGAAGGGCTGGAGAGCAGCATCTTCCAGCTGCAGCAGCAGCTGGGCCAGCTCAGCACCCGCAGCCAGCAGCTGGAGGCCGAGGGCCGGACCCTGCTCCAGGCCAAGGAGGCGCTGGAGGGTGAGGGGTCCATCCCCGGCCCCCCGTCGGTCCCCATCACCTTAGCCGTCCCCATTACCCCATCCATCCTCATCCCCATCCATCCTCATGTTCATCCCCATCCCCATCCTTGTGCGTCCTCGTCTTTATCCTCATCCCCGTCCCCGTCTTTATCCTCATCCCCATCCCCGTCTTTATCCTCATCCCCGTCCCCATCTATCCCTCTCCATCCCCATCTTCATCTCCGTCTCCGTCCCCATTCCCATCCCTCCTCATCCCCATCCACCTGCAACAGGGTCACAATAAACCCTCCGCCACCGTGTCCCCCTCTGTGTCCCTGCTCCTCTCACTTAACCCACACCCACACTGCCCTCCCGAGGGGGG
>NW_008794443.1:649173-649660 GCF_000699145.1 Aptenodytes forsteri
GAGAAGGAAGGGCTGGAGAGCAGCATCTTCCAGCTGCAGCAGCAGCTGGGCCAGCTCAGCACCCGCAGCCAGCAGCTGGAGGCCGAGGGCCGGACCCTGCTCCAGGCCAAGGAGGCGCTGGAGGGTGAGGGGTCCATCCCCGGCCCCCCGTCGGTCCCCATCACCTTAGCCGTCCCCATTACCCCATCCATCCTCATCCCCATCCATCCTCATGTTCATCCCCATCCCCATCCTTGTGCGTCCTCGTCTTTATCCTCATCCCCGTCCCCGTCTTTATCCTCATCCCCATCCCCGTCTTTATCCTCATCCCCGTCCCCATCTATCCCTCTCCATCCCCATCTTCATCTCCGTCTCCATCCCCATTCCCATCCCTCCTCATCCCCATCCACCTGCAACAGGGTCACAATAAACCCTCCGCCACCGTGTCCCCCTCTGTGTCCCTGCTCCTCTCACTTAACCCACACCCACACTGCCCTCCCGAGGGGGG
>NW_008794443.1:651074-654328 GCF_000699145.1 Aptenodytes forsteri
GCGCAGGAGGCACGCCGGGCCCTGGGAGACGAGGCGAGGGAGAAGGAGGCCCTGCGGCGCTCCAACGAGGAGCTGCGGGCGGCACTGCGGCGCGCCGAGGGCGAGCGCATCAGGTGATGCTCGGGGTCGGGGGATCCATGGGGCGGTGCAATGTTTTGGATGCTCGGGGTCAGGGTGATGCTCAGGACAAGGGGATGCCCGAGTTGGGAGATGCAGGGGACGGTGGGATGCCTTGAAAGGCATCACGCCTTATAGGGTGATGCTCAGGGTTGGGGTGGTGCTTGGGACAAGGGGATGCCCAAGTTGGGCCATAAATGGGGTGGTGCAGCACCTTGGAGGGTGATGCTCGGGGTCAGGGTGATGCTCAGGACAAGGGGATGCCCGAGTTGGGCCATAAATGGGGTGGTGCAGCACCTTGGAGGGTGATGCTCGGGGTCAGGGTGATGCTCAGGACAAGGGGATGCTCAAGTCAGGAGATGCAGGGGACGGTGGGATGCTCGGGACAAGGGTGATGCTCGGGACAAAGGGATGCCCAAGTTGGGACTTCCGTGGGGTGGTGCAGTGCCTTGGAGGGTGACGCTCGGGGTTGGGGTGACGCTCAGGGCAAGGGGATGCCCAAATTGGGAGATACGTGGGATCGTGCGATGCCTTATAGGGTGATGCTCAGGGTTGGGGTGGTGCTTGGGACAAGGGGATGCCCAAGTTGGGCCATAAATGGGGTGGTGCAGCACCTTGGAGGGCGATGGTCAGGGTCGGGGTGATGCTTGGGACACAGGGGTGCTCAAGCTGGGAGATGCAGGGGGTGGTGTGATGCCTCGGAGGGTGATGCTCCGAGTCAGGGTGATGCTTGGGACAAGGGGATGGAATTTTGGGGATGGGGGGATGCACTGGGGCAGGATGCTCGGTACAGGAGATGCTCGAGGTGAGAGGTGCTTGGGATGGGGCAGTGCCTTCGAAGGGGATGCTGGGGGACAGAGGGGATGTTTGGGGCGGCAGCGCTGAGAGTGGGGGCTGCCCTGATGGGGTGATGCCTGGGAAGGGGGTGCCCGAGGTGGGGGATGCTCGGGGCTGGGGGCATGCCTGGGATGGGGATGGCTTGGAGCAGGATGCTCGGGACAGGGGCTGGCTCAGGACAGGGTGATGTTCCGGGCAATGCTGGGGATGGGGCGATGCTCGGGGCCGAGGCGATGCCCCTGGGGGGGGGGGGGGGTGCCGCCCCCTCCCCCCCCCCCCCCCGCCCGTAGCGTGCCAGCGAGGAGAAGGAGCAGCGGCTGGCGCTGGTGGAGGACGGGCGGGCGGCGGCAGACCGGGAGGTGACGGAGCTGCGGGCAACCCTACGGGAGCTGGAGCGTGCCCGCCTCGATGCCCGCCGCGAGCTGCAGGAGCTGCGCCGGCAGGTGAAGAGGAGGAGGAGGAGGATGGCGAGAACCACCCTCCCTCCCCCGCCATTTGGGGTGCCACCAAGCCGCCCCCATCTCCTTCTTGAGCAGGTGAAGGACCTGGACAGCGAGAACAGCAAGAGGAGCAAGGAGGTGGGCGAGCTGCAGGCGCGCGTGGCCCTGGAGGAGCAGCGGGAGGAGGAGAGCCGCCGTGAAGCCTTCGGCCTCAGGCAGAAGGTGGTGGAGAGCGAGGCCGGCACAGAGGCCGCCAGGAAGGAGGTGGGGAGGTCCCCCAGGGTCCCCAGTGCCCCGTTGCTTGGTGCCCTGCATGATGAAGCGTCCCCATCACCCCACGGCTTGGTACCCTGCCTATCTAGGTGTCCCTGTCCCCTCACCCCATAGCTCGGTGCCTGCTGTCCCCAAGCATCCCCATCGCCCCATAACTAGTATCCTGTGTCCCTGCTACTCCCGTTGCTTGATGCCGTGTCCCTGGGTGCCCCCGTCACCCCACCGCTTGGTCCCCTGTGTCCCCATCGCCCCACCTCTCTCTCTCCCCTGCATCCCTGGGGGTCCCTTGCACCCCCGTCATCCCCTTGCTCTGTGCCTGGTGTCCCTGGGCGTCGCCATCACCTCACCGTTCTGTCCCTTGCGTCCCTGGGGGTCCTCATCACCCTGTTGCTCCATCCTTTGCGTGTCGATTACCCTGTTGCTCCATTCCCTGCGTCCCTGGAGGTCCCCTATATCCTATTGCTCCATCTCTTACATCCCTGGGGGTCCCACATGCCCCATTGCTCCATCCCCTGCATCGCTGGGAGTCCCCCGTCACCCTGTTGCTCCATCCCCTGCATCCCTGGGGTTCCCCATACTCCATTGCTCCATCCCTGGGGGTCCCCCATCACCTCGTTACTCCATCCCCTCCATCTCCATCACCCTGCGCTCCGTCCCTTGTACTCCCATCACCCTGTTGCTGTGTCCCCTGCATCTCTGGGGATCCCCCATACCCCATTGCTCCATCCTTGGGGGTCCCCCATACCCCGTTGCTCCATCCCTTGCATCTCCATCACCCTGTGCTCCATCCCTTGCACCCCATCACCCATCTCTCCGCACCCTGCGCCCCAACTGTCCCCGTCACCCCCTTTCTGCTCCGCCCCCCCAGCTCCAGGTGCGTCCCTGGGGGTCCTCATCACCCTGTTGCTCCATCCTTTGCGTGTCGATTACCCTGTTGCTCCATTCCCTGCGTCCCTGGAGGTCCCCTATATCCTATTGCTCCATCTCTTACATCCCTGGGGGTCCCACATGCCCCATTGCTCCATCCCCTGCATCGCTGGGAGTCCCCCGACATGCCCCAGCTCCATCCCCTGCATCGCTGGGAGTCCCCCGTCACCCTGTTGCTCCATCCCCTGCATCGCTGGGGTTCCCCATACTCCATTGCTCCATCCCTGGGGGTCCCCCATCACCTCGTTACTCCATCCCCTCCATCTCCATCACCCTGCGCTCCGTCCCTTGTACTCCCATCACCCTGTTGCTGTGTCCCCTGCATCTCTGGGGATCCCCCATACCCCATTGCTCCATCCTTGGGGGTCCCCCATACCCCGTTGCTCCATCCCTTGCATCTCCATCACCCTGTGCTCCATCCCTTGCACCCCATCACCCATCTCTCCGCACCCTGCGCCCCAACTGTCCCCGTCACCCCCTTTCTGCTCCGCCCCCCCAGCTCCAGGACCTGCAGCAGCGGCTGTCAGAGGTGGAGGGCGAATTTCGGCAGCGGGAGAAGGACCTGGCCCGCAGCTTGGAGGAGGCTCGTGGCAACGAGAAGAAGCTGCTGGCCGATGCCCGCAACCTGCAGCTGAAGGTGGAGGCGGCGCGGGGCGAAGC
>NW_008794443.1:654373-654783 GCF_000699145.1 Aptenodytes forsteri
GCCCGAGCTGGTCCTGCGCCTGAGCGCGGCCGAGGGTCGGGCGCAGGGGCTGGAAGCCGAGCTGGCCCGCGGCGAGGCGCTGCGCCGGGCTGCCGAAACCCGCCTGGGCGGCATCCAGTCCGCCCTACGCCGTACCATGGGCATCGGCCGGGCACAGGCCGGCTCCCCGGGCAAGGGTGAGTGTCCTGGGGGATGCCCAGTGCCCCGTCCCTTGCTTAGGGGAAGGGGATGCATCCTGCTGCGGCGCATCTCGCTGAGGTGCTCCATTCCCTGCACCCCTGGGGGTCCCCCATATCCCATTGCTCCATCCTTTGCACCCCCATCACTCTCTTGCTCCATCCCTGTGGAGGGGACCCCATACGCTGTTGCTCCAGCTCTTGCATCCCCATCACCCCATTGCTGTGTCCCCT
>NW_008794443.1:655051-655377 GCF_000699145.1 Aptenodytes forsteri
CCCTCCCGGGGGGGCCCCCATACCCCATTGCTCCATCTCTTACATACCCCATATCCTATAGGCGCATCCCGCTGCGGCGCATCCCGCTGCGGCTTGCGATCCTCCCTTGGGTGCTGCGCCCCGTTGTCCCAACGTCACCCAGTTTGTCCCCATACAGGTGGGGGTCCGGAGGGGTCAGGGAGCCCCGGCTCATCCCCGGACCCTTGTGCAGCGACCGAGCCCGAGGCAGTGCGGGCAGCCCTGCGGGATTTCCTGCGTGAGCTGCGGGACGCGCAGCGGGAGCGGGTACGCCCCCCGCCCCCCCCCTCCCCCTCCCCCCTCGTTGT
>NW_008794443.1:656090-656777 GCF_000699145.1 Aptenodytes forsteri
GCGCAACAGCTCCAGAAGCTGGTGGCTGAGAGCGAGGAAGGTGATGGGAGGTGATGGGTTTTTTGGGGTGCATCCCCCCCAAATCGTGGGGTTCAGGGTGATTTTTCCTGTGCTGGAGCCTCGCCGGCAGGCGGGGACTTTTGGGGAAACTGAGGCACGGGGGGCGGGGGTGGGGTCGTGACGATGCTGCCTGGGACTGCAGGATGCTCGGTGGGATTTCCCCTGTGCACGGCCCCCAAATCCTGGTAAAATTGGTAAAATCTCCCGTGCAAATCCCATGAACCCCAGTAAAACCCCCACACGTGCCCAGTAAACCCCAGTAAAACTGGTAAAAGACCCCCTGCATCCCCTGTAAACCCCAATAAAATGGGTAAAGCCCTTGTGCATCCCCCATAAACCCCAGTAAAACCCCCCTGCACCCCCTATAAACCCCAGTAAAATGGGTAAAGCCCCTGTGCATCCCCCATAAACCCTGGTGAAAACCCCCTGCATCCTCCATAAACCCCAATAAAATTGGTAAAACTCCCTGTGCATCCCTCGTAAACCCCAATAAAATGGGTAAAGCCCCTGTGCATCCCCCATAAACCCCCCCCGCTGCACCCCCTATAAACCCCAGTAAAATGGGTAAAGGGTAAATGCATCCCCCATAAACCCTGGTAAACCCCCTCCACACCCCCCATAAACCCC
>NW_008794443.1:658384-658837 GCF_000699145.1 Aptenodytes forsteri
GGGCCGAGCTGGAGGTTGCCAAGCGGCGGCTGGAGGCGGCGGAGAGCCGAAGCACCCGCCTGGAGCTGCAGCAGCGGGTGCTGGAGGGCGAGCTGCAGCGGGCACGGCTGGCCCTGGGCGAGCGGCAAGCGGAGGCGCGGGCGATGCAAGACCGCACCGAGCTGCTGCAGAAACAAGTATCGGCACAAATTCCTCTAAATCCCCGTTGCATAGATGGATTTATTTATTTTTTTAATGATTATATTTGATTTTGCTGTCGTTTCGGGGGGTAGCTGGCGGAGAGCGAGCAGCGCGCCGGCGCTTTGCAGCTGGCGATGGAGCGGTTGAGCGCAGCGCTGGCGGAGCGCAGCTCGAAGGACGATGCGCTGAGCGCGACGGCGGCGTTGGCCGATGGCACCACGGTCCACGAGCGGCTGCTGCAGCTCCAAAGTGCCCTGGCTGCCGGCGAGCTCG
>NW_008794443.1:664405-665747 GCF_000699145.1 Aptenodytes forsteri
GGGGAGGACGAGGGAGACAAGGCCGCGCGCCCCCAGCCTGTTTCCTCCAGGCTCCAGGCAGTCGCCCGCAGCTGAAACCCCTGAGAACGGGAGAAAATCCCCCAAAGGGCCCAGGCGTGGGGCCCTTCTCTAGAAGAGAAGGGGAAAACCGCCCAACGCTGCGCTATAGGATGAGCACGGTGCAAGAGGGGGGGGACCTGCACACCTATAGGAGAACGCCGACTATAGGGCTGCGCCTTCGATGGTACTGCACTACGCGCTACGTAACCGCACGCTGCAGAGCTGAACGCCACGGGACTGTATGCGACAGAAGAGAATTGCACCCTGTATGAGCCGCACGCTGTAGAGAGCTGCACCCTATGCGAGAGCGCGCGCGGTATAGAGCTGCACCCTATATACGGGTGCGCACAATGTAACGAGAGCTGCACGCTACATGAGAGAACTCCACACTGTATGAGCACGCTGCACGCTATATGAGAACTGCACGCTATAGAAGAGGGCTAGATAGTGAGAGCTGCACTCTATACGGGTTGCACACTATACAAGAGAACTGCACGCTATAGGAGAGCTACACACCCTGAGCGCTATATGCTACGAGAGCTGTACATGCTGTATAAGAGCTGCACGCTATATAAGAGAACTGCACGCTATAAGTGAGCTGCACGCTGTATGAGAACTACACCCTATATGAGCTACATGATACATGCGAACTGCATGCTATATGAGAACTGTATCCTATAGGAGCTGCTATATGAGAACTGCACGCTATATGTGAGCTACATGCTATATAAAAGAGCTGCATGCTATATGAGCTGCATGCTGTTTGAGAACTACACCCTATATGAGCTACATGGGAGAACTGCATGCTATATGAGAACTGTATCCTATATGAGCTACACACTATATGAGAACTGCACACTATATGAGCTACATGCTATATGAGCTGCACGCTATATGAGAACTACACCCTATATGAGCCACATGCTATGAGAACTGCATGCTGAGAACTGTATCCTATATGAGCTGCATGCTATATGAGAACTGCACACTATATGTGAGCTACATGCTATATGAGCTGCACGCTATATGAGAACTACACCCTATATGAGCCACATGCTATGAGAACTGCATGCTGAGAACTGTATCCTATATGAGCTGCATGCTATATGAGAGAACTGCACGCTATATGAGAACTGCACGCTATATGTGAGCTACATGCTATATAAAAGAGCTGCATGCTATATGAGCTGCATGCTGTTTGAGAACTACACCCTATATGAGCTACATGCTATGAGAACTACACGCTATATGAGCTACATGCTATATGAGCTGCACGCTATAT
>NW_008794443.1:666293-666961 GCF_000699145.1 Aptenodytes forsteri
TAAGCGAGCTGCACGCTATTAGCTATATGCTATATAAGCGAGCTGCACGCTATATAAGTGCTACCTGCTATATAAGCGAGCTGCACGCTATATGAGCTATATGCTATATAAGCGAGCTGCATGCTATATAAGCGCTACATGCTATATAAGCGAGCTGCACGCTATATGAGCTATATGCTATATAAGCGAGCTGCATGCTATATAAGCGCTACATGCTATATAAGCGAGCTGCACGCTATATGAGCGCGCTACCTGCTATATAAGCGAGCTGCACGCTGTATAAGCGAGCCGCACGCTGTATAAGCGAGCCGCACGCTATATGAGAGCCACGCGCTATACGAGAGCCGCACGCGCGACACGAGAGCCGCGCTACGCAAGTTCCCGTAAGAGACCTGGAGAAACTCCCCCAAGCCGAACCCCTAAAGCCCGCACTAGTTCCTATAAGTGAACCAAACCCCAGCCTCCACCCTCCTGTCTATAGGGGAACCCGAGCCCGAAACACCTAAACACCGCAGGACCCCAGCAGAGACCCACCCTCCACCCTTTTCTATAGGGGAGCCGGGCAGCACCCCAAAATCGAACCCTAAAACACCCATTATTTTCTAGAAGAGACGCAGAAATTTGCCCCAAACACCTATATACACTACACTTTTTCCTATAAGACCCCC
>NW_008794443.1:668601-669737 GCF_000699145.1 Aptenodytes forsteri
GAGCCGGGGGGGGGGGGGGGGGCCGGCAGCTGTCACCCACCTGGGGTCGGGGCCGGCACGATTTCCTGCTGGGATTGCTGCTGGGACTGGTACCGAAACTGCTCCTCGGGGGCACGGGGGGTGACATCTGCAAGGAGAGAGACGGTGCGGGCACACCCCAAAAACCTGGCCCCCCCAACCCCGGCACCCCGCGGGGGAACCACTTACCGTGATAGTCGTAGTAATCCTGAATTTCTGGGGAAGAAAACAGAAAACAGAGCAGAGGCTGAGGATGGGGTTTAGGGAGAAAACGCACCCCCTTGGGGCCAGGACGTGGCGATGAGCTCCCCCAAATTTTGCAGCCGGTCTGAGCGATGGGAGAACACCCTTCAGCCACCCCAGGAATGAACCTGGGCAACATCACACCAGGGTTTTTTTGGTTTTTTTTTTTTTAAGGTTAATAAAGGCTTAATAAATAATTGGCAGCGCGAGGAAGGGGAGAGGCACGTGTGTAAGGGGGGGGAACGGGAAGGCGTTAGGAGGAGGTTGGAGATTTAAGGGGCAGGAGAAAAAGGGTGGAGCGAAGAGTATCAAAGCGGAAAGCGGCAGCAGACGGATGCGTATTTGGCCAGAGAAAGGAAAAAGAGGGGGGGGGAAGAGAGGTGGGCGAAGCCTTTCCCAGTTCAGGGTGCTCTAACCTGATTGCTGGTCGTACTGGGAATATTGTACCGGCTCGGGGTAGGTGATGCCTTCGAACCTGCTGTACTGTCCCTGGACCAGGAGCGCTGCTGGGGAGACGGAGGCGGGGGGAGAGGCATCACCGGAAGGGGCACGGCCACCCCCGGCCCGGGGCTTCGGGGTTCCCTGCTCCCCCTCCACCTCTCCAGCTTCACATCGTCCCCCCCCAAAATATCGTCCCGTAGCCGTCCTCAAGCAGGGGCACGCCGCCCGGGGAAGAGGAGGGAGAGGAAAGCGGGATGCTCGCCGATGGGGGACCAGCACCAGCCCAGGATTCCTACATTATCCGGGCGCAGCCGGGGCTGATCCGGGGCGTTCCCGGTGTCTGGCAGCACCCGGGTACCACAGCCCCACCCGGAGAAGGGGCCAGCGTCCAGCTGACCCCAGTGATGCTCCCGATACCTCAGGGGACCAGGGCG
>NW_008794443.1:670894-671149 GCF_000699145.1 Aptenodytes forsteri
GGGTGATAACAGACCCATGAGCTGGAGGTTTGGGGGCTCCTTTCCTGGGGTTTTCAGCCCCGCTCCTTGGCTAAGGGCTTATTTTGGGGGTCCCCGCCGCCGGGGGATGCTGCGTTTTGCCGGGGCATCCCCTAAATCCAAGGGGATGTGGAGATTTGGGGAGGGGAAAAATGGCTTTCAAGAAAAATCCCGCGCCGGCGCTGGGGTTTGGCAGCCTTGGGCGCTCGCGGCTCCCCGGCGCTTTCCAAGCGGCGA
>NW_008794443.1:671514-673348 GCF_000699145.1 Aptenodytes forsteri
CGGGGGGGGGGAAAATTGGGGGGGAGGGAAAAAAAAAAAAAAAAAAAGAGAAATTCTCCCAAAAAACTCCTTCGAAACCAACCGAACGCGTTTGGCTCTCGGGGATGAAGCACGTCGGCATTCCCGGCACGCCGAGACGCCGCAGGGACGGGGAACCCCTCCTGGCACCCCCGGCTCTGCTGCCGGAGCGGGGAAACTGAGGCATGGGTGGAGATAAGCCGAACCCATTGGTATCTCGCCCCTGCTGAGGGGGAACATCAGCCCCCCCGTGCCAGGAAGCACCCAGGCACCCACCCCGGCTCCCGGACGAGCCGCGGCTGGGTGCAGCACCCGGGGTGGGAACGCGGCTCCAGCCCCAGCACAGCACGGTCCCTGCTGGGTTTAAGAACGCACGGGGGAAGGTGGGGTCAACGGGACTGACGGCACCGTCACCAGAGCGTGGCATCTTCTAGCGGCCATGTCCTCACCATCACCAAAGCGTAGCACCTTCTAGGGACCACGTCCTGCACCATCCCCACAGCATAGCACCTTCTAGCCACCATGTCCTCAAGATCACCAAAGCACAGCACCTTCTAGGGACCATGTCCTGCACCATCCCCACAGCGTAGCACCTTCTAGGGACCGTGTCCTGCACCATCCCCACAGAGCTGCACCTTCTAGGGACCACGTCCTGCACCATCCCCACAGTATAGCACCTTCTAGCGACCACATCGTGCGTCATCACCATAGCGTTGCATTGTCTAGGGACCACGTCCTACACCATCACCAGAGCGTAGCACCTTCTAGCCACCATGTCCTCACCGTCACCAAAGCGTAGCACCTTCTAGCAATCATGCCCTTGCACCACCACCATAGCTGCATCTTCTAGGAACCACATCCTCCTCCATCCCCAGGCTCACAGGTACTGGAGATGTTGACAACGAGACTTCCAGACCCTTCCCAGCTTTGGGAAAGCCAGAAAGTTGGTCCCTACCTGAGCTGGGATCAGATAACCAAGCTCAGTCGACAGTCAAGAGTTTGGTGGTCCCAAAACCGGGGACCAGCGCGCCCAGCAGCACTCCATCTCCAACCCACAGCTGCACCTTGCTGGGACCCGGGTCCCCGCAAGCCCCATCCGCTTCCCACGGCAAAGGAAGTCCCAGACCCCGGTTTAACCGAGGCGAAATGTGTCCTGGGATAAAAGGGATTGCGCGGGGATGAGCGAGATCAACGTGCGGCTCTGGGCTTGGCGGGTGCTTGGCAGGGGGCCGGGAGGCTTTATCGAGCCTTAGCGGCTGCTGGCAGACCTTGGGTTTGGGAAAGCAGCTGGGTCCTGGCCAGGACAGGGCTGCTACGGGGGACCGGGGGGGGGTTTGGGGCTACCTCGAGGTGGCAGAAAGGGGCTGTAGATGCCCATCCTGACCTTTGCCGGTTCTCCAGAGGCCAGGACCCCGTGGGATGCCGGCACCAACGTCCGGCGGCCCCAAATCACCCTGACCCGGCGCTCGTATCCCACCCGGGACGGCTTGGGGCCAGATGGACACCCGCCTCCGGAGGCATCCCAAGCCATCCTCCCATCGCTCCAGCGATCCCAAGGACATGGCCACGGCCACGCGGCTCAGGATTAACCTGCCCTGCCAGCCCCTTTTTCGCCCCAAAGCAATCTGCGAGCACCCAAGGCTTCTCTTGAGGTCTAATTCCCCCTGGATTTCCCCCAAACTCAGAGATGTTGGACTGAGCTCAGGGGGTTTGGCAGTGGAACGGGGACAGACGGGTCACGTCTTCCCCCGATGGCGATGCCAACGTCTTCTCCTCCCGGGGGGGGACATCAAAGCGCCCGCCGCCACCTCCGAAG
>NW_008794443.1:673899-674217 GCF_000699145.1 Aptenodytes forsteri
AAGGATTCAAATTTTTTTTGGCACCAGACCAAAGGTAAAAAACTTCTATTCCCCCATCCCCGTTTTCACACATTGCATTTTCATCAGGGTCCCGTCCCCCTCCGGGCGGGGGAAATAAATAATAGAAATATTAAAATATCCCTTTTCTACAGTCTCTTTCCAGGATGAAAAAAAAAAACCACCACCATACATACGGCTTCCTTCAGACGTTAGGGTATTTTTAGACTTTTTGAAGTGGTTAAAAATCTACTACAACAGCTGTCAGGCTGCAAAGACGGGGTCCCCCCCGCGGCCGCCGGCTCTTCCGCACCCCCCCAA
>NW_008794443.1:674545-688989 GCF_000699145.1 Aptenodytes forsteri
TCCCTGCCTGATGCAGGGGGCTGGGATGGGGGGGTGGGGGTGTCTCTCTGCCCTGGTCCTTACCGCTCTGGGTGTTAGTGCTGGTCCTGCCCTTGCCCACCGCCTCGGTCTCTTCTCTCTGCTTTCAAAAACTCCGAAATGAGAGTTAAAAAAAACCCCACACTCCTACCTCCAACATGGGGGCTCCGCTGGGTCCTAATGCCACACCTGAGCCGGCCCCTTCCTCCTCCCAAACTGCTGCCCGCTGGGGGGGGGGAGTAATAATAATTTAAAAACCCCAACCAAAACAAAAAAAAAAATCAAGAAGCACGTATCGGTGCAACGGTCGTCAGGGCTACGTGTTTGTTGGGGTTTTTTTTTCCCCCCCAGCCGGATGAATTTTAAATTGCTCGTAAAAGCAAGGGGGAAGGAGGATTTTGCGCAGCGCCGAGCACGCGGACGCGGTTTAGGCTGGGTTTTGGGCTGCTGGAGGGGGAGATGAAAGGATGGCGTCAGGGCGTTGCTCTATGGTCTCAGATGAACCCCCAAAATTTGGGATCCCGGGATCCCAATCACCCCTACCGACTCCAAGCTTGGCATCGGCGCTTGGTCTGCCCCCCCCCAAGCAGGGAGGATGCTGCAACCCCGCAGCAGATTTAAAGCTTTATCCCAGGATGGAGGGAGGAAAAAAAACCACCACCACCAAAAATATCCCCTTTTTTCCCACCCAGGCTGAGGATGCCGGAGCAGATCTGCAGCCCCTGCACGGCGGCGGAGCCAGCACTGCTGACCGTGGGGCCCTCTTTTCCCCGGCTCGCTGGCGGCTTTCCGGAGGACGCGGGATGCCGGCTGCATCCCGGCGAGGCTGGGGATGCTCCCCTAAAACCCCCCAGCCCGGCGGCGACACCGAGCCTGGCGCTGGGGGATGAAAAACCTGCAAGTTTTAGGCGTGTTCGAAACCAGCAACGGAGCAAACGGAGGGTGCTCGAGGGCTGGGATGGAGGGAGAAGCTCTCCGGAGACGGCCAGCGGCGTGCACGGGGATGGGGATGAGCAACAGGGAGGAGACGGCGGAGATTTTTCACCCGTGGGGCATGCTTGCACCCATTGCACCAAGCCCACAAGCAGTTGTGCCGAGGTACGAGCGTTTCTGCAGCCAGGAGGGGGTCCGACTGCTCTGAAAACGAGGAGAAAACGGAGTTTCAGACCAGGAGGAGGAGCAGAGGGGTTTTTAAGGCGCTCCCATCTCATATCAAGCCTGGTTTTCCAGTCTGAAGGATGGATAAAACCAGCCAAACGACTCCAAACGCATCCGCTAACTGCTCCCATAAAGCCTCTGCCTGCCCCGAAATCCAGCATCGTCCTCGTCCCCAGCCCCGTTAACCTCTAGCTAAGGGCAGGAGCTGCCTGTTAATAATTAAATGGACTTTGCAAAACCCCCTGAGGCCGGGAACACCCTGCAAAAACCAGCCAAGCAAAACACCCCGGGGTGGGGGGCGGCGGGACGGGACACGGACACCGAGGTGCAAACGGGTCCCTCGCTCTGGGTCCTTTTTGCTTTTAAAATTGCCAAGCCCAGGCAAAAATCTCCGAGGGTTATGTGGTTTTTTTTTTTTAAGCTCAGGAAGCCTGGTTTAACAACTCAAGCCTTGGCTAGGATTTCAGGAAACCTCTTACCTCTGCTTGTGCCTCATTTCCTGATTTAATCCCCAGCTCCCGGAGGGCAGAGAGGCACCGCTGGCGCTCGGAGGGGTTTAGACTTTCCGTGCAGGCGAGTTGCCGCAAGAACCAGCCTTCCATCCAAGAGCCGGGCTCGGAGGCGGCCAAAAAAACCCTTGGAGGGCGATGCAGACAGTGCATCCCCCTCCCCGGAGATCGGCTCTTCCCCTTTTTGGGACGCGGCATCTCCATCTACCAGCTTTTCCTCCGTTGAAGGAGCGAGGTTTTGCAGTCTTGGCAAGGACACCTGGGTTTTTCCAGCAATTATTATTATTTTCTAGGAAACTCCAGCTGGAAACAGGCTCGGGGTTTATTTACTCGCCGATGCTCGGTTTGGGCTGCTGAAATCCCAGCAGTGCCGTCCCTGGGTTCGCTCTCTGCTTTCAGGCATCGAGGACAGCACCTTCCAGCCCAGACGGAGAACGAGGTGACCCTAAAACCCTCTTTCACCTATTCCCCTACTCCCCCCGACACTCACCCGCGCCGCCGATGCCGTCCTGCCCCAAGCAGCCCGTCCACGCCAGGCAGCACAAGCGGTCAAGAAAATAGTGTTAATTTATTAGACAACGCTCACGACAGCACCACGCGGAAACCGAAAGCGGTACGTCATTCTCCCGACTGCGCTTACGCCTCGACGCACTGGAGTAGAGTTAAAAAATAAAAAGAGATTTGGGTTTTTTTTTTTTTAATGCTACAGAGGTCCCGTCCGAAAGCAGAAGTGCTCTGCAGGAGCATCGCAAAGCGGAGAGGGTGCCCGTGGCCGGTCCCCAGGCGCTGGGGATTGAGCAGCATCCTTGGCAAGCCGGGGACGGGGCGGTTTGTAAACAGTTCCTACACATCCAGGGCGGTCGCGGGGGAAGGCGGAAGGGTTTGGTGGTGGTTTTTTTTCACAGTGAGCAGAGACGCGAGGCTGGGGTGGGTGCCCTCACCGTGAGAGGATCAGGGACCCTCCTCTTGGTGGTTTTGACCAGCCAGGAGAGAAAAAGGGAGGCGGCGTCCCCCTGCAAAACGGTAGCAGTGCCCAGCGCGGGGAGACGGGTCCGAGGCCAGCAGGAGAGGCCCTGGAGGAAGAGCTGAGCTGGACCATTTCTCCTCTTCTTCTGGACCTCCTCCCCCCGTTTGCTTCTCCAGCATCTCCTCCTCTCGGCCACGGCTGTGGGACCAGCACGTGCGGATTCACAGCTGCGATGCTGAGGGTCTCCCCGAGGGAGCCTGCCCGCCGCATCCCTCGATTTACCAGGATAAATAAACAAACGACAGCATCCAAGGGCTGGCGGACAGCGCTTGCCTGCAGAGCAGGCAGGAGTGAAGCCCGACGCGTGCTATCTCACGGCGATGGACATCTTGGGTGTAGCGAAGAGCGGTTCGTTAAGAGGCGGCCAGGACGGCTGCTGCTGGCTCAGCTCCTTCTCCAGCCTCTTGAAAAGCTTCTTGGACGCTTTCTTTCGGCGCAGCTTGCGGAGGCAGCTGAGCAAGCCGTGGTCCAGGGCAGTCTGCAGCAAAGACCGGGGTGTGGGGGGGGGGAGAACGGGTTTTGGGGAGGCTGTGGACCCCGAGGAGAGGGCAGAGCTGATGCCAAGGTGAGCCCTGCTCCCTCCCTGCTCCTGGAAAAGGGGTTGCTCGGACAGACCCAAAAGGATGACACTCGTCCCTCACGTGCCCAATGCCCACCCTGGGCTGACCTACCTCCAGCACGAAGGCGGCGAAGAAGTTGAGGGCGGCGATCCCCAGCAGCAGCAGCTTGAAATTCAAGTCGTCGATGCCCTGCAGCTTCAGTAGGGTTTTGGGGAAGCCCAGCGGGTAGAGGGTCAACCATATCATGAGGCCAAAAAGGAGGATGAGGACTACCAAGAAGAGCACTGAGGGCGAGACGGAAAAGGGTTGAGGAGGAGGATGAAGGTTTGATGTCTCTCTTTGTCCACGTGGCCGGCATCGTCCTCACCGTTGGTGTAGAGTGGCTCCCGAAACGGGTACCCCTTGGACATGGCAACGGCCAGGATGAGGTACTGGAAGCCCGTGACACAGAAGAGGACCGTGTTCTCGTAGTTGGGCAGGTTTTGGGGAGCCATGACCGTGCTGTTAAGCGGCACATACCTGAGCCAGGCAGGGGAGAAGGCAGGGGGTCAGACGAAGCGAGAGGCAAGGAGAGGGTCTAAACGCCGACCCCTTGTTCTCCATGAGCACACGGGAACCGTTCGCCACAAGGTGGCTGGATGCATCCTCGATGCCAGCCGGCGTTGGCCAAAACCGAGGACAAGCACCCGGGCTTCGTTGCAATCCTCTGCGCCGTTCCCATCACTAAACCTACACGAAGCCGCGTCCCTTACCAGCTCTGCGAGGTGACGATGAAGTAGCTGAGGACTTGCACGGTGATGAGCAGAGCCGTCTGGAGGAGCAGGCTGCCCAGCACGAGGACGCTGATCAACGCCCCTTGGGGACGCTCCACTCCCAGCTCCTGGGCAGGACCGGTCCGACCCATCAGCACCGCCACGGTGGTGGTGATGATCAGGTCGAAGAAGAGGAACTGAAAGTCGCTCAGGTTGGTGTTGATCTGGGAAGGAGAAACCACCGGCTCTCAGCTGCGAGGACCCGTGGAGGGGCTAGGAAAGGTCACGGGTTAAAACCCAGGCGTGACGAGGTGACCCGAAGGCATCCCCGAGCATCGCAGGCATTCGGGCAACCGCGGGACTCACCGTGTAGAGCAGCAGGACGGACACGAACTGCACCAGGCTGTACAGGGCCATGTACTTAAAGACGCCAAAGGAGGTGACCAGCGAGCACCTGCCCTCCCTGCGGAGAGAAAGAGAGATTCACCCCCCAGCCACAACACCCTTGCCACGACTCGTCCCGAAGAGGGGACAGAGGCACTCATGAGACCCCTGCCTCGGTTTTTATCCCCCACCGCGCGGCTCCCACCAGCTCACCGGATGACGGTAGGCACGCACTCGATGTTGGCCACGCGGGAGGTGAACGGCGAGGCCACCGACGCCTCCGCCTCCGACAGCGAGATGCCCACGTCGGCTGCTTTCAGAGCCCCGCAGTCGTTGGCGCCGTCCCCACACATCCCAACGCAGTAGCTGCGGCAAGAAGGGATCCGATATTTCACGACAGGGCGGGAGAAAACCCTGGGTCTTCAAGGTTGCACCCCCGTATTTAGGATAACCCCACATCTGGGAGAGGGCACGATGAAGATTTCGCAGCTGCCAACCATTCCGGCACACAAGAGATGTCTCGGGGCAGAGGACTAACCCCCTCGCCCTCCTCTGTCCTCCATCCCTTGGGGCTGGAGGGGCTTACCTGAGCTCTTGCAGGCTGCACACCAGCTGAGTCTTCTGGTCAGGCGACATGCGGGCGAACACAGTGGCTCGGATCAGGATCTGCAAAGAGGGGAAGGCTCCGTGTTTGTATCGCAGCGCCCTGCATCCCTGGGCACCCAGGATGAACCTGGTTATTTTGAGCTTTGCCGGCTTAGCAGGGCAGAGGGTGTCTTGCACCGGCAAAAAAACCACCCAACCCAAACTCTCAGGGCATTTTGTTTTGGAGCTGCGAGGCTGCAGCACGAAACCCCGGCGAGGTCAACCTTGCCGGAGGATTCCCCGCCGTCGGACTCACCTTCGGCAGCAGGTCGGCGAAGTGCTCGCAAACCACGGCGAAGGATTTGCCGTTCAGCGCGAAGTGGCAGGGCTGCGGCTGGAGGCAGCAGCCGTCCCGCTGGTACAGACCCTGCCAAGGAAAACAACTCCTTTTTCTGCAGCTTCGACTCGCGCTCAAATCCCTGCTGAGCCCCTGGGCAAGAGTCTGAACCGGCATCCTCAACCCACATGGAGCAGGAGGTCAAGCAGCTTCCCTTAAACCTCAATTTCAGGCACGTAAATGACGGTATTTTGGATAAAAAGCTTGTGTGAGCGAGCCCTTCATGCCAAGCCTGGAGCAGGACCTGAGCAGCACTGTGCTGGCTGCATCCGACGAGGGTGTTTGGAGCATCAGCTCCAGCCCGACGTGCTCCCAGGGAGAAACAGGAGCAGGTTATCTCCTCCTACAGGAGCCATTTAACAAGTGGCAGAATCGCACCCGTAATTGCCTCTAAAGGTAACGATGCTGGGAAAAGAGGGTCCTGCAAGGTGACTGGCAGTTTGGGCTTCACGAACCCCCTCGAAACGTTGCCTCCAGACTCACCTCCAGCTGCTCTTCGCCCTGGGAGTGCTCGGCGAGGATGAATTTCAGAGCGGCGGGTTTGTCGTGGCTGGGCGGGGAGGCGTTGACGAAGATCACCCGCTCTTTCGGCTCCACCATGCGGCAGCTCTTGGCCACGTTCACGGCCGTCAGCATGTTGTCTCCTAGCAGAAAAGAGGCTGCGGGGCTGAGTAACCGCGAGCGGTGTTTGCTAGCCGGCGCTGGCAGGGTCTCCCACAGCTGCAAGCCAAGAAGAGCAGCTCAAACCTGCCGCACCCCCTCTCCCAGCCACCACAGCCGCGCTGGGGGTCCCTTTGCTTCCCTGTGTTTTGGGGGAGAGCTCCAAAAATCTCCTTTCCGCCCTACCCCAAAGAAAGGCAGCAGCTTCAAACCCTGGCAGCGCTGCTTGCCTTGCTGCAAAACACCCAAAGGTGACTCCTACGTGTGTGTCCCCCCACCCCATTAGCTGTGCAATTCGGGGTGCTCACAAGATTACCGACGTTTACGTGATCGGCAGTGAAACCGTGAGCAGCCGCCCACCCCGGGTCTGTGGGTTCATGCTGCCTCCACGAAAAAGCAGCCTGCACCCTTCCACACCCTGCCTGCCGTAAGCCCACCGGCAAGGCAATGCAAACAAGTAGGAGGGGGTGCACAAAACCAGGGTCCGGGAGTCCTCGCCGCGCCTCCCAGCCTGCTTCAGGCCACCGATTTCTGGTGGCGAAACCCTTCACCCCTTGCGCAACGTCAAGGGTTGTCCATGTCCCACCTCTTCCCCGAGCCCGGCGTCCCCGTTCCCTTCCCCAGGGTCACCTGTCACCATGACGGGGCGGATGTTGGCGTTCCTCAGGAGGTGAATCACGGGCGCAGACTCTGGCTTGAGGACGTTTTTCATGACGAGGAACCCCAGGAAGGTCAGGCTGCTCTCCACGGAGTCCCTGGTGGGATACAACGAGCTGTTCAACACCGTCTTCAACACGAGGCAGAGCAGATCGATCGGTATAAACAGCTAAAAATCCACCCGGGGAGGGGGGGCGGGGGGCAACCAACCCCTTTAGTACGGGTTTAATTCCTTGCAGGCTGCTAGGATGGGGCAGGCTGCAGGGCAAGCAAAGCGTCCCGTGAAATGCTCGGAGCAAACAAGACGTTAAGCGGAGAAAAAAGTTGTTGGCACCAACCTCGGGAGCTGCAGGGCCTCCTGGAAGGTCGTCACCGTGCCCAGGGGTTTGTAAGCCAGACCCAAGACCCGGAAGCCATCCGTGGTGTAGTGTCGCAGCATCTGGGAGAAATCCACGGGCACTGCCAGCCACGAGGGGAAAAGCAAGGTCAAAACAGTTCCTGCATGAACCCGGGCTGCGTAGACTCGGTGAGGGGAGCTGGGGCTCGGGCTCCCAAAGGACTGAAGGGCTCTAGATGCTCATCCAGACTCCAACCCCCTTCCCTGTCTTCTGGCTCCTATTTTCTCCCCCCCCGCCGTGAGGCTGGAGCTAATCCAAAGCCCCGTGCCTCCGGGAACTGCCCCACAGCATCACCGAGGATAATTTTCCGTGGGGATGAGCTGCAGGGATGCAGACAGATGACGGAGCAGCAGGACCGGCCGCTTCTCGGCCGGGGAGCGATAGCGAACCGCCGTCCCCCAGCACCTTACCCGTCTCCTTCCTGCAAAGGCTGGCCACCATCTCCGGCGCACCCTTGATGTAGACATGGGCTGAGGCTTCGCCGGGCACCTTCGCCAGGACGCTCATCCTCTGCAAGGAGGAGGAGAAGGGGAAACGCCGGAGGATCCCCACGGGCGACTGGTGCTTCTGTGGAGGAGAGGGAGCGGGTGTCAGGGCCAGGCAGGAACTTCTCTGGGAGGTACAACCTCTCCAGGGGCTGTGAAGCACCACAACCCTTTGGGGGTGCAGAGCCAGCGACCTGGGGAACCTGAGCCACCCTGGTCTGCGGGACCTACCCTGTCTCGTGGCTGTTCTTCCTCAGGAGGAGGTTTCATCACAGCCAAGACCTTCGTCCCAAACTGCTGGAAGGCGGGCAGCTCACCTTCCTCCTCCTCCATCATCTCCAGGCGCTGAAACCAAGGCAGATGCTGAGACGGCAAAGCCCTGCCTTGCAAGCCCCAAGCCCCATCCACCCCACGGATGGTTTTGAACACCCCCTCTCCTGGCAGAGCAAGAGGTGTGCCACCTCCCTCTTTATAGATACGCAACTTTGCCCACCGCTTGTCTTACCCAGCCGGTGGACTCCACCATCTTGAGGTCCACAGGGTCCCCAATGGGCTGCGCCCGCAGCAGCGAGACGGTGTGGCAGGCGGCCAGGGAGTAGAGCAAGGGACCGGCGGGCAGGCAGCGGGGCTCGTGGACGATGGGCATGAAGTGGTTGTTCTCCAGCGGGACCACCCCCCAGACGTCCAGACCTTCCTCCGTCAGGGTTCCCGTCTGCGGGGAGAGCGTGGTGCGTCCAGGCCAGCCCACCCCCCTGAGCTGGAAACCACGGTCCCACGGCGCCGCCTGAGACTCACCTTGTCGAAGCAAACCAGGCGGATCTTCCCGCAGAGGTTGATACGGGGAGGGCTGATGCAGAAGATGCCCTGTTTCTTCAGCCTGTTCTGGGCGTAGATGGTGCCCACCGTCATCGCAGCCGGGAGAGCCGGGGGCACGACGACGGTGACGAGGTCGAGGGCACGGATGATGATTTGCCCCACGGGGACCTGGCAGGCGAGGAGGAAGAGGGGTGGGCATCCTCACAGCCCTCACCCACCTCCACCCGCAGCGCCAGCCTGTGCTCGAGGATTCACCAGCTCCAACAACCCTACCTGGTTTTTAACCAAGATGAGGATGCTGTACAGCGTGCCGATAAAAGCTGTGCGGGAGGGAGAACGGGCTCGGTTACAAAGCAAAGCCAACGAAGAGCGGGTTCAACCATTTAAGAGGAGTTTGGCTGCTCCCGGCCATGCCTCCACGCTCGGACGTACCCAGGACGGCGAGGAACAGGACAAACTTCACAGCATCCTTGTAGAACTTGAAGCTCACAGGTTTGGGGTAGAGGATGGAGCTGATGAGATCCCCTTTGGCCGTGCAAAACCCTGCAGGAGAGGGGCAGAAGGTAAGCACGTGCAAAGCCAGCGCTCCGAAGGACATGGCTCAATCCTGGTTCTCCCCTCAATGCCATTACCTGTGCGGGTCACCACGGCCAGCACTTCTCTGCCCACGTAGGACTTGGCTTGGATGACCTGCGTCCCGCAGAACAACGTGTGCCGCCTGTGCTCCTCGGGGGAATAGACAGTGCCGGCTGCCTGGCTGCCGGCCGGGAGAGGGGTTTTCATCACCGGCACGCTCTCCCCTGCAGTGAGGAACATCATGGAGGGAGGTTTATCACCCTGGACGGTCAGGATCCAACCAGCCTGGATGGGAAGGGGCTGCCGTAGGGCCACCGAGATACGAGGCTCGTCCTCTCCCCCAAAATCCCCAGCGAAAGCTAGGGCGGTGGAGGCGTGCAGCCCACTGCGCTCACCCCTGAGCAAGTGCAGAGTCCTGAAGAGTTAGTAGGCAATTACAGTAACTTTTGTGAGAGTTTCTTTACGGAGGAAATACAGAACGGCAGCGTCACTGCCGCCTTCTATGATGTTTCCTCCTTCAGCCGCCATTTTAAAGGTGTAGCCAGCTTTAGACTTTTAAAAAAAAGGAACTTGGATCACCAAGTTTGGCTGTAGGTATTAATGTATTTTTTACATCTGTGCAGTCTACGACAAAGACTGATTTTTGTGCGTTACTCCTTTTTCTGTTAAATTCAGGTGTGACACTAGTACAACTTGGATTGAAACGAGCTACTACTGTGTTACATGATTTGTATCTCCGTATTACTGTGTTCAGCACAAAAAGCGAGTTCACACAGGCAGCAAAGAGTTAATCTATTTAAATTTCAGCCATGCTAAACCAAAACAAAACAGAAAGATGCATACTAAAATTCTTCTTGTCGAAACAGAGCTTTTAGAACTGTGTCAGCATTAAATAAAGGGCCGCTGCCAAAGCGGCACTCGCTGGGTGCCGGTGCTCTCACCCGTCAGCATGCTCTCGTTGACCATGCACTCGCCCGTCAGCAGCGCGGCATCGCAAGGGACCAGCATCCCGTCCGCGGGGAGGCTGATGCAGTCGCCCGGCACCAGGTCCGCAGAGCTCACCACCATCTCCTCTGGAAAAAAAGCGTGGCCGCGCTCAGACACGCCATCCCGAAGAGCTTCGTGCCTGGAGCCCTTGCCCATCGCGGGCATCACACTCACCTCCGCTGGGGCGACGGACTCGGACACCAACCGACATCTTGGCCATGTTTTGCAGCGTGGCGCTTTGCTGCAAGGGAGGGAGCAGTTAGCAGCCACCCAAGGGCAGCTCAAAAAGCACAGCAAAGCATCCGTAGAACGGGTCTCGGAGGCTCGGGACTGCGGACGAAGGACAAGGAAACCCGTCCCACCATTGGAGTATGGGTTGTCCTCACCCAGCTGGGCTCAGAGGGAGGTCAGCATCAGCACAGAGGTCAAACAGCATCAGAAAACGGGCTATTCCACTAGAGGTGCTTGTCCCAAATAAGCCCACCACCAACCTTCCTTGTCTCGTAGAGCGACAGCCCTAAGGAGATGGTGGAGATGAGGAAGATGCAGGCAGCGTAGTAGTAATAGGCATCGCAGACCCACAGCACGATGCTGAACACTTGGAAAATGTAGAAGGGATTGAGCACCTGGAAGGGAACAAGGAGAGAGAGCAGATTTTGGGGGGGGAAGAGCTTCCTCCAGCCCATCGTGAGACCTCCAGGCTCCTTGAGGAACAACGGCTTATGCAGAGAAGCTGGCCCTTCCCTGGGGCTGGGGCTGGACTAGCTGGCTTCTCACAAACCCTCCGTCCTCCCCAGCTTTGCTTACGGTCGGTACTCCTGAGGACGATCAGCCACCTCTGCAACTATCTGGGGATGCTCCTGTCTGAGCTAAGAGGCAGGACGGGTCCCCTCCACAGCTCTGCCTTCTCTGATCTCTGCCCAAGCTGCTTCTCCTCAAGTCCTCTCCTCCCCGCCAGAGAGGAAGGGCCCGCAAAGCACTTGCAGTGAGGGACATGGAGCAGGGGAAGGATCTGCCCCAAGACAACTCGCTCTTCCGAAGCTTGTAGATGCACACCTCCTCCACCAACAGCCTCGCGTAGGACTTGACTGGTACCTCGATGAGGTTCGGTCCGTAGATCTTCCTTCTGCGAAGGGGAGAGAAAAAGAAAGGGGAAGCAAACGCATGCTAGGGAAAAGCTGCAATTCCAGCTCGAGGGACCCTCACGCTGCCCGGACCTCCACGGGAGCCCGGTTACGTGGAGAAGCCAAGCCAGGGCAATCCAGCACACTTGGCAATCCTCTGTTTTGAGGTCTGGGCGCAAGAAAAACCCCATGCTCCAGAATTTGCTGGCCCCTGGAAAAGCCTCATCCGCGCTCCCCGGGTGTCCCACAAAGCTGCAAGATCCCTACCTGGTGTCGTGGTCTTGCTGGTTGAGCCCAGCCTGGGAGAGGTGGAGATCTGCGCAGGTCCAGCCTTCATCCAAGGCGCTGGCAAGCCCGAGGGGAAAGAAAAACGGAGAAACGAAGTCAAAATCAGCAGGAGCCTGGCCCAGCAGAACAAACACCACATCCAAGTCCTTGGTGACAAAAAAAAAACCCCTTTGGGAAAGGGAGAGCATCTTGTTCCTCGGCATCCGCCGCAGCTCGTGGGCGCCAAGGAGCAGGAACAAAAGGGGCACAGTTCGGAGAGCCGCGAGCGGCACAGCGTGGTGGGGACCATCCAGCACGGGGCGGCTGCCAAACTACTTCGCCCGGTTTCCTCTGCCCACAAAGACGGGCAACATCAACATCTTGGGGGGCGAGGCAGCGCGGCTTTCCCCGACTCAACGCCCCGGGGATGGTCTCCAAAGGCTTTGCAGCACGGAGAAAAGCCCCCAGCGCCGTTATGTGACTTCCAGCTGGGTCAGGACCATTTTGGGGGGGGGGCTGAGGGGCCAAGGAGAGCAGCAGAGAGATGCAGAGAAGTCTGCCGTGGCAGGGGGGACAGAGAAATACCTGACTTTGCAGTATGCCTGCCGCCGTTCGATCCAGACGTAGCGCATGCCCTCGAAGAGATAGTACCGCAAGATGTTCTTCTGAGCAGAGCGGGATGGAAAAAATAAGGTGTTAGCGGGACACGAAGGCAGCCCACCCCGAGGGAGAGGATTTACGGGGGCGGAGGTGGGAAGGGTCGCTAGCATTACCTCTTCTTTCTCGTGGAGCCGGATGGTGTCCCGGCTCTCCTCCTCATCCGACACGCCGATGGCGATGCTGGTCCTCCGGTCCTCCAGCCTGGCCCCGGGGTGATGCTCCAGGCTGCTCAGGGTGGAAAACCAAGGGTCAGTCCCTCCCCATCCACCAGCGCCGCTGCAAACGCCCCCCCCCCGAAGCCAAAAGCAGATACGAGCCCCTGCCCGCCGGCATCGCCGCGGGGATGTGAGCCCGGCTCACCTGCCCTCGCCCAGCGCCTCCGTGCGCACGCGGGTGGTGAAGCACTGTCCGAATCGGTCCTGCAACACAGGCACGGGTCTGAGCAGAGGAAAAGGGGGAGCTCCCCGCGTGTCCCCCCCTGCTCCCTCAAACGGGGGCAGCGGTTCTGCCCCGCGCAGGCACGGCAGGCAGGCAGTCCCCGGCCACCTGGCTAGGATTCGGGGACAATAAAGAGAAACGCAAAGCCAGGCTGGCTGCCACGGAAGGGGAAAGTGCAAAATTATTCCTGGAATAATTTGGCTCTGGGGTAGTGCATGGCTTGATGAAAAGAGATGTCAAACACAGTTAGGGAGGGGAGGGTGACAAGCAGCAAGGAACACGCCCAGGGCCCTCCCGGGAAGCCGGCGGCAGAGCCCAACCTCAGATCCTTGGGTCCCCTGGACCCCTCCGGGGACTTACTCTGATGATGACCCAGTCGGCCTGGCCGAGGGCGCAGGGCTTGCACTTCGCCTGCACCTCCAGGCTCGGCTTCCAGTGGAAGAGGATGAGGAGCAGCCCTGCCGTCAGCACGGAGCAAGCGTGGCACAGGGCCACCCGCCACGTCTTGGTCTGGTAGCCTGTGACCTCCTGGAAGAGAGGAGGGCACCTTTACGGGGATGCTTATTCATAAAATAAACTGAAGTTATAATTATCGAGCATCTAAATCCTAAATTGATAAAAGCCCTAAGCCTCCTGGCGTGATTTAACACCAGGCAGGTGACAACCAAGTAGCTTTGGGGCTGGAAAACCACCGTCTCGTGCCGGTGTTGCAGATAACATGAGTTTTTGGTGCTAACCCTTCCTGAGCGTGCCCTCCTCCCTCTGGCAAAGCCCTCGGACCTACCATGTGGGATTTATCGGCGTCCCGCTGCAGCGTCCCGTAGCCCGGCCGCTGGCTCCCCAGCAGCCTGCTGCTGTCTGCAAAGTCAAAGAACAGGGGAAAAAAAACCAAGGGGAGCTGATCCGAGGGGTTATTTAGGAGATGCCACGGCGACGGGCTGCCGGCTGCAGCAATGACATGCCTGGATCAGTCCCAGAAGGTGTCAGGACTCGGTGTCCCCTCTGCCATCCGCCCCAGCTCCCGGCAGAGCTGCTCAGGGCCACCTCTGCTGTGCAGGGGGATGCCGCGGGCACGGGGCGCCCCAGCACCACCTGGTGACCCTCCCGCGGCACGTGACGGTCGCACGAACGATGCCAAAGGAGCCCGGGGAGAAAAGCTGGCACAAAAGCAGCGGCTTAGCGGCCGGGGGAAGGGAGCAGGGCTGGTGCAGAGCCAGGTCAAGCGGAGGGAGAGCTCTCCCAGCCACTCTTCACGCTTGTTTGCTCCTTGTGTTTCCCCCTGCACGGAGGACGTGGCCACAAAATTTGCTTTTTCCAGTTTTAATGATGCCCAGCGTGGCTCAGCACCTCCGATTCCCACCGGTCTCCGCTGCACCCCGATGCCCAGCCTGGGAGACAGGGGTTGCCGGAGGCATCACCGTAATCATCCCAGGTGGGATTTTAATCGTCACCCTCCATCCCGTGAAGTTGAACCCACTTATCCCCTAAATCCACTCTGGATTACAAGCCGCGGCGTCCCAACTCCAGGATCTTAAAGAGGCAGCGGGGAGATAACACGTGGCACAAACACCAACCCAAAGCGCCAGTTCCCACCCTTGGAGCCGACAGATAATTTCCTGGCTGGGCTGGGTTCAGGTTTCCAGGAGGGCACTCAGACCGGCTTAACGATTTACACGCCGGGTGGGAGCCCGTGCACCCGTCCTCCGCTGGAGAAGGCACCCCGGCTGGATTCCTGCCGCTCCCCGGTCCGACCCCAAAGCTCGTCTGTGGGTGACAAAAATGATTAATTAAAACCGTCCCCTGGTTTTGACGACCACCAGGGACAGGGTCTCCACCTCGCCAAGCCACCCAGTGGGTAGCCAGCTCCCAAAACGCAGCCGGTGCCGCTCCGAGGGATAAGTTTCGGGTTGAGGAAGGGGGGGACAAGCCCAAGGGACGGTTTATTAAAACAAAAGCCCTCCCAGGAGCCAAAAGGAGCGGCTGTGA
>NW_008794443.1:689370-695509 GCF_000699145.1 Aptenodytes forsteri
CCCGGCTCACCTGCCCTCGCCCAGCGCCTCCGTGCGCACGCGGGTGGTGAAGCACTGTCCGAATCGGTCCTGCAACACAGGCACGGGTCTGAGCAGAGGAAAAGGGGGAGCTCCCCGCGTGTCCCCCCCTGCTCCCTCAAACGGGGGCAGCGGTTCTGCCCCGCGCAGGCACGGCAGGCAGGCAGTCCCCGGCCACCTGGCTAGGATTCGGGGACAATAAAGAGAAACGCAAAGCCAGGCTGGCTGCCACGGAAGGGGAAAGTGCAAAATTATTCCTGGAATAATTTGGCTCTGGGGTAGTGCATGGCTTGATGAAAAGAGATGTCAAACACAGTTAGGGAGGGGAGGGTGACAAGCAGCAAGGAACACGCCCAGGGCCCTCCCGGGAAGCCGGCGGCAGAGCCCAACCTCAGATCCTTGGGTCCCCTGGACCCCTCCGGGGACTTACTCTGATGATGACCCAGTCGGCCTGGCCGAGGGCGCAGGGCTTGCACTTCGCCTGCACCTCCAGGCTCGGCTTCCAGTGGAAGAGGATGAGGAGCAGCCCTGCCGTCAGCACGGAGCAAGCGTGGCACAGGGCCACCCGCCACGTCTTGGTCTGGTAGCCTGTGACCTCCTGGAAGAGAGGAGGGCACCTTTACGGGGATGCTTATTCATAAAATAAACTGAAGTTATAATTATCGAGCATCTAAATCCTAAATTGATAAAAGCCCTAAGCCTCCTGGCGTGATTTAACACCAGGCAGGTGACAACCAAGTAGCTTTGGGGCTGGAAAACCACCGTCTCGTGCCGGTGTTGCAGATAACATGAGTTTTTGGTGCTAACCCTTCCCGAGCGTGCCCTCCTCCCTCTGGCAAAGCCCTCGGACCTACCATGTGGGATTTATCGGCGTCTCGCTGCAGGGTCCCGTAGCCCGGCCGCTGGCTCCCCAGCAGCCTGCTGCTGTCTGCAAAGTCAAAGAACAGGGGAAAAAAAACCAAGGGGAGCTGATCCGAGGGGTTATTTAGGAGATGCCACGGCGACGGGCTGCCGGCTGCAGCAATGACATGCCTGGATCAGTCCCAGAAGGTGTCAGGACTCGGTGTCCCCTCTGCCATCCGCCCCAGCTCCCGGCAGAGCTGCTCAGGGCCACCTCTGCTGTGCAGGGGGATGCCGCGGGCACGGGGCGCCCCAGCACCACCTGGTCACCCTCCCGCGGCACGTGACGGTCGCACGAACGATGCCAAAGGAGCCCGGGGAGAAAAGCTGGCACAAAAGCAGCGGCTTAGCGGCCGGGGGAAGGGAGCAGGGCTGGTGCAGAGCCAGGTCAAGCGGAGGGAGAGCTCTCCCAGCCACTCTTCACGCTTGTTTGCTCCTTGTGTTTCCCCCTGCACGGAGGACGTGGCCACAAAATTTGCTTTTTCCAGTTTTAATGATGCCCAGCGTGGCTCAGCACCTCCGATTCCCACCGGTCTCCGCTGCACCCCGATGCCCAGCCTGGGAGACAGGGGTTGCCGGAGGCATCACCGTAATCATCCCAGGTGGGATTTTAATCGTCACCCTCCATCCCGTGAAGTTGAACCCACTTATCCCCTAAATCCACTCTGGATTACAAGCCGCGGCGTCCCAACTCCAGGATCTTAAAGAGGCAGCGGGGAGATAACACGTGGCACAAACACCAACCCAAAGCGCCAGTTCCCACCCTTGGAGCCGACAGATAATTTCCTGGCTGGGCTGGGTTCAGGTTTCCAGGAGGGCACTCAGACCGGCTTAACGATTTACACGCCGGGTGGGAGCCCGTGCACCCGTCCTCCGCTGGAGAAGGCACCCCGGCTGGATTCCTGCCGCTCCCCGGTCCGACCCCAAAGCTCGTCTGTGGGTGACAAAAATGATTAATTAAAACCGTCCCCTGGTTTTGACGACCACCAGGGACAGGGTCTCCACCTCGCCAAGCCACCCAGTGGGTAGCCAGCTCCCAAAACGCAGCCGGTGCCGCTCCGAGGGATAAGTTTCGGGTTGAGGAAGGGGGGGACAAGCCCAAGGGACGGTTTATTAAAACAAAAGCCCTCCCAGGAGCCAAAAGGAACGGCTGCGAAGCTCGCCCAGGGCCCGCGAGGAGGGGAGACATCGGATCTCCCCGCTGCCAGTGTCAAACCCTGCGAAAAGCATCGATTCCAGGTTAAACGAGGCCGGGAGCGGGTGCAGGAGGGCGAGGAGGAGCGCGTGCCGCCCTTCAAAAGAGCGGAGCAAAGGAGAGGGAGAGGGGGTTCCTCGCACAAAGGCTTTGCCCCAGCGCTGTCTGCGGGTTTGCAGGAGGGGGAAAATATCGAAACGTCCCCCCAAAAAATCCCCATTTACTTTCTGCACCTCGCCAAACCAGGCCGGGTAGCCAGAAGCAGAGCCCACCTCTCCGCCTGAACTCCGCTGTTAGCAACAACAAAATTATTACGACTTTCTTGACCCTCTCCTATAAGCAGCGAATCTTCCGGAGGAGCGCACGAGCACGGCCGCAACCAGCTCCGTCCCGCGGAGCTGCGGCTCTTGCACAACCCCAGCCCTGTCCCCGTGGGTTTTCTCACCTCCCGCTCCCACCCCGGCTGCTCCCCAAAACACGGCGAGCGAGAAAAGGCTCTCGCCTTGACTCACTGCGCCTTACCCCGCTGGTTGCGCAAGCGGAGCCGTCCCCGGTTGGGATGGGATCGGTACAGCCGTCATCACCTGCCCACCGGCGGACGTGTCCGGGAAGCATCCGGCGCCGGTGGAGGGGCGGGCAGAGCGCGGCGAAGCTGCGCTACCAGTTTGAATCGCGGCGCAGCGGCCACACCTCGTCGGCAAACACGGCGCGGGGGCACCCGGCCGTCCCTCCTCCGGCTCCCGAAGTAGCGCGGTTTTACCCCTGAGCTCATCTGGAGAGCCCTGGGAAGAGATTTGCTTCTCTCTCTGCTGCTAAAGGGGGGGTTAAGGCAAGGGATAACAGCCAGGAGCGGCTGCAAACTCGGGGAGGGGTCAGCGATGCACCAGGCCGGCTTGCAAAGGGACGAGGCGAGCCACGATTCCCGGCTGACGCCAGGTTTGCACGGCCAAAACGCCGCTTAAAGTCCTCGCAGCTGCCTGGCTCCGAGAGGAGTTCGTGCCCTGTCTTGCACCTTTCAGAGAACCACCACGCATCCCTGCTGTCGAGGTTTGGGGGGAAAACTGGGGAGAAAGGTGCTCAGGACGCCCTGACATCTAGCACATGTCCTAGCAGGGGAGGATGTAGCCTCCGACACCAGAAAGCGGAGCTGGAAACCTCGAGCCCGCGCGTCTCGTGGCACTGAACACCCCTCTGCAAAGCAGCCCCAGCCCGCAGCTGGGGACCATTTGCGAACGCCGGTGCCGGCCCTTGCCTTGAGATTTTGCTCCGAGACACAGCCTTTCTCCCCAGCAGCACACCCCCCCGCCCCGAAAGCAGACGCGTGCTGGTCCCGGAGACCTTCTCCACAAGCTCCTTTTGCAGCCACAGCTCTTTTACGAGCACCTTTCTCAAAAACGAACAAACCCCAGGTGGACTTTTAGATGTCCCTCCGCTCTTGTGGTCCCCACTGGATGCTCAGGGCTTCCCGAGCAGTGTCCTCCCCCCCCAATCTCCCATCCATCCATCATCTCCCATCCATCCGCCCGCATGTACGGGGCTAGAGGTTGCACGCAAGAAGAGGAAGGTCCACCCGGGGAGGTTGCTGCTCCAGCCAGCAAGGTCTGGTGCCGTCTGGTCGGTGGGACGGGGCTGGCAAGGTCAATCCAGGCCCTTGGAGACAGGGAAGTGAAAAATCAGGAGGAGACAAAAGTAAGGAAGGAGGGATAAGGAAAGGAAAACGGCGCTTGGGTCACATAGGACAAGATTTAACTCATGAGGATCTGTCAGAGCAGCCTTCAGGCTCTAGTTTGGGATGGGAGATGTCATGGCCGGCTGCAAGACCAGACCCAGCGAGGGGTTGAGATGAGATGGCGTCGATTCTCCTGCCCTTTCCACCAAGCCAACATAAACTCGTCCGCGCGAGCCAACCGGAGAGAGACACGTCGCCCTGCCTGCCGTGAAGCCGGAGCAAACGTGTTTTACCAGGCAGTCTGGTCCTACCCAGACGCGGCAGCATCCGCCGGGGGAGCGTGGCCAGAAAAACGCCCCGAGGCTGGAAGAAACAAAAGGCTAAGACAGACTCCTACAAGGTAGGGAAGCAGAAGATGGGGATTCAGGCTCTGCCGTTGCCGGTAACCCTGGGGAAATGGCTCTCACGCGTCAAACCCTTGAGATGGGTGAGAAAATAAAGTCTTCGTCGGCAAGGCGCCCTCCCAGCAGCCCCGTCCACCTCCAACTGGTTTCGTTTTGGATTCGTAGGGAAGGGTCGTCCGTGGGGAGGAAGCCGGCGGCACGGCCAGCGTTTGCTTCGCCACGTGCTGACGACACCGGCTGAGGCAACGGCGGTCAAACCCTTCCGGGGCGGGTTTCCCCCCCACCTCGGGCAGGCGCCCTGACCTCTCCTGCACCCGGTTTTGTAAGACCTCGCCGTATGCCAAAACCAGCTGCCAAGCTGGAGAAAGCGCCCGGCGGCTTCAGGGAGCATCCTCGCTTGGGCAACCACCGGCGAGGGGGGGTTTTAAAAAAAAAAAAAAGGTTGTTTATATCCAAACCCCCCATTTTCCCCAAATTCTGGTTAAATGGAGGGCTCCTACCTCTCTTAGAGAGGGAGGGGCTGTGCTCCTCGCAGCCCATCCCCGTTTTGGTGTGTTAAGCCAGGATTAGAGCACCTCCTGCCTCCTGAGTCAGCCTCCCCGGCTGGCAGCGTTAAACCCGGGTACCCTTAAATTAAGCAGCGTAGGGGAAAAAAATAGAGGTAAGGTTTAACCCCCGAGTGCTGCCACGCTGCCGATCTGGAGGGGGTCCGAGGGGCTGTGAGCGGGGTCAGCATGGCGGCAGGGACCACGGTGGCAGGGACCACGGCCACGGCACAGCCGAGCAAGTCCCGTGGAGCCGAGCCCGGGCACCCAAAGAGCCCTTCGACGAATGGTCGGCCACTGCGCGGTCACACTCCTCCCTTTCCTCCCACAAAGCTCTCCCTCTCTCACCCCCGCCCCGCCTTCGAGAAATCGAGAAACTCCTCCGCGCTGACCGGGGCAAGTTCAAAAGGAAAACAGGCAAAGGTCGCACGGGCTGCGCCGCTTCCGTATGCCCTGGAATGAGAAACGCTGCCGACACGAGGGATGCAGGGCGCCTCGGATGCTTTCTCCAGCGCGATATCGCGTTTCTCAGCCTCCTCTGAACGCCTGGGAGGCCTTTTTCCCCCTGCCAGCCTCGACCCTGCAAAGGGTCTTTCGGCTTTAAGGCCACGCCGCGGTCAGCAGCGATGCCAATTCGAGGCTCGCTTACCCAACATCGCGTTACACCCTTTACCGGCGCGAGAAAACCCCGGGATCGCTCCGCTGACGGGGTCAGAATGGCAACGTGGTCCTTCGCAACCTTAAAATCCACCCCCGTCTCCACGACGTCGACTGAAGACGCCGCGAAGGGATGCTTCGCTCCAGCTGCACACCCCGACGAGCTCGGAGCCTCCCTGAACGCCGAGTCGGAGGAACATGCTTGCGGGGAAGCAGCCCCCGACGGGCCGCGGGGATTCAGCCGTGGGGTTCGGTGGTCTCGGAGGATCCTAAAGCGACGCCTGGGTTTTGTTTCCCCACGTTTTGCATGGATTAATCGGTGCACGCCTTAGCGCAGCGTCCCGTGTGCCGATGTCGGCAGGAGCGGGGCCGAGAGCTCGTGTCCCGAAGGGATGCGAAGCAAAACGGTTCCACCGCGGCGAGGCACCGACTAAAGGCTGCGACATCCCGCGACGGCGAAAGCACAAACCGGGTTCGCCGCGGCCTCACAGCGCGTTTTCCAGACCCACGGCACCCCGGCACGGCACCCCGGGGCGCGCAGGGACGTTGCCGCGCTCCCCGCTCTGCCACCCCCCAAATGTGCGATGCCGGGGAGGGGGCAGCACCCCGCTTCGCGCCATCCCCTGCTCCTCCTTTTGCAAACCGTGCTGGAGGGGGAAATAATAAAGCAAAGCAAAATAAAGCAAAGCAAAATAAAGCAAAGCAAAGCAAAGCGAAGCGAAGCTGCCCCCCCCCCTGCACCCTGCGTGCA
>NW_008794443.1:696012-707979 GCF_000699145.1 Aptenodytes forsteri
CCGTTTTCTCCCCACTTGGTTGCAGGCCCCTGCACGCTCACCCGGGGGTGCGGAGCGGGCGCAGCCGCCCCTGCAGCAGGACTCCCCCTTGGAAAGCTGCAGCCAGGGGGATTTTGAAGCCAAGAACCAGGCGCAGACCTAAATAACGCCCCCAATGCAGACCCCTCCAGCCAAAGTTTGGCTTTTTGGGGCTCCAATTGCCCAAAAACCACCGTCAGAAAATACCCGACACCTGCAAGAGGGGCTTGCTCCACCACCATGCTCAGCTGCAGCCAAAAAAAAAAGCACTTGTTCTCCCCTCTGTACCCATCCTTGCACAAGGGAGGTAAAGCCAGTGTTTTCTTCGGATGTGCCTCAGGTAGAGCCTTTCACAGGAAGGGAGATAAAGCCAGTATTTTCTTCGGATGTGCCTCAGGTAGAGCCTGTGCTTCCTCCCCAAGCCAAAGCATGCCTAGCTTTTAAATAAAACAAGGCAAAAACCTGCTTGTGTTAAAAAAAAAAACCAACCAAAAAGAAAAAGCATACTGGGAGAGGAGGAGGGGGATCACAAAGCTCTTTTTATTCAAGCTGTTGCTGGGAACCCCTCGGCTTTAAACGGGGAGATGAGATTAGAAAGCACAGGGATGCGACAGATAGAAATACCAGTGTCGCGGGACCGACAACACGTCCCTGCTGTCCAACGCCAGCAGTGGGGTCTTCTCCATCGCAGGACCTGCACGCAGGACCAGCGCACACCCATCCTTGACCACAGCTCACTCGAGACACAGAAAATAGGGGCAATTCAGTGACATGGGAAGAGCAGTCCAACACACGCGGATTTTAAGTGTTAAATATCTGACCTATGGAAGTCCGCGTCACATAAGCTCTCAGGAACGAAGACGTTAGCTCCGGGAAAAGAAATAAGTACTTCTGTAAATGAGAATTAAGAGCGCAACATCAGCTTGGCTTCTCGAGACACCCACAAGGCTCCCTTACTGCAGGATAGATAAATGTCTGGAAAAAAACAGGGTCGTTTTTGGGGTACGCCTTTCCAGAGCTGTACACAACTGTTTTTACACCACCCCAATCTTCATTTGCTGCCCACTGGCAGCATCCTGGCTACCACACCACGCCTCAGCAGCGGCATCATGACATTTCTAGAAACATCTAAACAACAACAAAAGAATCTATTGAAACAGCAGAACAGAAAGCCCTTCCATTCTCTCCACCCCGCTAAGACTGCAAACAACTGCTTCAAGCAACAGCCTACCACAAACATCACAAGTTTGAGAAATCTGGAGCTAAAAAAAACCACTTGTACTAGAGCAAACAAAGATTTGGCCCTGTTCTAATAAATCTCACCTACTTTAGGACTTGGAATAAAAATAAGCATCCCAGCAGGGCAGTGGCGAGACCCCTCTTTCCTAGTGGCACTGCCACCGGTATTTTGCCACGCGCCTGCACCCCGTGAGCTCCGGGCCCTCACTTTTCCCAGGGGAGGCCCAGGGGATTTCAAAGCAGGGTGAGATTTTCCAACATTCCCCTTTCCCAGCCACTTCCATTGTTTTCTTGCTAATCGCCACAGGGCTTACTGCTTGCAGGTCTCTTCCCACACACGCATTTGCTTTAAAGACATGGGATCGAGGTCATTACAGAAATTCTGCCTCTGTTCATCTCTGCTGCGGGGCCACTTTCAAATCCTCATCCCACAGCAGAGCCTCGGAGGTGACCCCAGCTGCTCAGACGCTCAAAACCGCAAAGCCAGAGAGGTTTGGGATTCTATGACTGAGGCGGAGACATCAGTTCAATATCGTTAATAAAGTAACAACTCTTATTTGTTCTTTACAGTATTTATTGTACATGCAAGCCCATGGAAAAAACCGCCAAACTCCCTGCTGGAACCTCCTCTTGCTAAATCAGGTATAAATTACTTTCAGGTAAAGCACGTTTGCGTGTTACACTTCCAGTCAGGGAACAGCATTACGCAGCAGTCGCCTTCTCTTTGTAAGTTGCCATCATCTTCTTGATCTCAGCAATTGCTTTGCCAGGGTTCAAACCCTAAAATGGAAAAGTTTCAGTTAGCTCCTCTGGAAACGAGCATGTTAGAGCATCGTCCTCCCCCCCCTTGCCCTGATCTAAGTCACAGTAAACTCACAGATAATGCTGCTACTCGTAAAAATAGCTGGCAGAGGTGGTGTTCAGCACCCCTTTTTCCTAAAAGCGGGAGTCCAGCCTAATATCGTGCTTCCCTTCAAACGCTGGCAGGGTACAGGATACTGAGGGACGGCTCTGAACAGCCTGCTCCAGGCAGGTTGGGCATTACGGTACGCAGGGCCCCTCGGTTAAGGCGTGCTGATGCAGGTTTGCTGCACTCCAGCCTCAATATACAAGGGAAGAGCAAGCCAGCCCGGAGTAGAGACGCAGGTGCTCCAGCTCGGAGCTCACCTCCTCTACCTGGAGGCTGAACCAGCAGCGCTTCCCACTGCTTGAAGAAAAACGCTCATTTGACTTTGGAGGACTGGTTTTAATCAGCAACGCCGAGGATCAAAGAGGAGAATGAGTGGCTGAGCGATAGGAACTTTTAATAAAAGCTCAAGCAGGACTCAATTCAACGCTTTTACGGGTGTTACGAAATGACTTCTGGAGGCAGGAAACTGCCTTGTAAAAGCTCGACAGTGACGGTACAAGAGATGTGGTTTTTCTCCTTGTCTGAAATTAAAAAAGCTATGTATTGGAGGAGACTAGGGAAGTGAGCAAGCACGCTAACTCACAGGATGAAAACGCTCCTCACACAAAAGCCAGCTAAGCTTTCCAAAGAAAGTGTGTCTGCAATACAGACACGTCATGTTGCAAAGGCCCTTAATCCTGCAGCACTGCTACCAAACCAAGCATGCCTAATCTCAAAGTGAGAGGGGGGGATCGCAACTGCCCTGCTGTATCGTCCCGATTACAGCAGGAAGCACCGCGGGACAGAGAACGAACAGGAAACGACCCGGGTGCGCAGCTCACCGTGCAGTCTTTCAGGGCTGATGGAGACGGCAGCCAGGATTAGAGCGTGTGAGTGGAAACGCGTTACTAGCCATAAACGCGTCTCAAACTTGAGAGACCAAGCCTCAGCGTGTATCTCCCTGCACTACGTACGCTCCTACGTACAGCCAGATCTTCAAGTTGAACCTTCACCTTTAGCTGAACTACAGTTGGCACCAGATCACGAGCTAGCTCCCTACACAAAGGGGGAATTCTCTGTAGTGAGTGAATCACTTTAGAAAAATAAACACACAAAAATCGGCGTGCAGCGTTCCTGACCAACAACTGTCAACCCAGATCTCCAGGATCTCGTTTTCTCCGCATCTGTGATCCACTCAAACATTTGCCTTCATATTATTTCACAGCTCAAGAAGAATTACTCCACCACCAGGTGCAAGCAAAGGCTGGCTAGAAAACAGCAGAGCTGGCAGGAAAGCAAAACTTGATAATCCACCCAACAACAGGCACAAGGTCATCGCAAGATGAGGAACAGGCATGCTCCGATTTGGCATGCTCAGTTCTCGAAAGTACCACCAGAGAACAGACCGCCTGGGAAATGCCCCGACAGCATGTCAGCATAAACCACATCCCCCCGAAAGGCGCCGAAAACTTGCCGTAGCCTTCCTCATTACACGAATCGCACGGCGCATCAGGGATAGGGGCTACCATTGGAGTTTAAGGTTGCACTGTGCAGGGGTTAAACGTATTACTCACAAGGCTCACACCGCTGATCGAACTACGCAGGGCAAACTTCCCCGTACCGTTTCTGGCAGCGTCCCTCACACGATCAGCACCCTACTGTCATACTCCTGAATCTTGGAAACAGACAGGTTCTCAAAGCCACAGCCTTGCTCACGAGGAAGAGATATTCCTGCCAAGTGTAATCAAACTTTGCCACGTCCTCTTGTACAGTCACTATCACGAGCAAGACTGTTGGTAACTCACTGTCTCAAAAGGCTAAACAAGCCAAGGCAAGCTTGAGGGAAACAAAAACCTAAGCCACCGTTTTCCTATCGGTTCGCAACAAAGTGCTTGGAAACGAGCCCGTAACCCCAGAAGGGACACACGCAGGATGCACACGTACCTTAGGGCAGGTCTTTGTGCAATTCATGATAGTGTGACAACGGTAGAGAGAAAATGGGTCTTGAAGCTGTGCCAGGCGTTCCTCTGTGTAGTCATCTCTGGAGTCAATCATCCAGCGATAGGCCTGAAAGTCAGTGGCATTTGACACACACCAAATGCTTCTTCAAGGTAGTGTAACCAGCGTGAGATTTTAAAAGCAACACCTAACTCAGGAATTTTGGTCCAGGATCTGGACTACATAATACTATCCCACCTGCGCTCGCAAGTATTTGTACTGCTCTTAGATGGGGAGTCCCACAGCAGTCCCACGTGACAAACGGGATCTGTCCTTACCTGCATCAGTACCGCAGGACCCAAGTACTTGTCCCCGTTCCACCAGTAACTGGGACAGCTGGTGCTGCAGCAGGCACACAGGATGCACTCGTAGAGTCCGTCCTGCACGGGGGTGGGAGACCACAGTCAAGCCACTCCAGAAACCCATGATGAAGCCTTTTTTTTAAAGAGGGGATTTACACGAGCACGTGCTTCCCTCACCACCTTCCCCTCTAGTGACTTGCCGCGACAGAGTGGCTCCGAAAACCTTCAGCTGAAGCAGCGCTGTCAGAAGAAAGCAATTCCTACATGCACGTCCTCTGAAACAAGACGCATGCAATCCTCCCAACTTGACCACTATAATAAACTAGTTTTTTGTGTCAAAGGGGGGGGGGGGGAAAAGATTAAAACGAAAAAAAAAGGTGAAAGGAAAAATCGCTTGATGTTCCTGCATTCTTTCCTTGCAGCCTGTTCCAGTAAGTGGCTGAGGAAAGGAACGGATACACAACCGATTAACAATTCAAGGCCGTGTTACAGAAGTGAAAAGAGAGCAAAGCCTGTCCAACAGCCTAGGGGAGAAGTAAAGAGCTCACAGTTTAACATGTGCTTTGAGGGGATCCCCAAGCACTTACAGAATAGGAGTGGTACAAGTCTTTAGCCATTTCACCATTTTTATAGAGATGAAGGCCTTTTTATTTCAGGCACTGAAGAAAGTTAAACCTACACGGAAGCGACACCGGGCAGAAGACAGTTAAACTCGGAGGAGCAGAGGTCTCCCAAGTCTCCTAGCTCAATCAGCCCCCCCAGGCTAAAAGACAGAGTCCAGTCTGGCTTAAATTATGTATTTGAAAGTTACTTTTTGGGACAAAGGTCTCATTAAATTTAGTTTAGAAAGATACCCAATGCCGAAGACTCCTGGGAGCTTATAGCAAGTCTACTGCGCTAGAAAGGCTGCTCTAACACACTTTTGGAAAGACTTGCCAAAGCTACTTACCTTCTTGCTCTAAATTTATCTTATTTCTAATTGTAGCATTTCAAATGACTGACGATTTAAAGAAAAAAAAAGGTGGGCGTTTTGCAGCTGACTTTGTATCCAAGTTTCTCCTGCACACAGGCCATTCTCAAAGCAAGATAAACTTCAGCAACGACGTAACAAGCAAGTTTACTAATTGCGAGAAAGATTCAGGCAGCTCTTGTAGCCGCTTCTAGGTTTGCCTGTTTCTACTTGAATGAGAAAGTAATTTCAAGGATGCCGCTTTATGAAAACCATGTGAAGGGAGAGTCCCTTTAGTCCTTACATATGGATTATGAAGTGGTGCAGGAGAACTAACCGTTGCCCTTGGATAGAGATTCTTTCAGACTGTAAAATCCTGTCGTTGCTAAGACATCACAGCGCCAGGCACATGGTGCCGCCGACATCTCAGGCACATGACCAACCTATTCGTCGGATGTTAACTTCACAGCAAACACACATAATGGAAAACTGCAGAGAATTAGGCTGCAGCTCACACGTTTTCACTGAATCCCCTTTAAACAGCCATCCTCTTTGCTGTTCATATTCACCCCTCTTTTACCACTTGCCAAAATCCAGGCTGCCTGCCCGCTTTGCCCCTACTCAGTGACAGCACCACAGCAACAATCAGAGCGGAGCATTGACAGGCCGAGCTTTGAACCGTGAAGTCAGTGATGGGTCCACCAAGACAGGTCAGAGGCAAAAGAGAAACTGCTGATTTAATGATACTTACTGCGGCAGCCAAGGAAATCCAGACAAGAACTTACCCGCACTATAAACTTTTTAAAAAGCTGTTATCTCCCAGCTGTTCAAGTGGTTCCTCAGACACCCTTCAGCTTTATGCAGAAACTTTGAACCAACACTATGTTCCCAGAAAATCCCCTCAAAATAACACAGTGCTCAAGACAGACATCCAAAGACTTGCAGTAACACATCATGCTCGTGTCTCCACATCCAAAAGGGTTTAGCTTTTGCCATTAGTTTTTAGGGCTGTAAAACCCAGCAAGCAGCAACAAGAGAGCGTTGCTCAGCGTGCTGCAGCTAGACAAGACGGACAACGCTGAGCCTGACAGCCTACATGCCAGCACAAACTGCAGTGCCTTATCTCCACTGGAATTTTACAAGTCTGTAGCCTTCACAATGTTTTTACAAACACAGATGGTTTCGCAGTGCAGACAGTGGAAATGAGATTAGAGTCCCCATCGCAACCACAAATGCATTTCATTAGCAAACATTACCCCTAGCAATGCAGGCATGCCATGACACTGCATTTCAGGGAGCAGACTCCACCCACGTCAGGTTTTGCTCCAGACAGCTTTGTCATGAAAGGAACTAGAAGCTACTGCATGTTAACATTTAACCCTGGTCTTATCTGGAAGGGATTTCAACAGTAGAAAAGAAGCAGTAACCAGTTTCTGACGGTCTTCTATGGACTGCAGGTACTGCTCCTTGCCCTGTTTCGACTCATCCTTCTTCTTCAGGTAAGGCTCGATGGATTTGTACTGTGCATAGAAGTTACTCATGTCCTAGGAGTCAAAACGCAAAATGGTCACATTTATTATGCTGAACTGATGCATGAGAGATTAAACATCTGCTACCACTCCAACAGAAGAAAGCATTTTGTACCTCAACCTGCCACATTCCTTCAAACGAGGACAGATTTAGTCACTGCTGTGAAGCTCAGACCCACCCAAGCCAGAAAACACCAGCAGGAGTAACACGTGAATCGTGAGACCTCATCTTGCCGGCACCTCCCACTGTGAACCCCACGCTGGGACAGATTTGTCACTGCTGTGAAGCTCAGACCCACCCAAGCCAGAAAACACCAGGAGTAACACGTGAATCGTGAGACCTCATCTTGCCGGCACCTCCCACTGTGAACCCCACGCTGCCTGGAACGGTGTTACCCTTGGTCGCAAGCTGACAGAGGCAGATACTCACTGGAACAAGGTCCTTCACCACATACATGTGGGGGAGAGGGTAGATTTTAGTGATCTTGTTGAGATCGGGGTCAATTCTTTTGATACAGGCCAGCGTGTTTCCACCAGCAATGTTATCTTGCCGGCACCTCCCACTGTGAACCCCACGCTGCCTGGAACGGTGTTACCCTTGGTCGCAAGCTGACAGAGGCAGATACTCACTGGAACAAGGTCCTTCACCACATACATGTGGGGGAGAGGGTAGATTTTAGTGATCTTGTTGAGATCGGGGTCAATTCTTTTGATACAGGCCAGCGTGTTTCCACCAGCAATGTTCATAGCACAAGAGCCGCAGATGCCTGAGTGGGGGAAAAAAAAGAATAAAGTATTAGATATTTACCCTCTTATCCTACTTGAGGAAAATCCTCTTGGCCCCAAATATGCCCCTGGACTGTCTTCAAAAAAAACTCTGTACGTGACAAGGAAAACACCAGAAGTTGCCATTGGGCCAAACACGTTGCTATTTAAATAAAGAACAAACGCAGGAGTCGCTTTCATTAAAGCCTAAACACATTCTGAGTGAACTTCCTTCCACAGCAGAAAACGAGTGGCTTGGACACTTCATCTCTTTTGCATCATTCATTAGTTTTACACGCTACTTAGGGTGGGGAAAACATTCAGCTTTGTTCCCAAGTTTGAAGCACAAGCTCGTATTGATGCGAAGCAGCTAACGCTAAGATTATAACACGGGAACCAGGCACATCCCCCATCAGCCCTACAGTTACGGTCAAAAGCAACCCTGAAGGTCAGGAACATAAAACAAGTCCCTAAGACAGAAGCTTCTTTCTGTGCCTTCTGCAGCAGGCTCGAGTGGTGCCATAAACTGCATTCATTAACTCCCAAAGGTGAGAGGACAGACACTCACCAGAACAAACAGCATATAAATAGCTTAACAAATGGATTAAATGACACTACTAATGATCTCCCAGCAATAAAAGGATCAGATGTAGCCCAGGAAAGGCCAAGGTTTGCAAGAAAAACCACCACAGAACTGTCACAGATACTGCTCAGGTCAGGAGCTCGGGTATCCAATTCAGACCGACGCCTAAAACATCATACTAGAAAGAAGACAAATGTTGAAAGGGCAAAACTGTAATTTCAGAGTATTTGACACACATCAATTGATATGAGTCAGAGAAATGCCACCGCTCCTCTCGCTGGCGAGCTAGTCCGCCTCAGCGCCTGATGCATTGGCAAGCCTTCCCCTCGCTGGCAGATAAAGGCTGGCACTTGAACAAGGTTATTCCTCCCACTCAAGAAATGGTTACAAGCGTTTTCCAGTCAACTGGAGAGGGAACCAGGACTGCAGACGGGGGCCCACAAGGATGCAACAGGGACGCGTGATTGGATTTTTTTCCTGCATGGTAGAAAAGGGGCAAGATTGAACCAGTCCAGCTTGAAAATCTGTCTTCGGGTTCTCAAAGAAAAGTATTCCGGGCAACTAATTCCAGCTGCTTGGGAACAGCGTTGGCTATCTAAATATCAGGCACTGAGAACAACGCCACCGTATGAAATTCCTCTGCCTGCTACGCAGATTCTACAGGATACGGCTGCGTTAAAGCGTGCTTTTCATTTAGATCCAAGTCAAAACATCTTTAGGCATCAGTCGCACCTGAATTTCTCATACTTGCAAACCCACCTAATTAAATCAACAGTCATTCCATAAAGGCATCCTCCCTTCCCGCATTTCCACAACTATCATTTTAAGCGCAGCATCCCAACATTACCCATGAATTAGCATTTTTTACAGGGAAAGTCACCTAGACAGGTAAGTTTGAATGCAGTTAAACAGACGTGCCGATTTGTACCTGTACGAGAACCAGCCAGTGGCTCTGCAATGTAAAGCCACCAGATGGCCTTTTCCTCAATCAATCATTTAGCTTAGTCAAAGGGCCAAAAAAAAAAAAGATTCCTGAAGCTATTCCTAGAAGTCAAAAGTACTCTTCCAGTTACACCCTTTCTTATTTCCACAGCAGCACTAGATAAAGCAGCCCCTACAATTCATTCCCGTTCGCCACATCTGCCCCCTCAATTTTGCTGTTGAAATCTCTCTTCCTAGATTTCCCTACACGGTCCATCACTGGAGGGCAGCAAGATGAGTAAGATTAGGACAGAAACAGGAACGACTGGGGCTGTTTAAGCGCGTTGCTCATAGCTCAGTGTTGTGCGATTACGCCCTGTGAATATAAGCTTTGACTTTACTACTTGATTCATTGCCGTATTTCATAGGCAGCAGCTGGAAGAGGAGAGCGGTACGCTGCCATCTACCCTGAAGTTTTCTAGTAGTTACACATAACACTGTCAGCAACAGTCTTCAGGGGCAATCTTCGGTTTAGCAGGCTGGAAAACCCTTCTTACCTTCCCTACACGATCTGCGGAAGGTCAGGGTAGAGTCCAACTCATTTTTAATCTTGATCAGAGCATCGAGCACCATAGGCCCACATCTGTAACAGAAAACAGTCGGTGAACCTGTGTAATTCCCCCCCAGCCTCAGTGTTTGATCTCTGGCACCCCAACTAAGCAGCACCTAAAAGGACTTTGATCAACTACACTTAGAAATACACCTTTTTTTTTGCCAATTCCAGGCAACAAGATAGAGATATCTCTATCAGCAGCACAACCCATTCGCCTCAGCACACCCCAGGGTCGGGGTGGGAGAGAAGCCCTTTCTTTTGCTGATACTCTGAAGATTTGGCTCAGCTGGAGCGGGTTCAGACAGCACAACTGAAAACCAAGTGCCTCGCTACCGGTTCTCTCCTTTTGGGTTAGGTTTTAACAAGTCTGTCTGTCCTCATTAGTCACAAGAGGCAGTGCTGCACACAAAAACAGTCTCGGACAACTTGTGTAACTTTATATATGGCAGACAAGCAACACCCAGAAAGTATTAACTGGTGCAAGTCACACAAAAATTTGAGTTTTCCATCATGTGCTTCTTAAGTCAGGAGCTGCGTGGCTTTGTATCCGAAGCTTTCAGAAAGGGCTCGAGGTGAATTCCTCTGGCAAGACCACAGCAGCAACTGGAGCTCAGGGAAATCAAGGCCCACGTGCCCACGTGAAGGTTTCTGCACCACGTGCAAGACCGCACCCCTCCAAAGAATCACGGAGAAGTAAGAGCTTTCTTGGCAATAGCTACACCAAAGCGTGCAGATGGTTACTAGAGGTTTAATAAGATCTAAAACCCAGAAAAAACTAAGTGTTAAGAAAACTATGAGAAGAGTCAATAAAGATTCCGCCTTATCCCACCAGGTCTGGGACTGTGAACTACACGTAAAACAGTTTCCTTTTGGAACATGCCCCAAAATTTACCACGTAAATGAAGCTTATTAAAGCCACAAACACATTCAGGTCTTCAACACAACTCAGGGACACAGGTAAAGCCTCACAGAAGTCACAAAAGGAAGTGACCATTTTACTGCTGACAGCTATCAAGACTGGCATTCAGAGTACAGTTTTATTTGCCACACTTAGCACCGACAGGTGAGGGAGGGGAAAATAGTCCCATGTGATCACAGTAAGATTTGCTTTATCAGGAAGTAACATTGATCTTACCTGGGCTGAGGACAAGGTGCTCTGTAACACAGCTGAGGCACCACCTTCCTGGCCACTCCAACAAGGTTTTAACAGTCCCTGAAGCTTAATGAGGCTGCTGACACCTCCAGCTGTCAGCTCAAGCGATCCTCAACCCACCCTCCGTTATCACTTGTCAGATAACCTGCATGCACACACACAGCCCCAGCACACCTGCCTGGCAGCAATGCCTCTCCCTAATGGGGCATACTCACTTATTCAAATCCACTTCATATGTCTGCATGCGGGGCTTGTCCCCAGGCTTATCAGGATCCCATCTGTAGATGGCAAACTTCTTGATACGGGGCGCTGCCGCAGCTGCCGTCTGCACTCCCCGACACATCTGTATTCCAACAACAGCAAAACAGCCCTTAGGTCCCTTGGGGTGGCTTTTAGCCAGGCAACAAAGTGACTTGAGGTCGTGCGCTTCGGGGTGAGAGCTGCAGGACCCATCACTGCTTTGCATTTGGGCACTTGTACAGTTTTTGGAAAATCCTCCCAAGGATTTGCCACAGCAGCGTACCCTGGTGCACGCAACCACCTCTACCCTGACACCCCCTCCTCCACGAGGCACAGGAGATAATCCTAAAACTAAGGGGCAACCCACAGGTGCTCCTGCGGTGCCTGCAGACACTCCTTCCCTCCGCAGCCCCAAAGACTCTCCCTGCCCCAAAACTGCCCTCAGAAGCTCCCAGCTATGTCTCTACCCAGCTCCAGGCCAACAATCCACCTCCTCCCAGTATCCCCCCAGGAGCTTCTTCCCCCTCCAGGCCACATGCCCCTACTCAACTCTCCCCAAATTACCCCACATCACTATTCCTCCTGTTCCCACATCTCTTCCCAACACTCTTTTGGATCTCCTGCACCCCGCAGCCTCCTGTCAACCTCTATCTCCCCCTAAACCCATCCCAGACCCCTTCCCGCTCCTTTTTGCCCCTAGAGCCTTCTCAGCATCCCCCTCACACCTCCTCTCACCCTTCCAAGCCCCCCTCCTCTTCTCTTACCCAC